>NC_137459.1:188963847-189563847 GCF_964235325.1 Thermobia domestica | reverse complement strand
AAGTTAGCCCATTTAAAAAGTACAGCAAAGTTTTTCCCTATTTCTTCTTTATTATTAAAGTTACAAACGTCAAAATTTGAACAAACCTAGAGGTTACACATATCTATGCCCTGCCTGTTTTAGATTTTGAAAAAAAAAAAAAAAAAAAAAGTAAAAACGCTTCCAAGTTTGACTTTAAAAATTTGGCAACGCAGCTGTAACCCTCCCACTCAAATTTTGAGCTGGTGCCTGCTTTTGTTGAAATGTGTATTGACTCCTGTGTGAACCTCTCTGTCCGCGTCTAGCGGTCGTCTTTCTCTGTCTGTCCTTCGAGTCGTGGTTGCTTGAAATGTGAATGTCGACGGATAATCACTTTGTGAGTGACAGCAGGAGGGATAGCAGTACAAATATCTGTGTCGTGAAAAGACAACAGAAAGCAAGATATTCCTGCCGACCGAGGAAAAATATCGCACCGACTTTCGGCTTCAGAAGCATAAGAAAAGAGAAGAAAGAAGCGCTATTGTGTTTAATATTTCCGTGGTTATTTCTTGCGTTTCTATGTAGCTTTATTTCTATACAGTATTTGAATGTTGAATGAAAGATGATAAATTGAATGGTTGTTAGATAGGTAGATAGATAGACGTAATATATATATATATATATATATAGATAGATAGATAGGCATATAAATGCAGAAAAAATCCAAAAATGATTACAAATTTAAAAATGTAAGTAACTAGAAAATATATAGGACCTAACACATCAAACTGAAGTTCTTAAAAGGTATGTACATTAGTAAAGAAATACCTTCAAAAAGTGGCGTACTTCAAGAGGTGTTGGTGCAGGTTGTAATCCCTCCCATTGAGTCTTTCATATACTATTGAAATGGGAAGATTTTAGCTTTGATCTTGGATCAACAACAATCTTCTTGTGTGGAGAAGGGACTTACATATATGTACGATGATACATCACAATGTTTAGAAAATGTAAATGGGTAGAGAATATACATACCCAGGCAGAAGTCCCCATTTTTTTCCCCTCAAGGTTACCATTCTTCCCATTTACTGTTCTACCCCCAAATTTACCATTCTTTATTATGACAATTACTTATTTAAAAATGTTATTCATGCTAAGTTCTCCTTTATACTTAGTGTTCATAAAAGCATCATTGTGGTATAATTAAAATTCGGTGGTTCCACTTTCAATGACAAATTATGCCCCTCCTCTAAAAAAAAAAAATCATAGGCGCAACCTGTGCCCCAAAGCCTGAATGTGTTCCCTCCTATAATCCAGAGAAGGCTAGGAAATGAAGTTTCTTTGTTTAAAATCTTTCCCAACCCGCTAACATCAACCACAATTTCTTTACAAACATCCCTGGGCGTATCAAAATATATTGCTACCTTTGCGTTTGTGTAAAAATATGTATCACATATTTTATATATATCACATATTACATATTAAATGCTCCCCCTCTTGTGTTTTGAACACCTCACCAAATAAAATTCCCAGCGTACTTACTGATTAAACGGGAGACTCAGGTGAGATCCCCGATTGCAATACGTACATTTCCAGGGTTTCCCAGAGGTAAGTATTGCGTCGCACACTACACCACACATCTTTTAGGTGAGGACTGTTAATTTTATGCATAGACGGAAGACTATAAACAAATGCATCCCAGTGAAATTAATAATAAACAGACAAACGGACCACCGAGACTGATTTGGAATCTAAAGATGTGTGTGTATGTGGGGGGGGGGGGGGGGGAAAGACATATTTATACGGAGACGGACAGTGTCAGAGAAAGAAATCTACATCTGTTCTACGAAACACAATACGAAGGGGATATTATTATTATACTTAAACCCGACCAACGAATATTTCTGGCCACACGTATGCCTTCAAACGTAAGTGGAAAACATTCTTGCGTATCGAATTTTATCCTGTAGGATGGTATCGAGACTTGTAGGCGGACCCTGAGGGAAGGGTCGCTCACCACCTCCAATGGCACAAGCACCAGTGCTGCAAAAGTTCAAGTCTGTTCATAATAAAATTAAAATAACCCTAAGCAGCAGTGTTACAACTCACTACTACCCCATCCCTCAGGAATCCGTCTTTGATTAGTCCCTGATCAAGCCTTACACTGTCGTCTCGAGTCGAAAATATGTCATGTGGAAAGAAAAGGTATGAAAATGTCATCTTACAGCCTTTTGCGTCGATTTCCTTATAACTTGGGGGAGGCCCGTCCTAGTGTGCTAATTGACGAGGGGATGCCAGGGATTTCTCCTCAGAAATCTTTATCCCCCTTCAAGAGAAAATTTTCTTCCAGACAGAGATAACTTTTCCCCTCTCTTACGCGTGTGATGACTGGGTGCGTAATGAGTGAAAAAATATTCAATTCGCACACTGACCCGTCCAGTTAGCCAATTTTTATATAACGTAGTGAAGAATATATAGATATATATTGCGAAATAAAGTAGTGGTGTTTATTTTGCAAAATGAAGTACTGAGGAATCTACTTACATAGTCGTCAACAGGCCCGCAACTATGGCGGGGGCTAGGGGGTCAGATCCCTTCCCTTTTTTTTTTTTAGCCCCTCAAACCACAATGCATCCGTGTGATATTGATACAAGGAGATCTAGAATTGTTACGATTGCCCTTTAGCACATTTATGCCCCCCAAACTTCAGTGGCTGGTTGCGGGCCTGGTCAACAAGGTTTTCACAGGTATTTAGGAATGGGCACGAGCGAGTTCGAGCGAGTTTTCATTGAAACTCGACTCGACTCGAAACAGACATCTTTGAGCTCGACTCGAAAAATTTCCTCCAACTCGACTCGAATTTGACTCCAGTTTCGAGTCGAGTCGAGCCAAATGCTGTGTTTGATTTGATTTTAGTTTAGCGTCCCGTTCAGCAGCGAGGCTATATGAGACGTGGACCTACTGATTAACGTGGAAGCCGAACCACATGAGCTCCCGCCGGGAATCGAACCCGGGTCTCCAGCGCCAAAGGCGCGTACGCTAACCGCTTAGCCACGAGAGAGCTCCCAAATGCTGTGTGTAGTTTCAAGTACTTTCTTCAAGTGTCCTACATAGACAATATAATTGTTATCAATGATACTACTACTACTATATTATTATTATTATTATTATTATAACACTGTGTATAAACATGAAAGGTAGGTGGTTCGTATCTGAATACTAAAAACTAGTTGACTGCTGACCTCGGTAGTCGTGAAGACTAGGAGGCAAGGACATCGTTCACGAGGTTCTGCGTTTGAATTCCGGAGGAGCAAGAATCCGGGCTCGAACCAAAAATCGTTAAAAGTTACAGAGCGCCGGCCACACATGTTCAAAACTGCTTGGTCCGGGTTTAGGGTTCTCAACGGCCCGAGCGGCTCGACTTGTAGCTCATTCCCTATCGAGCCGAGCCAACAGCTCATCCACCCAAACCGACACGAGCCGAAACAAACCGAGCTAATGGCTCACCACAACCGAGCCGGCTCGAGACGATGGCTCACTTGAGCCGAGTCGGTGCCTCATCTCAACCAAGCTGGCTCGAGCTGTTCGCTCAGTTGAACCGAGCTAAGCCGGTTAACATCCCTACACGGGTTGGGCTTCTGCTTCGGCTCAAAACTTTCACCGTGCAGGTCTCAGCCTTGGTGGTAAGAACTGTAGTAGTTAGTGCTCACGACATTTGAGGCTGTCTCGTTATAAAATCCATTGTCGTCTTGTTAGTCGAGACGAGGCGAGATGCGAGCAATGTCTCACCTCGTGAACAACACTAAAGATATTCTGCATTACTGCTTACATTTCTCATAGCTTTAGCTTTCCAGTCTAATCAGGCAATGATTTCAAAACGAGTTAAAACGAGCTAATCGAGCGAGCCATTTTTCAAACTCGACCTCAAAACAGTGACTCGGCTCGGAACTCGACTCGAGAAAATTACCTTCGATACGACTCGAATTCGCTTCGAGTTTCGAGTCGAGTCGAGTTTTAGCTCGACTCGTGCGCATCCCTACAGGTATTACGTAATTTAAACAAACTTGTATAATGCAAAATAAATTTACTACTAAATCATGCTCAATTTTAAAATAAGCCAACATCATTTAGTTACAAGAACATAAAATGTTGCGTGTGCCGTTGCCTAGCTTTATCAAACTTGGTTCTGTTCTGTTCGAACTCACAATGAAAGTTTGCACAAGATATTTCACACAAATTTGATCGAGAGTGTACTTATGCACATGATACAATCCCACAGCGTTTAGGCGCCTTGCGAAATTCATTTATTAGAAAAAGCTAGTGTGAACATTACATGGATCTATATATTTTTTTCCTTCTGTACTTCCAGGAAAAGGGAGATGCAGACATTACACATGAACATACGGTAATTTATAAAATATTGTATTGTCACCGGACATATGTGCATGATGAGGAAAAAAAAAAGTGATTTTCAAAAAGCAGGGCTTAGGAATTTTGTCCACATGCCATTTCACTTGATCATATTTCCCTCAAAAATTATTCATCTAAGCATCTTTCAATTATTTCTAAGGAGAGGTAATCTTTTCCTAGATTGATTCCGACAATATTTTTCCTATAATCTTTCCCAAAGATCACAAACTGACATCTGTACTATGTTATTTTGCGGAAGTGGTAAGCTGACAAATACCAACTGCCCTTACAGGGATTCGCAGAAAAGAAAAGAAAGAAAAGAAGAGAGAGAGATGAGAAAAGAAGGTTTTGGTTGTACCGCTTTTTACGAGCCACCTGATTGGAACAACTGAGCGAGGCAGAGAACTAAACTTGCCGCTCGACTAGGGCGGAAAGAAAAAACTATACCGTCGCAGGGTTCAGGTCTTATTGTTGCCATGTCTTCAAAGTTAAAGATAGAAGTTTTCTTACTGTGTTATTTTCAAAATCTAAAACAGGCAAGGCATAGATATGTCTCCTCTAGGCTTGTTCAAATTTTTACGTTTGTAACTTTAATAATAAAGAAGAAAATAGTGAAAAACTTTGCTGTGCTTTCTAAATGGGCTAACTTTCAAGGTTGCTAGGGGTACCAGATCACCTTAATCTGCATTGATTTTTATTTTTTTTTATTGGTAGAATTCCACAAAATAACATTTCGTTCATTATAGTGTGGAATAAAAAATGAACCTAGCATCCCGAATTTCAAGGTTTTATGAAACTTCCATTTTACAATTTAGTTCACACTCTGCAACTATTTATTGAAAGCCAAAACAGTATGGAACACAGCTGATGTAACTCACCTCATCAGGGTATGACTTGCTGCCTTCTTTCGCTTCTTTAATGCATCTAAAAAACGAATCCCACAGATTCCACGGACCGATGTTGTGGCAGGTATAGAAAATGGAAACTTTCTTCAAACTATTAATCAACGAGAATGTTTCATCTTCATCTGGCTCCTCTTCCTACAAATACAAAACAATGTTTTCACATTTTCCAAATTGCTCATCATACATCCAAGTAGTTGTTCCAAATTGAATTACATAATGTATTATCGGTCAAGTAGAGCTATATTAGCATTTGCTGCTTCTATCTTGAAATAGAAATAAAGATTCGGTGAATAAAGTAGATAATGCATCAATAACAAACATTATATACCACATGTTACGTTTCATTTACACTTTTCTTCAGACACGGCCACTTAATGTGTAACCTTTAGTCAACCACTATCCTAGTGTATTTTGCCTAACTTACGACTACTTTAAATTATTGTAGTTTCTAGAGTCATATCAATGCACTGCTGTTGAGAAATTTATCGATTTCGGCTTTTGGCTCTAATCGATCTCAACCAAATTTAACGATCCAGCTAAACAGACCATCAATTACCTTCAAGACAGTTTTCGTCCAAACAGGTCATACGGATTCTGAGAAAATTTCACGAACACAAAAATTATAGGCGAAAGGACTAGAGTGGCTTCCGCCAACAGCAAACCATGCTGTTTCTCCTCCACGAAACTTATATATTCGTCTTATTTTCTTATTTCTTTGACAAATCATACTCATTTAAGTATCTGAAACGTGTGTTTATTTCAATCAAGCGTTCAAACATTTCCAAAATTGCCACATACAATAAAGGATTTGCAAGATTGTCAACTACCTTTCCAACACTAACTCTATGGCTTAAGAAAGCTGTATGTTCATAGCTACAGAGACAAAGTATGTCTTTAAATCTTACCTTGTCCAGAGTCTAAGACTTTATTTACCTAATACCCTGCTTTACATTATTTTCCCATTTCCTTCTCAACGTATGCAAAGGTCTCTTTTTTCCAAACGCTTTTCAACTAAAGCCCTACATATCACGTGTGCATTGAAAAAGAATTAACGCTCATGCTACTGGTAAAAAAAGGGATTGAATAATTTTTAGAAAAATGATTTAAACTGGAACATTTGTACGCTTGGATAAATTTCTAATTTTGCTTTTTATACTAATCTCAAACTGCTGAATCCAATGGGATCATTTTAAAACATCTATCCCCATAGACAAACACGTTTAAAAGTAGTTTTATTGGATTCAATGTCCTTAAAGTAATATAAAAACCGAAATTAGATATTTATCCAAGCGTGAGTATATTACCAGTAGCATGAATGTTAGTTCTTTCTATGAGGTAACCAAGTAAGTTTTTGCCGTTCTAGAGTAGTGATAAAGAGCAATAGAGTGGACGGTACGTACCTATAAGTTTCGAAGTAATCTCTATCAGCATCCAATACCTTTTGCCAATACCTTGGTGATAAAACTCAGCGATCGTGGATATAAAGAAGTCCCGTCAGTGCCTTCCGCACGTCTCCCTGATTTCCGAAGGATCTCCCACGGAGGTGGTTGTCGAGGGAATGAAACAGGTGGTAATCTGTTGGCGCAAGGTCCGACGAATATAGTACATGGTTCACTGTCTCCCAGTCAAGTTGCTGAAGGGTCTCTCGGGTCCTCGTTACTGCATGTGGCTTGGCATGATGGTCGTGTAGGAACAGTAGCCCTCGCGATTCACCAATGCCCCTTCTGCAGCAAGCACGGTGCACCTTTTGCAACTGCTGAGAGTACAGGTCAGCAACGGTGGTCTGACCAGGTGGAAGAAGCTCGTAATGCACCGCTTGTCGACAATTCCACCATACAGAGAGCATAACCTTTCGTGGGTGCGGAGATGATCTTGAGGTGTGAGGAACAGGGTCACGTGGCGACAACCAGTGTCTCTTACGCTTGGGAGTGTCATAGAGGACCCACTTTTCGTCACCAATGACCAAACGATCGAAGATGAGTGTGTCCAAGTGCGTCCTGGGGTGCGTCCGTTCACGATATTCTCCCCAAATGCCTGACATATGTGGCGGCTTGATTCGACAGTTGACAGACCCATTTTAAAGTCATACAACAAACACACATAAGCACGTTGCTTCGATACCTCTATAACACTGAAACAGTCATACTGCATCTGTACGAGCTATGACTGCTATATGTACGCAACGTGCCAGTATTTCTGAAGGTTGATGGTCAGACTAACTCCCGATCGCTTGACAGGCATGTGCGTAATTTCGTTTCATCTCTGTGAGCGCATGATTAATGAGACGTTAAAACGGCAAGAACTTTTTTGGTTACTTTGTAGTTTTATGTGCCATGATTATTGTCTATAGGCTAAAGAAGACGGATGATTATGAAAGAATTACTGAAATGACACGAGGACACGCGTAAACTCCAACAAAACCTACGGGTACCATTGTAACGGACCATTCTCCGTTTAAATCTCTTTTATGATTCACCAACACAGTAAACTAAAAGCATTTATAATCAAATATCATTATTTTCAAAATTTTTTAAAAAAATACAAAATTATGTTAATTTCTTCTGTATTGAGCCGCAATTTATTCACTGAATACCTATCAATGATCACGCCATATACTATCTATTCTTCTGCATAAACGAAGAAAGAAACTCATTCACTTACCCCATCAATGAGTGAGTTATACTCATCCATAGTTTCTCGATATCTATTAACAATGGCATCGATGATAGTGCTTTGAGCTACACTGCAACGAGTACATATTGCATAATCATCAGTGCAGAGAACTTCCAGTGTCTTAGCACATGTCTCCAGCACATCTGTATCTGTATGTTTCTCAACTATATCTTGCAGCAATTTAAGCAACATTTCAAGGCTCTAAAAGACAGAAAAAATCAAATTATGTAGACTATGATTACAAGCTACAAATTACAGCTTTTGTATAGTTGGAACAAAGGAAGCCCAAAGCAAGAATAAAAAACGAATTATACCACAGAATATACTGAAGACACAATTACACTAAAAAGTACACTATATGCTTCTTCGCAAAAAAAAGTTTCATCGGCCGTGTCCAAAAGTGCATAGTACACACTTCGAGGATGTATACTCGAAGTCTACAAATAGAGTGCACATTAAATAGTGTATACTTCGTCAAATTACCTTTTGATCCACACTTTAGGGCAACTCAACATGGTGGAACATGGAACACTGATAACAAAAGAAGGGAGAATTTCACGTACTAGAAAATATATATTTGTTTCTTTCCAGTTATGTTAAAGAGAAGTATATCGTACAGACTGACAATATGGGGTAACCAGCAAATAACTTAAAGAGTTTCTTCCATGTATGCCAACAGCTTCAGCTTTGCCATACCTGCAAATACTTGTCATGTTGGATCTTTCACGCGGCCCAGATTAACAAGAGCGGAGCATACTGGCAATACCTATATACATAATATATATATATATATATATATATATATATATATATATATATATATACACAGTGTGTGTGTGTGTTTTGTCTTATGTTCACAATAAACTCGTAACAGTATGAAAGCCACTAAACTACTGGCGATGTTCTATTTTATTAGGCATGCTTGCAAAAGGGAATATTTTTTAAAGGAAGGAAGTAGCGCTGGTGATTTGGGCGCTGATGACACTGCTGCAAAGTAGCTTAGGAATTTTATTGCACATGAAAAAGTAGGCAACTTGCAAGAGCGTTAGAACACCGAAGGTGCTGAGGGGAGCGTTATTTACAATAATATGGCTCAAAACTACTTTGAGAGTTCATATTGGTTATAATTGCTTCCTGTACGGTAGACTACACAACAATGACACTACAGTTGTTGTAGTTCTACTATATTGCTTCAGTTACTGGCATATTGATTGGATTATTTCTACCATATTGCGCTAATGATGAAGTTTCATCGTGGATCTATAGATTTTACCCGTAATTCTTCGAAATAGTATCTCCATATTCTTAATCTAACCCAAAAGTTAACACTTACAAGGGTGACAAGGAAAGAAGTGATAGAGTTAAACAATATGAGGACCAAAATTCACAAGAAAAAGCTAATATGTCACTATGAAATAGCAATTTATAAGGATCACATATACTCAAGGTGGATAACCCTAATTAAAGTAATATGGTAAAAATAACAAAAATATAAGATTACTGTCTTATAAGCCCGCTTAAATGCAGTCCTGTACATTGTATATACTTCAACATTTGCGTGCACTTCACTACGCTTTCGGCGCCCTACATTTCTCTCGTTATACACCCGCTGTCTCTCCTACATGCTTCCCACTGCGAAAATGGTTACTCAGTTACGAAACAAATCCCCTCGTCCAAGTATAATCATAAAACACTACTAGTAATATAATAAGGATTTTATAAAAATCAAGACAGCTTTATGAAAAAATACACTATGTATATTATGTAATGGCTCTCATTGTTCAACTATACAGAAGGAATTATTTGTTCATAATCGCTTCATAGTGGGTACAGTAATGGGATTATATGAATTAAGAGGAGGGCAATTCTTTCCTTCGGCTATTTCATTCAATGAATCGTTCAATAAACCGATTCGTAACGAAGACAGAAAAGAACGTGTCCTGCGGGAATCTAACCCGCCTTCACTCGCTGACGCTCGCTCGGCAATACTATGTGAATTAAAAATTAAGAAAGGAACCAACCTAGTTACTAACTTTTATATATGGCCTAACAGGCAAGATCTCAAAACTGAAACCGAAAGATCAAATCACTGAATCGAAGAATCGAAAAAGAAAGAAAAAAATGAATGAAAAAGCCAAAGTAAAGACTTACCAAAAGACATGTGTGAAATCTTTGATAAATGTGTAGAAAGAAATTTTTGATCTGTATTTCACTTTTGGGCAGCTATCAAAAATGCAAAATGCACGGTAATTGGTATATATTACAGTCTCTCATAAGTGCAAGCAAATATGGTATCTTTGAAAGGAATTTGATTAGAATCAAAAGTAGAAAATTAGGCCTATCTACCTACGAATTAACATTTGCTGCTGTAGCTATAAAGAAATTAATAATAAAGGTATTCATTATTCTATAATAGAGCTTGACATTTTAATTCATGCGCCATTAAAATTTGTCATTTACGTGTGAATAACTGCATTACCGATAGTCTAATTATCCCAAGCTACACAAACCATGTAATATTTGAGTAAAAATATCTTTATAGCAATATTAAAGAAACTATTTAGTTGCTTTCCCAACACTATTTTAAGTTCCATTGCATGCTCAGAGAACAACGTAAATACGTTTGTTATTTGTGTAACATTTTTATATTCCACTTGTAAAATAACTAATTTTATATTTACCAACTAAATTATTAGATAAGCACACAAATAAATTCACATCAACGAAAATATTAAGAATATGCCTTTTAAAATTTTATTAGGTCATTTTACGAGAAACCGCCATGTTAAGCACTCAAGTATACTAACATAGTGTACATCCTCGTACACTACGCACTATGCACTCGCAGACTTGTGAACTTCGATCTTTTGACGCACACTAGGTGACGTCAGATCCGGAAATAAGCACACTTCGAATGCGTGCTTGTATCCTTTGGACACGGCCATCAGATAGGGAAGAGAAAAAGTAGGAAGAGAAAAGCTGTGAAACGACAAAATTGACAAATATTCGAATACAGTGGCGCCCACTTGGATGCTTACAAGGTTTTTCTCTCCTCTTTAATTTTTCTTTTCTTTTCTGTCCTTCCTACTGTTCGTCGTCCATATTCATATGTATCCAGAAGCTTTACACAAACGTAAAGCAGTGTGTACTGTAATAGAAGTAATAGATTCTACTTAAAAAAAAAAAAAAAAAAAAAAAAAAGTATAGGTCTTATTTCAATGTTAAACTTACGTCGGACCATCAAACTGATTTCTTTATAAATGAAGAAAAGCACTGTTTCAGGAAAGCATCCGAAAGTTTACAAGAGAAGTTTGGAGAAATTGCAACAGACACGAACAAAGCGATTATTTTACACACCAGAGTTCTTTCTTTTGTGTTCTACAAATGTCGATATGAAGATTTCCTTTATGCCTATAAGGGTAACTTCAAAACCTAAACATTTATTACAAGTCAAAGATGACAACATTTCTCTAAGACAGGTGCTTGCCAAGTTTTATTCGTATAGTATTTTTGATTAATTCGTCGACTACATTACTACATTTCAGTTATAGCTACTTACTCCATTTGTAGTGTATGTTCATATGGTGGTACGTACCGTTCGCAAAATGGATAACTATGTTCTAAGCTGACTATAAAGACACAAGGAGAAGGATAGACTCATTACATCACTTGAAATAATATTTTGAATTGTGAAAAGACAAACGATTTCCTAATGTTGCGTTCTACACAAACCACGATTCAGGTAGAATACTTCAGAAATAAATAAATAAATAAAGGCTGAGATGTGCCATGCAGGAAACACTTAGGAACTTGACAACTGCAACTAAGAAAACACACATAACTTTGGCGATGATGGCTGGTCCGTAACATCCGAACTTCACACTTCCATATAAGAAAGTCAATGTACTAGTATGTACAGGTGTTTTTTAAAGTACCACCGGGTTTGAAACTATCGTACATTTGAAACTGAGTCGAATCAACATGAAATAACTTGTGGAATTTCCCTAAACTAAATTTTGACGACGACTTATAGCTATTTTCCAAACAGATCTTAAACTGTGCTCCACTATGTTCTAACATGCTTTTAAGAATTTTCAAGACTTCAAAATTGCATGTCTCTCTCCATTTCGAATGTCGTGAATAACAACACGAATTTTCTTTCTTTATTTTTTGTTTTCTTCTCCTTTTAGGTCATGCACATTATAGACATTTTTCAACATATGTCTTTCCTTTTAACATTCTCCCACTAACAGAAACTTTGCTGGGCTAAAAAGTAGAGACTTTTTAGAACCAAGAAATGTGTCTCTCTGTCACCAAACCCGGATAATGTCTGTTCGTTTAATTCTGGAATTAGAAATCTTCAAAGTATTTGAAAGTATGCATTTTATTATGTGACACTGTCCTCCTCGAAAAATCTGTGTTTCGGAAACCGTTGCAAGTGTGTTTGGATGTCTATTTGTTGGTGAGAGGCCGGTGTTGTTTTAAAGAATGGTTTACGTGTTATTTCATGTTGATGCGACTCTTCGTTTAGAATCGATGATACTTTTAAATTCGGTACCAGCTTAAGAAACACACTATAATGTGTGCCCTCAACAGTTCCCTACAATGTAGATAAAGTGAGATACAATTTCGCTCAGTTGAATACAACTCTGAGAGCTTACCTAAAGTCTTTCTTGTGAATAACGAAGTATAACAAAAACATAACATACGTATTTCTTAATTCTGAACACTATCCAATAGCTAACATTTTTTCTAATTACTAAACAAAATTTATCATTCTTATATTAGCGGGAATGCTTGTTACGATTTAAAAGACTAACCTTTTCCTGACGTGATGTTGTGTAAATCTCAAGATCGAAATACTGAGGTATGGAGAGCAAGTTGGTCATTTTTTCAGGATCAGCCATGTACTTTGCAAGAAGAGATGGCAAAAGAGGTATGAAGTGATCAGTCAAACGTGCTTTGTCGTCCTGAATTTGTTTCAATTCTTTTGCAGACAACACCTACAAAAATAATTATGGATATTAGAACAATTTAAAACACTTAAGAGTCTTCAAAACACACTGGCTACACTAACTGCTATGAAGCTGAACATACTCTGATCCTTTAATACTACTTCTGATAATGTACACACACACACACACACACACACACACACACACACGTACACACACCCTTGAGCTTGGAGAGATACATTGCTATCCAAAACTTGAAACTGACTAGATACTACAGTAATTTTAAATGGAAACTACTCATATATAACTAAATGGCCATTCAAATGACCTATTTTATATATATATATATATATATATATATATACAGCCGCGGATAAAGGATATGATCAAGGGAGGGGCTAAACCGTAGTTTGCTGCTTTTTCAGTGTAAAGAAAGTAGGATTGAAGCCCATTTTATCCACTGTATACCTGAGCGTCAGGGGGGGGGAGGCGTAGCCCCTATAGCTCTCCCCTTGGATCCGGCCCTATATATATATATATATATATATATATATATATATATATATATATGTCCTTATGCCGTTTTCAACGAAAATTGAATGCTGCTCGTAGACTCGCTCTTCTCCGGTCGATCAATTCGAAGTTTACTAGCAATTGCAAAATGTCCAAGAGGATAGTTATTGCAGCAATATGTTATAGCAAAATTATTTACATCAGCGACTTCACGATTATATATTGTCCTAATTTGCACTGTAATCCTTTCTAGGACTGCTTCTATGTCGCAATGCTCTGATGAAAAGCATTCTTTGTATTCCATTTCTCATATAATTATAGAAGAAACATCCTATTACTTAAATAGGCCATTACTTCCAAAATACTTGTGATTGAAACTCACGCTCTACTTTGTTGTCCCCAACGAACTTATCCCGCGACAGTTGTTTTCATTAGGCGATCTGGGCCAACTACGCTGCCTATTCAGACTATATAGACCTCTTTCAGTTTAGTTGAAAGTTGATTCATCAACTTCGATCAGCAGGCGATTCAGTTGACTGTGCCGAAGGTGATATCACTTCAACTGAATCAACCACAAATTGATTAAGCGAAAACACCCTTTAGTTAGTACTCACTTAAAGTACACAGGGTATCCAGCTGCCACAAGCAAAATTATTTATTTATTTACTCCAGATGCAACAACGTGACAATTCTGAAAAATTTTCTGCGAAGAGAACGTGTCTTACAGTTGAGAAATCTTCACTGTCCCGACTGGCTGTCTTAGCTATATTTATAATGAATCACTTAGTCAAAAATTGACAAAACATAATCACACATATTTAAAGTACGCTACAAAATCATCCTATTAGGAGAAGGGAAGTACAAAAAAAAAAAAAAAAAAAAAAAAAAAAAGTGCATGTATCCAGATAAGCACCATTTTAGAGTGCAAGGTCACATGATAATATTACCCCGCTGAAAGATGGAGTTTACTTAAAGAAATAAAGAGAAACTAATGAGACAGGTAGGTGGATAAGAGTGCAGAAAAGCACAGTAATAATAAATGAAGAAAAATTTACATAATATTGGGAAAAAGGATGATGATAATAATAAACAAGTAAATTAGCAAAGACTTAGAAAAAAAGTATATGGTAAACTGAGTGTAGTGGAGAGATAGGGTAGATGGTGAAGACAACAGGGGATGGTTTGAAAATGAGATGATATAAGTGTCTTTCCATCTCTTACTGAGGGAGATGCAAGATTAGCTGACTTGGAGTTTAGTGTCCTGTTCAGCACCGAGGCTAAATGAGACGTGGATCTACAACTTAACGTGGGATCCGAACCACATGAGCTCCCACCAGGAATTCTACGCGGGTCTCCCGCATCGAAGAGGGCGTACACTAACCATGTAGCCACGACGGAGTCTGAAGAACATAGAAGAATTTGGGAAAGGATACTGAGGAAGCTTACGAGGAAGGTACATCAAGTGTGATGTCAGATCTGGTGCCAGGCTATATCACGATCTAAAGTAGCATAGGATGCCTCAAGACGTTTGCATTTACAAGAATTAATGTGTCAGTGTATATAATTATTACATGTGTAATTAATTCTAATTCATTCTATCCCTTGTTTTCTCACCTATGTCTTCACAATTGTGAAAGTAGTCAGTAAAAGCTCAAGGATAGCGATTTTCAAATGAGTCCGTAACATGATACAAAACAGCAAGGTATCTTGTGAGTTCATTTGTAAGACAAATCTTCGAGCAGTCTACATTAAGAAGGATATATCGTCAGAATCTAAGTTACAGAAAATACTTAAACTGATCTAAACTATCTTAAGTTACAGACCTAATCAACTTTTTTAGGAGAAATATGCATTTCTTAGCTTTAGTTTTTTTTTTTTTTTTTTTTTCTGATATTCATTAAATATCTGCTTCATGGGTTAGCTCTGCTTTGTGTCTCACTGTGTCTTATGAAGACAAGTTGTTCAGTTAGTTGGCGAAACTGTTACAGAATTGTTATTTTTAATTAAAACTTGCTTTGTTCAGAGATTTTGGTTTCTTTTGTGATGATATTCATTATTTCATATGATACATAAGTACCGCTAGCAATAACAAGTAAACATTGTACTCTATCTCTATGCTGAATTCAATCATATTCACTCTTTTCGCTGACGTAGGCATACTATAACTATCGATCATTGAATAATTTGAAGAATTATTACACGAAACAACCAAAACCATACATATTACCTTGCGTGTTGGTCCTCTTCCTACAGGTGGTTCTCCAGTAGCAGCCTGACGTATACAACATACCATAATTTCTATCAAACTAGTTTCTTGTCTATCATCTAAAGGTTCTTCCGCTGGGCCAGGCTCTTCTAGTAACAAATCCGTCATACACTCCCAATCCTTCATCATTTCGTTCGATTCTATTAAAGAATCGACGAGATATGCACCATGTTCATGAAGCTGGAATATACAAAGGAAAGAATTTATCAAAGGGGGTGAAACAACAGATAAATTTCTTAATCTATTTATCTTAATTTCTTAATCTATTGGCTTAGTGGGTAAGCTATTTATTGGTATTAATAATGATACAGTGAAAGCTGTGTCCAAACACAACGTAATCTAATAATTAAATAGGGCTATATTACGAACGTAATTATGTAATTACTTCTATGAAACAATTGCTGAATAAAAATAATGAAAAAATTTAGAAATAAAAATAAGAAAGAGCCAGGAAAATGATGCTGTTTTAAGGCGTGATTGAACCAGAAATGTTATAAAAATGTAAAATATAAATATGTGAATAACGAAAATCCGTTGCAAGTCACTCTTCCCTATGTATAAAAGAAACTAATACACAGTAATGAAACCAATAATAGTTAATTCCAAACGCGTAGTCAAGTGAGATCCTAAAATAAAATATCGTGTGACAGATTGCATGTGTGATCAAATTAAATCAAAATCCTGATACCAATCAACAAAAGACGACAAATTCATAGACACAATTACAATTTTTTCTACATAAAACGTATTAGAATAGCTCGATGGATCATTATCTATAGTAATCTTTGTTTATATTTCTTTATTTATTTAATAGAATATGTTTTTATATTAAATGCATACTCCTATCTTACCTCTGACTCGATAAAAAACTGAACCAGATCTCTAATTAAAGGAGTATTTGGAAGGCGCTTTTTTCCTCGTTTCGTTCTAATTCCTACTACACTGTCGTCCTCATCTAGTATAAAAAGACGCTCGTTCAGAAATTCTCCTGCTGCTTGTGCTACGGCGCGGTGCGATGAATACACTAACTCATACACGTACTCACAGTCCTTGTCTGTAAGAATGTCTCGATGATGTCTGAAATAATTACAATAAAGCATTGGTCATCGAAATCTTATTTACACCTACTACATTAAAAAAGAAAAACGTTGTTCATTACTGTTCTCAGTCCAGATTATTGTACCTGCATGAATATTACAATGCACTGGACTAGTTTGACAAGGGTACACTCTGTTCCAAATCCGAATACAAAGTGTACTTCACTATGCTAGTTTCGTATGATGCATAGTTTTCATGACTTAACTCTTATGCATACTTGAAACTGCCATATAAGATCAGCAACTGTTGACTGCAAGGCGAAAAATTTATTCTGCAGGATAAAAACACACCTGATGAACTTAATACAATGTCAATTCATTAAGCTCGCTTAAGAAGGCACAAGCTAAGGCATTACTATTTAAAGAACACATAAAATGGCTTCTTTTCTGTATATGAGTGAATGCAATTGGCAAGAGATGATCGTCATGTTGTTTAGAGAAAGTATGATAAATCAGTTTCGTGATATTTAATGACAGTATTACATGATACTCAGTTGTCTATAACTATTATTAGCACAAGCTTCTCTTGAAATCAAAACGTGACAGTAATATCACGAAACATTACAGAGAAAAATAAACTTACCGTCGAGTCACTCTAATTTTATTTTCTATACTTAACCAACAAATTTTCATTTAAGAAATATATTAAAACAATTAAGACAACAGAATTCAAAATAAAGATTTTAGAAGAATTTTGTTCTATAGAAATGCTGAATAATCTAGCAACACACGTGTTCTGGAAGTTTTATAGGCCTTTCACACCTTTTGAAAAATTGAAGAAAATTCAACGTATTAATTAATTATGAGATAGAAAAATTCCAGCACATTACTAAGTAGCACTTGAAAAGAAAAATTATATGAATAGTGAATTGTTTTATGGTATATATTTTTACTCACATCAACAAAGAAAACACAGCTGTGTCAAAAACTGAATTTAAATAAACTCTACCACACTTACTTCAATATACTAATTACAAGCCATATAGCATGTACAGCGACCTCATATTCTTTATCTAACGTCATGGATACAATACGATCCTTAAACTTGCTTGTGAACAATTCAAGTTTCCCCTTTAGTTCTTCTGAAGCATATAAAGGCTGAAGTGCCTAATAATAAAGAGAAAAAAGAAATTATGCCAATGAAATACCATTTTGCTTGATAAAGTAGTTGCAAACGTTTACACGATTAGTAGGGCAACCCAAAAGCATAAAATGCATAACAGCAATTTACACATATGGCTGGTACCTTGAACATGGTTTTGGTTGTCTAAGGGTCCAGAAGAAACTAATTTTAAAAGAACAATAAAGGATAATTTTAGAAAATAAAGCGTAAAGCATAATTTAAAATATTACATAGTACAATTATTGAAAAATTCTATTAGAGCATATCCTGGAAAATTCTGTTTAACTGCAAGTTTAAAATACTGTATTAATATTTTTAAAATCAATATTTATAATGCAAAACCTTTGAGAACATAACAATACAACAATGGAAAGCTTATTTTTATTTGTATTGTTATGTGTACCTCTTGAACTGAGCACTTTCTGTAATTTTTGTTGGCATCTTTTACTTTCCCTTTCTGTATATATGCACCTATAAGGCGCACACAAGTGATAAGAAACTGACAGGAGTAAAGCGTAACTCTTTACAGTGCATTAAGTAGAAAGTTCATTGAATATGAAACTGGTTACATAAAATATTAATAAATAGAACAAGATATTTAGAATATTTAATGTATAGTAAATATTATACAATATACACGATTAATGTGAAATAATGATTTAAATTAACAATAAAGCATAATAAAGCATAATTTGGAAAAAAATAAAGCATAATTGAACAAAAAAATAAAGCATAATGTGGGTTGCTCTGATGATTATTAACATTTCTTTTAATATTAAATATTCTACATGTAAAAATACTGATCAGGACTCCTACTGTATGAATAAAAAGCGTTCTACTGAATTTCATATCTAATGCACTCCAATAACAGTAGTTAATATTCTCTTAAGTAACAGAAGTTGTACAAATACAAATAGGCAATGACAGGACGTTGCGTTAAGAAAAAATGCCCTACATACTGAACTTCATCTTAATTTATGAAGGATTGATTCATGTTTGAACAGGCAGATGAATCTAGCGCCTGAATAATTTGTGACGTACAAAATGAAACGCAACTGGAAGTTAAATTTGAAAACAATTCCATAAATTCACATACTGTGTTTTCGTTTAAGAGTTTATGTAATTTCTCTCTCTTAAGATTTCTTGAGCAACTAACTGCCTTTACGTTACGTATGTATGGGTGATATATGAACAAAAATTCTTCAACGAATAGTCATTAACCTCTAACATTTACGAATAGGACAAAAGTATGTCAGTTTCAATTCTAAACAACTATCTTCTTAAAGATAGTACAAGCTCAAAATGGTGCTAAATATGTTAAAGAAATATATACGGCACTCAAATAATTATCTTAATTATCACACATACATCACCCCAGCAATACATACTGAGACTTTCGATAATTAAGAGATCGTTCTGGGAACAAAGAAAATATTATTAAGCAGCCAATATGCCATAGTAGACTATTCCTTTTCTATATAATGAATCCCCTCAATCTTTGCTATGTTCTGATGATCTATTACTTATTGAAAGATCCAATATACTTTATTACTGTTATTTATCTTCGTAATACTAGACGATGTAACTACATCATATGAAATCATATTCATACATCAGGCAGAGAATAAGAATATATCGAAGAAAATTCATAGCTCTCTCTATTACAAACGGAAATTTGACGGAATATTTTAATAATAAGACGACTAATTTTACGTTTTGGACCGTCTTAAATATAAAACTTACCTGTAAACATCTCAAGCGAACTTCTCCCACTTTGTCATGTAACGTCCATCCGATGTATTTGAGATAAGAATCATCCAAAAAGTTCTGATGAAACTTCTTCATCCACACTCCAATCTCTGTCATGCATATTGACCTAATCTCAGGTAAAGTATCTCTGGAAACATGGAACAGAATGGTTGAAAGATTTAGAGCACCTGCACAAGTAAACAATTCGCTTCCTGACGCAGAAACAGTGCCGAAGGAATTTCTCCGAAGCACAGTTTTTTTTCTTTATATCATGAGGAACGAGTTATTGAACAATACAACAGAAAGCTAATCAATGCTGTTACAATGTATTTTATACAAATTAGTTAAGCTTTGTTTACTATCTGCACCCTTAACGAATTTCAGGTACAATTTTGAGACTTGCTGGTACTCGGAACTTTCACCGTTCACTTTTCATACTTATGTACGAAATATATATTTCTTTTCGCTGAATCCTACAGATTGTACAGCAAAGAAGTGGTCAAATGTGTAAATCTATGAACTCTTCTAGATATGTGCAGAACTAAAAGATATCTACATTCATTATGAATCAACTAACTGTTTCTATTATGTACAAAGCTAACAACCCACTATTTCATCTCCACTCTCCTGGACAACCGTAACTGTTATCCACTAAAACATGCGTCATATAATTTTAAGTTCAAAGGCAAACTGGAATCTTTTAAGTGCTTTCAGAAAAGACAAGAAACAAGAGTTTGTGTATGTACAAAATAACGGTGATGGAAAATAATAACGATGATAGCTGACGAATACCTACACCAAATATCCTATTTTTCATACCAAAATCATCAATCATTTCGGCAGGGCACTGTCTTCTAATTAATGAAAAAAAAATAATAATAATGATGTTTTAATTTTGTATTATAATATTGCAGTATTATAAATTTTACACATCATTTTGGTGTATGTAGTTCTCCCCTCTCCTCACGGTGTGGGTACAGGCTCTATCAGCGTACAGAGCATAATTATGGAACGTTAAACTGTAGCATAAAATCATTTGTATTAAAAATATACTTCGGTAATTTGTTGATTACTTCATAAATACTTCGAACTTGTCAAGTCTTGCTAAATGATTCAAAGATATAATCACTGCTAAAAGTAATTTATATGTTCAACCATAACAGATCACCATAATTATGAATCGAATCTTATCTCACCCAGCAAAGTGTACGACATATAAAAGTTACTAGCAGAATATTGCAATTAATTTACGATCACTGTTTGGGAATAATATACATGAAACAATACAGCGACAAAAAATATTGCAGAAACACTGTTATGCTTCTTAAAAACAGTAAATCCTATATATATATAAAGCCTAAAAAATCATTAGCCTTTCACAGTTACTTTTACATAATACTCTGTTTTGTTTTCTATGAGTAATATATATATATATATATATATATATATATATATATATATATATATATATATATATATATATACAGGGTGTATCAGACCATTCGTCCCGGGCATTTTTCTCGGTTCGTAGTGCACGTAGATACTTCAAACAAAAAATTGAATGACCAAATCGTATGTGGAGAATCAAATGGTGACATTTTCATATCCAATGGCGTAGCAGAAATATTTCCACGGGATGTCAACTTCAAAATTTCAAATAGAAAGTGGTATCAATTTTAATTTCTTTGGAAGTATTATTGACGAAGAAACAACTTTTATAGGAAACAATTTTCGCTAAAGTCTACGGTTTGGCATCTACGAGTATTCTTTGTTGTTGAATTGCTACTATCAAGACCAGCCGTCCCAGGCATTTTCTCGGCTCGTAGTGCACGCAGATACTTCAAACAAAAAAAAAAAAAAATATGGTGATCGGTTTCCCGATTGTGCTCGGCAGTCGAGAAAAGTATTTCGGCGCTTGGCACTTCGTGTGCAGAGGACTGGGCATGTTCAACCTCATCACAACAAACGTCAACAGATCAAACGCCGTGTTCAGGCTAATCGGTCTCCCGACATCCTTGCTGCAGTCCATATGGATCCCCAAATATCGACAAGACAATTAGCCACGGATGCTGCTATGAGCCACATGACTGTTTGGGGGATTCTGCATAATAACTCGTTGCATCCTTACTATGTTCACCTGCATCAGGAACTCCGAGAACAGGATTTCCATAACCGTCTGGAGTTGTGTCAGTGGATGAACACCAGGAACCCCTGTTTTCACCAGAACATTCACCCCTGTTTTCACCAGGACGGATGAGGCTACCTTCAAGAGTACTGGAGATGTCAACATACACAACGCTCACTACTGGTCCAGCGTGAATCCTCATTGGGTACGTGAAGTTGACAACCAACATATCTGGATACTTAACGTCTGGTGTGGGGTAGTGGGAGGCAAAATAATCGGTCGCTATTTCTTCGAAGGTGCTTTGACAGGGGTAGAGTACGCTAATTTTTTGTCACATGTTTTTTGTGAGTTCTTGGAAGATGTCCCACTAGCAACTCGTGAAATGATGTGGCTACAACAAGATGGTTGCCCTACTCATTTTGCAAGAGTTGCCAGACAAACTGTTGAACGTTTATTTCCAAACAGGTGGATCGGAAGAGGAGACCCGGTTTCCTGGCCAGCTCGTTCTCCGGACCTGACTCCGCTTGATTTTTTTCTTTTGGGGACGTGTCAAGGAGCTGGTTTACCAAGAGCGTCCTACTACAAGAGAGGACATGATGGAGAGGATCCGTAATGTCTGCCGTGCACTAAGTCCAAATGAAGTGTTAAGAGCAGTCAACAATATTCCGGTACGCATTCGCATGTGCATCGCAAGTGATGGACGATCCTTTGAACATTTATTGTGAGTTTATTTTGTCCAAGAATGATATTTTGGAAGAATGTACAAAACTGGCAGTTCATGTTATTTATTGTATTTATTTTCACTTTATTTGTACTATTCTTGAACAATTATTTGTGCAATTATTGTGAGAAGTGATTTTTATTGAAACGTTTTCATAAGTTAGGTAACCCGTTAAGAAGCCCGGGAGAGTGGCAATAATTTCATAACTTTTAAATTTTAATTTTTGTTTTATGTTTTATTGCTGATACTTTAGATCAAATTTGTTTCATACGTAGGGGCCGCGGTGGCTCAGTGCTAGAGCGTTCACCTCTGGTGCTTGGGGTCCTGGGTTCGATCCCAGATCCCGCCAAGTGAACTTTGTGGTGGACAAACACCGTGTGCATGGATTTTCTCGGGGTTCTCCCGTTTCCTCCCACTTTCTTCATTCCACCATTTTTCATTCATTACTCATCATCACAGTCTCCTTTAGCCTAACCGGCATAATCGTGGGACGTAAAACTCAAAGATTTCATTTCATTTCATTTCATTTTTGTTTCATACGTAGTTTAACTTAAAACCCATGAGTGTTTTCCTTTGCTTTTCTATTTTGAATTGGTTCCGACCCTGCCATTTAAACTATACTGTCCTCCAATATTATTTTGATTTGTTGATACGTACAACAGATATGTCATAACGTTTGACACTAAATGATATCAAGAGTTTTCAACAACAATGCTATTTGATAGAACATGTGTTATCTGGTGTTCTTTTAAAGTAACTGCCAATTACGAGGGGCATACTGAAAGTCGTGAGCAACATCATTGATTACTCTAATGAACTACTTCCTATGTAACTAATGGGAATTAACATTTTCCCATATTGCAACGAAAGCGATTCTGTGACACTATCGGCTAGAGTTGTAACTACCTGTATCGTCTGCTTCTGGCAGTAGCTAAGTGCATCATTGGCTAATTCTATCAGACTCAGGCGCTCTGAATGATTTGATTCGTTCTTGTTTTTAATAGTTCGTAGTACCCAACTTCCTTGAGTGGTGGTGCCAC
The DNA here is from genome assembly GCF_964235325.1 of Thermobia domestica. Classification (NCBI taxonomy): domain Eukaryota; kingdom Metazoa; phylum Arthropoda; class Insecta; order Zygentoma; family Lepismatidae; genus Thermobia; species Thermobia domestica. The sequence goes on along the minus strand of NC_137459.1, from coordinate 189,540,315 downwards.
GGTCTCCACAGTTTCAGCGAAAGAGTACCTGAAACCTCTTATATTATATAATTACTCTATGAGCAACATGTTTTCACAACCGTAATCTTTACTTGTAAGTAAAACCAAGTATATCATCTCAATCTACATTTCCTTCTTTCTTTCCGGACGTTGACGCTGTTTTTTGCTAGCACGTAACCACAGGCAGGATTTCCAAAATGGCCTGCAGCGATGTTTCGTTTCGACACCGTGCTGTGTTTGCATTCCTTGTTAAAGAGGACCAATCTGCTTCTGAAATTCACCGCAGACTGCAGCGTGCCTATGGAGATGTGTGCTTGGGTGCCAGCAGTGTTAGGATATGGGTGAAACATTTTAAGGATGGAAACACGATTATCGAACATCAGCTACGCAGCGCGCACTCTCGAAGTGCCTAAGCGAAACGCAACAAGGTAAAGGTTGATGAGCTGATTAGGGAAGATAGAGGTAAAACTTATCACTGTGAATATCACTGCAAAACTTGGTGTTGAACATAGTGCGGTGCAAGAAATGATTCACAGGTTAGGTTATCGGAAGGTTTTTGCCCGCTGGGTCCCATGGTTATTAGCCGAGGACCACAGACGTCAGGGACTAACCATTGCCCAAACCCTTCTTCAGAGATTTTGATATGAAAGTGATGACCTTTTCACGGGTATTGTGACTGGAGATGAAAGCTAGTTCCATTATTATGAACCTGAAACAAAACGACAGAGTATGGAATGGAACCAGTTGATTTCACCACCGAAGAAAGACAAGAGAATGCAATCGATAGGAAAAGTTATAGGGAGCGTCTTCTGGGATGCACAGGGTTGCAATCTGGTTCACTTTCTTGAGCCTGGACAAACCATAAATTCTGGCCGTACATCCAGACACTTTTGAAGCTCCGTCGTGCCTTCCGTGATAAGCGCCCTGGAAAGAAGATCATCCTTAAATAGGATAATGCGCGTTCGCATATTTTACGTGCCACTATGGAGCAGATCAGGAGATTTGGGTGGAAAACACTTACACATCCTCCCTACAGCCCCGGCATGGCACCCTCCGACTACTATATTTTCGGTTTTGTGAAGGAACAGATGCAAGGCTATCGATAAAGACATTGGAGGATATTCGTCAAGCAGTGCGTCAGTGTCTATGGGCAGCTGGAACGGAATTCTATCGCAAGGGTACTTTCAAACTTGGAGAACGATGGGAAAAATGTGCGCAAAAGAACGGAGACTATGTAGAAAAGGAAAGGAAAGGTCTATAGATTGAGAGGATATATTTGGTTTCACTTACAAATAAAGATCACGGTTGTGAAAAAATATTGGTCACGACTTTCAGTGCGCCCCTCGTAAAGCTTTTGTTCCGTAGTTGCAATTAAACAATAAATAAGACATAGATGCAAAATCGTAGAATTTAACGAAAAGTGTTTCATGTAAAAGTTGTTTCTTTTTCAATAATACATCCAAACAAACTGAAATTGATACCACTTTCTATTTGAAATTTTGAAGTTGACACCCCGTGGAAATATTTCTGCTACGCCACTGGATATGAAAATATCACCATTTGATTCTACACATACGATTTGGTCATTCAATTTTTTGTTTAAAGTATCTACATGCACTATGAGCCGAGAAAAATGCCTGGAACGGGTGGTCTGATACACCTTGTTATATATATATATATATATATTATATCTATCTATCTATCTACCTATCTATATATATATATATAGTGTGTGTGTGTGTGTGTGTGTGTGCGTACAATGGTCGTCTTTATGAAGACTAAAACTATTTTCACAAATAAGCTCGACGTATTGCTACCAACTCTACAATCAGGGTTTCTTAATTTATGGTCAGAAATATTGGAGTTTACTCTTAACTTAAAACTGTGATTTATATTATTTTATTTGTTTATGCACTAATTCATTTCAACTCCTAGAAAAATTAGGCGTCTATATATCATCATTACAGTTGGTAATTATTACAGAAAACTAAATTCTAATTGTTGTATATATGAAAACAAAACTTAAAAAACAGCCACTTTGACCGTCTTGTTTTAATCCAGTAAAGTCACGAAAAGAATTTCAGGCAGAATTGAGGAGTTGTTATATCGACTAATTAGAGATATTGCTCTGACGACATCACACTCAATTTTTTCAATGCCAATTACATACTTTGGGTATATAAGTAAATACCCTTATTAAAATAGTTAACACTGCTACTTCCTATTAACATTTTCAGCACCACTGCCAATGATACACCGATCACGACACAAAAAAACACCGAATTCCACCCCTCAGCATTCTAAATCAGACATTCACAGCCATATCATGAGAAACAGAGAGAAAGTTACAACCACCCAACATACACCATCTTGAACAGACGTAAGAAAACAGACAAAACAAGAGAGAAGCTTCCTTTTATCCCGATGAGGCCCACATTACGAGTCATATAGTCTTTTCTACTTAGCATTTACCTGCAAAACCGACGTTAGCTTCAAGCCTGTCAAGTATGACTATTATGCAGACCCTGTAATAGAATATGTTCCTTGTTAATAAGAGTTACAGCGCTCTTCATGCCTCGATCTGTGTTATTACATTTACAGAGCTGTGCTTACCAAAAACAATAAAATAAAAAAATATAAAAATTCTGCTTTGGAACAAATTGATGGAAACCTGAAAAGTACTGCTAATGCCACAAATATGCATCACAATTATAAAATTGCAGTAAACTGATAGAATAATGATAAAATAGTGTTACACAAATTCAAGCCAATTAGTGTTAAACGGGTACCTTTCTGAAATATTAATTTTTTTCAAGCACTGTGAGCGCACATTTCCAATAGTTACACGAATAATGGACAAAATGAGACCACTTTCACGAGCACAAAATATTACACAAATCGGACGAAATAGCCATTTCTACTCATGATTTAATACAAGTGTGGAAGCAGGGTTATCTTTTTTACATGCTAAATCTCATTCGACGAAGGTGGTTCACTTTTCGGAAATCACCACTTACATTATGTGAAGATAGAGTCGTATGACACGGAAAGAAAGAAAGAAAGAAAGAAAAAATAAATAAAATACGTTTATATATAAGAATGCACTGCCAATGGTTATGAATATACGCAAATTATTCCCGAAAACTATGGCGATTAGTATAAGCCATGTTTTTAAAGAAAAATGACCAATTTTCAACAAAAGGTACAATTATCGAAAGGTGTTCAATGGTGGTATGAAGTTCAATATGAAATAGAGATTTTAGATACATAAAGAGATAAACAATAATGATCTATATAAGTAACGCACTGATACGATTTTGTGACTGAAGCATTCACTTTAAAGTCTTACCTGTATCTATGTACAAAAACAGATTTAAACATGTAGGTTAGCATATTTTTAATTTCGTCCATATTTTCTTCCAACTCCTGTCTTTTCCCCATTAAGCTTTCCAAACGATCACTTGCTCTTTTGTCACGAGTTTTCTGCCGTTCTGCTTCATACTGGCGTTGCGTGTTATCTAAATTCACGGAAACCGTAAGTGCCACATCGACCAGTGCTGTCATGAGCTTCATAGCTAAAATGTCAAACGAAAAAATGAAACAATGAGAAGTGGAACTACAATATTTTTAACGTATCAACAAATCTAAGATGATTCAGAACTATAACAACATTACAGACAAATTTATATATCACACAGAATTCTACGAAAAACAATAATGGTATTACACAAACAAACTCAAAATAATGTCTCAAGTCATTGCAGCTTGTTTGAATTTTCTCGAAATACCAGCTGTGTAGGAAGGGGAAAAACTCATGAAAAAGTATATCACACAAGAGTAAAAAGATTCTAAAAGTAAGTTAAGGTTCTACGGCTGTACTGTACAATTGCCAGTGTCATGTACGAAATAAATTTTAGCAATAAATTTGCACTTGTATTACGAGTATTTCTTAATGTAAAACTCGCAATCACCTTCTATTTTACACTAGCTGAAATATCCATTTTTTTGAGAGAATAGATGTATGGGAAATATTTGAAGTGCATTACAATGAAAGTGTTATGATAATCCATAATATATTCTACTTTTGTCATAAATTTTGAAACACGCTACCCCCATAGAATATACTTTAATCGAAGTGACATTATAAAACCCCACATTTACGTAGAAGCTATGTTTCAAATGTTATTTCAAGCACGTCCCCCATCTTCCCGACCCCAAAAACTATGGATTCGACACTATTCTCGGTCATTGTGGATATTTTATTTTTCACTCCTTTTCAACTATCATTCCGATGGGGACTGAACAAGAGATTTTGATTATTTATTATATTTACATATCATATCCAGAAACTGTGGATTACACACTAATGTTGATTGTTTTTGATTATTTTTATACATTCTCTTTTCCCACACATCCCTGTGGGGCGCTACTAGCTTTTACCACTACTGGGGGTTGAACTTGAACGTAAGGGCATCGGGACTGTTACCAATTAACTTAGGGACCCCGAAAACCGTGAATTCCGACACTAATATGGAAGTCACACATCCTACTCCCTAGAGGGGTCTTACCTGCACTGTGAGCGGAGCTTGGACTTTGGCACCGGGAGCCCAATCAACTTCGGGACCCAGAGAGTTATGGATTCGATACTAGTATCGGTTGTTTTCGATCATTTTTATATGCATTTCCTCCCACTCCCCCTTTAGGTGTGCTAGGAGGGTCTTACCCCTAGAGTATTCTCTTTCCAGATAGTAAGTAATATGTGTACTAAGTTTGGTTAAAATTGCTCCAGGCATTCCAGTGTTATGTTGGAACATACATACATACATTTTTGAAATGAAATGAAATCTTTGAGTTTTACGTCCCACGGTTATGCCGGTTAGGCTAAAGGAGACGGTGATGATGAGAGATGAGTGAAATGGTGGAATGAAGAAAGTGGGAGGAAACGGGAGAACCCCGAGAAAACCCACGAGCACGGTGTTTGTCCACCACAAAGTTCACTTGGCGGGGGCACATACATTTTTATTATATATAGAGACACTAGCAAGTGCCTCTGCCTGCTATTGCGGATAATGTATTGTGCTCCCACCCCATGGGTCTTCCATATTAAATTAATGCATGTGAATTATACATTCATACTCTGTGTATCTATTGTCCTCATATACAGTCAAATCTGCAATGTAGGCCACCATCGGTTGCACTGAAAAAATTGAAAACTTACAAAAATAAGCGTGTTTTGAAGCAAAACTATCATAAATTGTAATACATGCATTTCTAATATAAAAACTAACGATTATCTATTCTTTTAATTCTTACTAGCTGAACCTGCGCTCTCTACACAGCGCATCATTCACATATGAGCATGAATCTCCTTGTTATTCTTCACATCTGTCTGTACATGTTCCTTTACAGACATAAGGGAAAGACGTCTTGGTAAAAATAGGCAAAATATACCGTAAAGGGGACATTTTTTTCGATTACTTTTTCAATATCTCGCACCGTTTGCAAGATTTGAGCCTACTTCCGATTGGGGTTTTAATACATGTATGGTCAGTGTTTTCTTTCTTCTTGCATGCAGTATATAATAAGCAAATACATTACACACACACAATTAATTATAATGTCAATGATATATGGTGTTCATTGGACAAAACCTCCAAACAATAAAGATTCATCTTAGACTGGAGAAATGGTTATCCAGCATTTTTCATTATAATTTGGCCATTCAACAAACGCCTGAGAGATATGCAACTCATGTGTACAATTATGTGTTGTTGGAATGTATAATGTAGAGATGCAAAAAAGCCGGCTTTTTTGAATCGATGGTTTTTTTCACATAAAAAGCCGGCTTTTTTGGGAAAAAAAAACGAGAATTTTGGAAATTTTGGCTTTTTTCAACTTCATGATTTTTCTATCTAAATAGCTTTCTTATAGTATATTCTATAGTTAGATAAAAATTCCATGACCTGAATGTGATATTTCGCTCTGAAATTCACCATCAAGATGGATGGAGCACATGTTTTACGAATTAAAGCTAACATGAAGAATGTAGTATTTGAGGGTAATTTTAGGGGCTATTTAACTTTATTTTAACTTTTGAGTTATCGACATCTTTTTTCTTCTCTAGTTTGTCATCCGTGTTTCATTTCTAAGAGCTTTTAGTACTCTAGCTTCTAGCGCAAAAGTTAAACTTGCCCGTTTTTCTATTTATCCGTCAAAGCGTACGTTTTTCAATATATCCGTCAAACCGTACTTCCACATTTCTGTTATACTGTAGCTGTGAAGTGATTTAGCAATAATTTTCCGGACACAACCTTGAATACCAATTTATACAAATAATCAGTAGCGGATTTAGAAAAGTACTTTAGGAGGGATTTTTCTGATTGTTTCGTTTCCTAAAAAGTCCTAATTTTATTTGGGAAGTGCTTGAAGTTTATGAGTACAGGCATAACTAATATTTCGTTTCGTTTATATGTTTAGCAATAATCTTCCGGATACAACTCTAAAAATCATTTTATACTGAGAATCAGTGGTGGATTTAGAAAAGTATTTTGGGAAGGGTTTCTTACTAATGTTTAGTTTTTTTTAAACATTCGTAATTTTTATTTGACGGGAGCTTAAAGTTTATGAGTAAAGGCATAAATAATAGATATTTCGTTTGTTGCAGACATTCCGTAACTTTGGGGAACGGGCTTCAGTCCGAAAGACCGCCCCCCTAACCTTCGCAAAACCGTCACTGCTGGTAATTAGTAATAATAACGATTTAAAAACAATAAAAAAGGAAGTCGCCCAACTCACAGTACACGCACTATTTCTACATTCACAGATGGAATGAAGAAAAGCTTTGTCAGAATAGTCGAATGCTGGTTGAATCCCGGACTTCCCGATAGAAGCGCAAAAGCTAATCACTCAGTCATGTTTGTTGTGCAGTTGTATTTAGCTTAACTTAAATATATTCCGTAGTCCTTTTTTTTTTTGGGGGGGGGGGAGTTCCGTAATGATATGTTGAATCCCTCTTGTTAAAAATTCAGAAAACTTGAGGATTGGGTAAACTGTGATGGTGGTTCTATAAAACTTAACTGTAGAATTTCAAGAATATACAGAACCAAAAGCTCTAGATGTGCAGCCTTTAAGTGTATCATATAAATCTAAGTATTTCTCTTATTTTAATTTTATTTTGTTTCAAAAAGAGGGTATGGAATATTTTGAAGTAAAAATACTACATACTATTTTGCTAGTTATTTGTGTATTCTTTAAAAAGAAGTGTTTACTTTTAGGGTTGGCTGATTTACACCAACTTTTTTTTTTAAATAACTGGTTTAAACCACAAAAATAAAAAGAATGAAAAATGCGAATCGTGTGAACTTCATGATAACGTTTCCAGATATCAAACCACCTGCAATAGTTTTATTTCCCTTTCACCTTTTAATCAAGGTGTCCCATGTTCAATTCTCGGTCGAACCACAATCCTTCTTTCATGCGTAACCCAAGTAGCGGTTCGGATGTCAGTTTAAGCGAAAGTCTTCTCCTTGATAACCTCGGTATTTCGTAAGGATGTTAAGCCTAAATATACGAAACAAACCAAATTGTATATTTCTACATGCCTAAATGCGTGTTGTTTTATAAAGAAGCCAATATTGCTTAAATATATTGATAGAAATTAGCAAAATTTATCGATTGCCTACGTAGCTTCCAACATTAGCTTGGATTGGACTTTCAATGATATCTATGTACCGGTACTAAATTTGTAATTTAATACCTCAGTTTTAGCGTACTGATTATGGTACATTGACCTTTAAATTTTACATGCAAATCAATAACAGGATTTTCCCGTTATTGTCTTACATTTCAAGTAATGACGGGATTTTCCCAATGGCTAGGGCGGGAGATTCTCAACTTAAGAAATTTACTGACCGCACTTCTTTAAGCTTATGGGAGTTCTTCCGGCATAACCCCGCTGTTGCATAATAACAACAAGGCGAAACTTAGGCTGTTTCTGTGAATATGTAATATAAATACATAAAGCAAAAAATCTAAGTCAAAAAAGCCTGGTTTAAACCAAAAAAGCCTGGTTTAAACATCCCCCCAAAAACGGGTTTTTGGCATATTCAAAAACAACCACGGTTCTTGCCAACTCTGCTTACTTTTGTATATAGGAGGTTAAAAAATTCTTATTATATACATTGGTTAATCCTGTGGAATTCATAATGTAAATATGTTGAAGAAAAATTGTTTGAAATATTTTTTCGAAATTCATAGTTTATTTTCGATGTTTTATATTATTATCAGCATCAACCACTAATTAAATGATTTTTTGTGTTATAGAGAAGCGATACAAAGTCTGTTTTATCAATTTAAAGCAGTATTTTGAAAAAAAGCCCAAAATTTCCGAAGCAAAAAAGCAAAGCAGAAAAAACCGAGTTTTTTTTCCAAAAAAGCCGGTTTTTTTCCGAGCCCTTGCATCTCTAGTATAATGCATAGGATATGATGCTTCAGTTTCTTTCAACACTTCCAGTGTACCCATAAAAATGTAATAAAGAAATAATGGCCATGTTTTTTAAATATTCAATTAGAGTTGGACAATCTACGCAAAATTTGCAATCGATCAGTGAAAACGTCATCTTTCTAGAGCCTGTAGTTTTCGAGGTCTCATTGTCGAAAGGATTGACCACAAACATATAAACGTTCACAAACGTATAGTTTAAATGAACTCCAAAGACAGCAGCACAACTCATTTGCATTGATTTTGGAGAAGGCTTATTAAAATACAGAGGCTTTGAGCAATAGTTTTAGAACATAAACTTTATTTTTTTTTAAAAAAAAAAGATGTGTTTAAATAATTGATTTAAAGTACACATATTTTAAAGTCTGTCTTTTTTAAACGTGAAATCACAAATAACCGTATATCAAAGGTTTGAAATTCAAAGTTAGAGGTTGGAGTTCAGCCGTTTTTATAGTGGTTGTAGCATTTTAATAGATAGATAATGTTAAATTTCTATGGTACGTTCATTCTTTTTCATTTGTCCTAGCGATTTTATTACAACTCCATTTTATTTTTATACATCTTCATAACACAACTTTTTACCTGTTAATTTTTCCCTTTGTGCCCTGCAAATGAACAGGCCATAATTACTCGAAATACCCGCGACACCTTTTTACACTTTGGAATGGTAACTTGGTAGCACAGTTGTCTTTCGGCTATGAACAAGTTCACAGTAAGAAACATGTAACTTCCATTAATTACTTTTCCACTATAAACACTTACAATATTTCAAGTTCTTCAACAAGAAATGAAGAGCAGATACAAACCAAACGAAAAGGAAGTAAAAATAGGAGGAAGGGAAAAGCGAGGAAAATTTTGAACTAAATTTATAAAGAATTGGACTACAATTTGTACAGAGTTGTATCTTCATGAGTTCTGTTCTTCTTAAAGTGGAATAACTAATGTGTCACGGAACTGTCAACTTTCGAAGTAACGTTAATGTGAAAAACTACATGGATTATTTTACTTCAAGACGAACAGAACCTATGAAGAGGGAATTTATAAAAAAAGTATGAGATGTAGTTAAAGAATTCTCCTTGCTAGACTTTAACCTGCTATTTAGAGGTTTGCAGTTAACCTTCAGTTACCTGTCGTAAAGAACAGCAGATTCTCGAAATATCTAAGTATTTGGAATGTAATTAAGCAAAATTTCTAGTTTTGCGTCTCATTATTATGCCTTTTACGCTAAAGACGATGACTAATAAAATAATAGGAGAAATGAGAATGTAGAAGTAAACAGGAGAACCCCGAGAAAACCCACGGAGACGATGTTGTCTACCACAAACTCACTTAGTCTGGAATCGAACTAGAGACTTCTAGCAACTGAGGTGGACACTGTACTGCCGAGCCACCGTCTTCATGTGAACTTGACTGAGATCAATTAAGGTAAGGTTACATTCCTTATTACCATAATAGGTTTTTACAACTTCTAGTCAATTTAATTTCCTGCATTATATTTTGACAATCCATACCTAACTTCCCTCTACATTATTCTGCAATATATTCAACACATATACTACTACTATACATATATTCGGAAATAGTAAAAGTTGTATACTTCGTTATATTTTCGAGGAAGGAACATGTAACATCTGAAATTATTATTATTATTATTATTATTATTATTATTATTATTATTATTATTATTATTATTTATATCCGTTCCCTCTCGTTTAAAAACTGTTACAGTTTATTCTTTTTAATATATGCACAATGAGTTCAAATGTAAATAAAAAAGACGCGAAACATCAAAAGACATCTCAATTGACGCAAATTGGGTTTTAATATACAGAGATCAACATTGTTCCTCGTGACTAGATAGTATACGCGCCCTTAGCGTGGGAGACCTGGGTCTGATTACCGACGGAAGCTGACGTGGTTTGGATTCCAAATTAAGTTACAACTTGAAGGTCCACGTCTCATATAGCCTCGGTTTCGAAAAGATATGGTAACACTTTCGTTCCTGGCTTCATAGAGCTATGCAAATTACAGCTTCCTGTCAGTTTAGTGTATTTTTAAAAGACGTATATATAAGGTAGCAGAAAAAGGGTAGACACGCGAAAAAAAATCTTTGAACATTCTACTTTACGTTGAATTCAATACGTTTGTTGATATAACTGGAAGGAACTGCTACAATATTACTTCGAACAATTATGTGAAAATAATTTTTACATATGGTAAATGTGCAAACCTTGTTTATTATTGCTATAATTGTCAAACTGCCACAATTTTCGTTATTTTTTCTTCAACCATGTACACTCTTTGATGTGTTACTACAGAAAAAAGGAAAGTAAAACAACCTTAGCACGAAACATTCATCTATGTCTGTCAGCGAAGTACCGCAAAACAACAAAACTAGTAACAGCTTTCAGCATACGAGATCTTCACAATTTCATCGCTGGATGTCAAGTAAATATTGTTTTCTTTTAGATAAGAACCTGAATAGGCTTGGCACAAAAACAAGTATTGATCACCATCCACGGAAGAGAGCTGAAGGACATATACGTAATGCCCGTGCTATACTTGAGTTCATCCATTTACATTAATACGGTACCAAGAGTCCTATTGCGCTTAGAATCGAAAGTGTTGAATCCCAAACCAACCAAAAAATGTCAGTAATGGGAACATGATTTATTTCGAGTTATTTTTTATATGAGTATAGGTCGACAGAGTGGTGAGCGGGTCGTGGCCACAAGTGAAAATAACAACAAAACATACCTTTCCAGAAGGATTACCAACTACAGAATATGTTTCAATAATCTGCATGCCGAGTAAAATACCATCCACGCATTTTTGTTTGATCAAACGTCATGTGAAATGTACGAGAATTTTGAAATACTATTCAGTACATTATTAATTTAAAAATGTTGTGCAATACTGTGTTAAGAGGGAATTTGATAAATTTATTCGGATAACTGGTAATTGATGGACAATTCGATTTTTCGCCAGTAACATTGACTTATAATCCGCAGTTCGCGGAACAATAGTTCTTACTACTAATACACGAATCTAGGATTTGAACCCGAGATTTCAGCTAACTTTTATTTGTTCTACCAAGAAAAGAAAAAAAAAATCTCGATACCAATTGCGAACACTAATGAGAATGAGATATCTAAGCAGAGTTCACTAAGATCACACGACACGTTCCCTTTCACTCGTGTAGTTTCACACACTGTCACTAGTATGGCAATTGTGCGAACCAATTGATCGTACTGGAATTTCGAATGTTTTCACGAAAAGTATGACAAGGAGTTCAGGTGTTTCTAGTTCACCGAAATCTGCGGGGTGCATGCATTAACCTCATCACCTGAACATTCCTTTTAACCTCTGCTTCATGTCTTATCTACCCCAAATATCTCCGATAAAAGCCAGAAAGATAAACAAAATCAGTCAGCAGTCAAATCAGTAAAATCTAAGAGATTTACAGAAATGATACACTGCAGTATAACATTACACTTGCGTTGGACAGGAGCATTTTTCGAACGCTGCTTATTATAAAGAAATTAATTCCAACTTATTATGGCATCATACAGCTAGCGGCGTAGTAAATTCTTACGATGACTTTGGCGAGAAATGTTCGCGGATCCCTGGGCAAGAAAAGTTTGTAACGCCTCCGTTTTTTTTTTCCAAATAGCTGCTAATAATAATAATAATAATAATAATAATAATAATAATAATAATAATAATAATAAATTTTCGAAATCAATTAATCTCAACGATGTTATTAGTGCTAAACAATTGAAAGATTTGTTTGCTTTCATTATTGGAATGTTAAAGTAAGCTCACTGCCTTTCGCCTATGTTAGTGGCCTAATATTATAAGAATAGATGATAAGTTTATTTCAAGCCACCATCATGTAATGTTTTATGCAAACAAATCCGAATTCATGATTGTTGTATTTACACTGAATCGATGGATCGTTATAAAATCAGTGTCAAATTGTATTTAGGTTCTTTGGCTTTGTGAGGCCTCTAAAACCGTAAGGCCCTGGGTCATCACCCACCGCTTGCGACGCCACTGACACAACAAATGCACCAAACTATTAAATAATAATTAGAACAATACATTATTTTTATTTTCAAATGGACATGCCGTGGTTAACATGAGAAGAAGGCACATGTTTTTATTATTTGTGAAATAATAATTATTTCTGTTGTTCGTATGCCGATCTTTTAAGAAAGATAAGATATCCGGCACGAACAACATGCATTATCTACCATTGATATTGGCTCTCCCTCTCGATTACTTTCTGGTTTTGTCTCAAGCACATTTAGTTTTCTAATGCTTAAGCTGTTGACAACTCTGTAAAAGTACCTCTTCTACGATATAAACAAAGCAACACTAGCGACCTCAGGAAAGGGGAGTCAGCGCTTGGTGGTACAGTACTTCTAATAAATGTTTATGCACTTACCTGCTAGCGTAGCAGTATGCCTAAAGGCACGAACTTGTGAATCTGACAGTCCAGTTAATAGAGATATAATATTGTCCATTAGATACTGGTCATAAATTATAGAATACTGGCACTGCTTCACCAATATCTGTATGAAATCACAAAAATTGCTTCTGAATTTTTTCCACTGCTGTCCTGCCATAATCAACGGATATTCTCCACTTTCCTACAGTAATAATACGATAATGTGCAATTATTAAAATTATTATTGTACTCCTTCTCCAGTATTCTTACAAACTAGTCCGTTTTACTTCCTCTACTGATCTCTCAAACTTCAATCTGTGAACATTATGATGTGACTGGCGCCTACTCGACGCTTCAAATAACTATTCTTTTGTTCTCTCCTCATCTAATGAAATATTTAGCTAAAATGCTTTAGTGTTACGTAATAATTTTCTAGTTACGTAGAATTTTACACCTCAGTTTTCAGATTCTTATATATATATTTCAGGACAAATAAATCATGCAAATTTTACCCTGTACGTACTACTTGTGTAAAGGAAGTTACATACTTTTTTTTTATTTTTAATTATGTATATTATCCTTAAATGTACAACGTACCTCATCGAATTCTTCAGTCATTTTTCTGATAATAGCTGCATGTTCAAGACTTGCTTGCATAGCTGGTGTAATTTTTCCCTTGCATCCTGAACTATTTACAATAAACTGCATTAAAGTAAGTAGAGCAAAATCTCTGTTTACTTTGTACGTTTCAATCCAGTCATCCGCTACTTGCTGCAAAGAAGAAATAGTCCATCATAATGAAGAAATAACTCAAAACATATTCTATGTAAAATTGTGTTTTCCACTTTCAGTTAAATCCTTATCGACTATGTATCTACAACATCTCTTCATTTCTTCAAAGGAAAGATCAAGATTATTCTCTGATATGGACTACAACTACTGTAACTATTCCTACAGGTCGTTCTAAATCTTAATTCTTGACATTGCCCGGTACAGTTTCTAAAAGTTTTAACGAAATAGTTCATAACAGAAGCATTTATGGACATTCATGCAGACCGCAATTTGTATCCAAGTGTCTCTCCAAGTGTTTCGGATATGTTGGATGCATGATGTAGTGTTGATGGAGAATAATCTTGAACACTTAAAAGATTAAACAGGGTTTAACATCTTGCTGTGACTAATGTTAAACTAGTTAATGTCAATATCAGTAATTTACCATTAACCCATCACATACTGTACACAATCAACCATTTTACTCTATACCTACTATTGGGGACGGACGGACGGATGCGCGGGCGCGCACACACACACACACACACACACACACACACACACACACACACACACACACACACACACACACACACACACACACACACACACACACACACACATACATACATACATATATATACAGAGTGGCCCAAAAGTGGGTATATAGTCCCGTACTGATCAACTCATTGCTTTTTGTATCATTTCTTATTGTTATCCATCAGATAGACTTAATTTATTTCTTTTTCTTTTTTTTTTTTTTTTTGTCCTTAATTATCTTTTTTACTTATATCTTAGGCTCGGAACAGCCGAAGCAAATAAACCTATAAGCTAGAATGTTATACTTGATCAATGCATGGCTGTATACCTACATATATATATATATATATATATATATTGTAAGATACACGAATTTTCGATATGAAAATTTTCTTTTTTTCTTTTGGATGTCGCAAGGAAAGAGGAGAGACGAAACAGAAATAACACGTCTTCTTTTCTTTTCCCCTTGCTTCTCATCAAACCAGCTGCTATGTTAGTTCATCTCTCTCACCCTCTCCGTAAGAAGGAATCCGCGGTTGGATAGCCAACACGTTGCAACTGAACTTTCTTAGCGCAATTAAAATAAATTGCAATGCCTTAAGAAAATTCTACGACCAACCCAACTGCATACTCGGAGACAGATATAGTATTTAAGGAATGGAAGTAACAGTTGTGAACAATATTGTGGAATATTCAGCTTTTGGTACTGTTATGAAAATAGGTCTGCAAACACATTAAATAGAAGCCTTTCCCATAAGGAAGGACTTGTAAATTAGATTTTGTAAACCAATAACTGGAAGAAGCAGCTGTGAGTTAACGAATGACTATTCCTAATGTTTCTCAGATTTAACTTTATAGAGTGTGAAGAATGTAGAATGGTACTAGTTAACATTTATGTGTAATCCCGAGTGAAAAGATAATAACTTTAGAGTAGGAGAAGAGAGCAGCTGCTCCTTCCCAAACCAAATGTTATGTATTTTGTGTAATACCATATATGGAAATATGTAAACCAAATTCCTCTAGTAAGAGTATAGGAACACTGTGCATAAAACTGAAAACTCAGAAGAAGCGAATACGCCCTTCTGAAATCCAATGAGAAAGAGAGTAAACTTGAGCTAATATGCAAATTAGCCAACGCCCAATTCTAAGGACAGTTTAAAACCTCAGAGATATTCTCCAAGAGTCAGTCGACGTTCACAACTCCATCAGTGTAGTACTGCGTGTCTGCGTCTTTGTTCATCATTTAACTTAGAATATTCGGATTGTCTCCGCAGAATCAGTTTCTAACTTCATCTCTTTCGGTCTTCAGTTTCAAATTCTATTCATTGCTCTATTGGTGTGTTCGACTCAATTTCATATTCTGTGGACATTAGCTATTGCATCTCATTTGTATAAGTGAACTTTTCACTACGACAACTTAGACATAACTCTTTAACTCGTGAAATTTATTACTTATACGATCTAGAAGAATAGTGTTCTTATACGTATAATTAAAACGAGAGTGACCTTGTACTCGTTATCAATTTAATCAATAAACTTTTATATATCTATTCTACGAAAATCGTTATTTTTCATCCAAAAACAAAAAACCGCCACCACTACTAACAATCAGAGTTGAGGAAAGCCTCGAAGATTGCTAGGATCCGCGATCTCTCGAAACGCTCGACGCATTACAACATATTAGGGGGTGGTCTTTATTTTTGGACTTCCGAGTTTTAAACTGGTTCCTGGTTCCATATCAGACCAATGCAGCGTATGAGAAAAAATTAAATTGGGTAATATTAAATGATGTCCCAAGTAACTTCAAGTTTCTGATGTATTTACAGTATACAATATAAAGCAAATGTAATTTGAATGTTTGGATATGGCTAGTGACATCAAATCTTGGATAGGGGTAGTAGAGGTAGAATTGCATTATTACAGTATGTGTAGTCCATGATGGCAGACATGTTGGAATCCGTCACTCTGGATTCAGGTTCAAAATTTTTAATAGAAAGTGGATTATATGAAATGTAGTTCCGAGTTAGCTTTTCACAACAAACAGACATCTTGTCTTATTTCCAATTTATCATTAATCATTTAATACTTACCTTCAAAATATCAGTTTATTAACTTAAAATTGTTTTTCAAACTTACAAGGTACCTGTGCCTCATATTGTATACAATGCATTAAAAACTTGAGGTCGTTTGGGGCACCATTTAATATTATTCAATTCAGCTAATTTTTCTCACGGGTTACTTTGGTCTGATAAAGAACTATCTTGGGGGCTGAGACTCAAAGAGAACTCGGAAATCGAAATGTCTGTGTATGCTTTTGTTGCTCTGTTTTCAATTTAACGTCCCACGTGTGAGCATCGAAGATAAGGAAGGTGATACTGACATGGATGATAATGGTGAGATTAGGAGGAAACGAGAGAACCTCGAGAAAACCCAGACACGGCGTTTGTCCACAAAGCCTAGTTGGCGGAAGCTGAGATCGTACCAGGGATCCCATACGCCAAAGGTGAAAGCTCTACCCAACCCCTATATGTGTATGTGTATCATATAACATACAGGCATACTTTGAAATTTAGTTCTTCCCTTAACAATGGAAAAAAAAAATTAAGAACAGTCAGTAGCCTCTTCATAAAAATTTTTGATATAAATGAGGATGGAGAATGGGACATGCATCACAATGTCTAATGATCTGGTTGAATGATTTATCACATATATGAGCCATTGACTTTACTGTATTAAATGAATAAAATTAAGCTCGGATTAAACTGTTTCAGGAATATTGTATTACCTGCAGAGATGACTTTCCTTGCCAAATTATGTTGTACAAAGAAGTTTCATCATCTATAATAGATTCTGCATGCCTTCGTCCAGCTCTACGTTTTCGAGCCGGTTCATCATCACTTAGTAATAGATTAGACCTTTTTATACTGCCGTGTACCTGAGCTCCACCTACAAAACGGGAAAGAAATGTATTAGAAAATAGTACATGTAGCCTGTATCGTTTAACATTCCAATAACAATAGAACAATATTTATGTAAAGGCAGGCTCTCAAAAGTGTTAAACGTCTAACCTGTAATATATCACATTAACCTGTAATACACTGGTTGATAATTGCTAGGGATGAACCACATTTGGAGTCATAAATTTTGAGAACAAGGCTTCGTGGTTATGTAGTGGCATAAATATATCAAGCAAGGACCACTAGTGAGCCATTGCATCCAAGAGAAGAGAAAATCGGGCTATGCGAGGTTCCTGCTCACGAAAAAACGCCAGAATGAGACAGAAGGTTGCACGTAAAAGATACAGCCAAGCACAACAGCCGCTGTTACGAGTACATTACTCTAGTGCAAACTAATTAGTCTGTTGGAAAATGGCGCAAAGGGTTCATCTCCGAGATTATGATCGTGGAAGAGCTGTTGGTCGTCTTGAGGCAGGTCAAAGTGTTACAGAGGTTGCACGTGTGATGGGAGTAGCACAACACTTTATTTTCTGACTGAAGAAATCTGATGTGATGAGAAGAACGGCTGTATACGTGCATGGTGAAAATCGTGGGAGGAGTACAACAGCTCGACAAGATCGCTACATTGGCGTATTCGCACGAAGGAATATAACTACCGCTGCTGCGGAAATTGCTAGTGAGTTTGCCAGGGTATTAGGTGTCCGTGCGTCCCACAAACAATTTCATGACGACTCAATATTGACAGGTTGTATGTGCGGAAGCCTGTTAAACGTGTTCTAACATCTGACACCCACTGCTGTGCCATATTATAGTGGTGTGTGGCACATCTTAATTGGCACAAGGGGAACTGGGCAAATGTTATGTTCTCAGATGAGTCACCTGATGAGACTCTCAAGTGAGATGATCTCAGATGAATGATTCTGGCCACCAAATGGTGTGGTAAGAACGAGAAACACTTTACCTTTCATCGAACATCCGTGAATGGGACAGGTATGGTGGCGCTGGTGTTATGGTATGAGCGGACATCATGAAAAATGGAAGAACACCACTGCACAGTTTTGCAGGCGGATCCGTAACCGGGAAACGCTACTGCAATGAGATCCTGACAGGATATGTTCGTCTTTTCGTGGTGCACGGGCCAAGAGTTCATGTTCATGGATGACAACGCACGTCTACACAGAACCGCCCAAGTTGAAGAGGCATTGAAGCATACGAATATCTACTGTATATACTGGTCACCACATTCTCCTGATCTCAATTCCATTAAGCATGCCTGTGATGCCCTTGGATGAGAGTTGCATAGAGGAATCCAGCACATTTGATTCTTCAGGACCTGAAAACTGCCCTAGGGACAACATACCCGTGGAACTCATGAACTCTTTCCTGGACAGCATGGCAAACAGATGTGCAGTACGCATTGGTGTCCGAGGTAGTCACACGCCTTAATGATTTGCTCTGAATTCTTCTCTATTCATGACATCTGACATTTCATGTCATTACTCCATAGCGCTCTCCACGTGTTTGGTTTTACACGTCTTGTTCCTTTTCATTATGACAAATTCCTGCCATATCTTGGCAATAAAGCTTTTATAACATCTGCACTCATATGATTGTCACTTACTACACCCTAACTATGTTATAAAACATTATGGCAGAAAATATGTTTCATCCCTGGCAATTGTCAACCAGTGTATATCGCATTATACCATCTTACAGTAAATTAAAACTGTACTTTACATAAATCTAAGATTTTCCTAACATTTAAAAGTAGCCTTCTCCCTTTATTCACTACGGAGTTCAATTCGAAAGTTTTTCTTCGGTTTGCTGGTTTTTAACAATAAATCAATGAGTGAATTCGGTAAAAGTTGAGTTGACTTTGAGTTTTACGTCCCGTTCAGCAGCGAGGCTATATGAGACGTGGACCTACTGATTAACGTGGAATCCGAACCACATGAGCTCGCGCCGGGAATCGAACCCGGGACTCCCACGCCAAAGGCGCGTACGCTAACCGCTTAGCCACGAAGGAGCTCGAATTCGGTAAAAGAAACGCTGTTAAAACGAATAGATACTCTACACGGGAAACCGTTAAATGGTGTTAAGATTTACCATCTAGAAGACAGTAACCAGATGAATACAAACAAATGGACTTTGCCTCATATCATAAGCTGCTCCTTAACAAGTTAGGAATATCGAAATCATTTTGAGTTTATAAAAATGAATTATAAATAGCCACGCAATGTGTTGTGTCCATTATGATTCAAAAATGAGATAGTTTCAACCGGAGATGACTACGATTCTAATGCCAACAAATTTTCGGGACTTAAAAATACATGCACATTTATGAATATAAACGGAGCAAGATCACGTTACAATTGAAAACTGTGTGCACGAATAGCTGACGAATACCCCAATCAATGATTACTTCCTACGTTACACTAAACAAAAGTCACGAGGGCAGTGGACCATCATCCCATTATCGAATGGGCAACGTTAAAATCACAATTTGGGAATGCTTGCTACCATTGAGATTTTGAACAGACTTGATGGGAATCATTTGAAGCAAACGTGTGTATCTACAAAACTGCCAGAAATAAGAAGATTTGCTCTCTATGTTAGACGTAGAAAATGCGTAATTAATTTTTTTTTTAAATATTTTCATTTCATTGGTGTTAAGTTTTAACTTTTTGGCTGTGTTTTAAATCCTACACAGACATTTACGGTACACCTTTTGAAAAGAGTTAAAAAATTCCTTTTTAAAATTTCTAATAAGGATATCATTAAACTAACCTCGTGCTCTAGCTCTCCCTGCTCTAGTTCTTCCAGCAATACTCAAGGGAGTCAACGGCTGTTCGAAGTGAGGTACCTGCTCATACTGTAGACTTTGTTCTTGTTGAGAAGTATGATACTGCGCTTCATACTGGGATGGTTCGTAAATCTGATCATATTGTGCCTGGGGCTGTGTCTGAGGATGGTACTGAGCTTGGTGATCGTATTGCTCATGATACATCTCTTGCCTGAAAAAATAAATAAATTTTAAAAAATGGTAATATGCATCATGGAGAAAATAAGTTGCTGCGATTAACTTCACTAAATAATTATAACATAATTACACAAGGCATGTGGATACTACCAAGGGCTTACAAAAGTAAGTGAAATAGCATATACAAAATGTTTACAGAAACGGGTTCCCAAAGATTTTTAGAACTATTTTCCCTGACGAAAGTTTATTTTTTTTCACTTCTTGGTATTCCCACTAGTTTAGTTAGATATCTAAACTAAAAATAGGGCACTAACTTCCTATAAAATGGGTCGGCCTAGAAAACATGCAGAACCAAATATATGTACAATCAGTTTACGCGCTATGGAATGATACGTGAACATACACACGTCATTAAGACTATCAGCTGTTTCACAGTCCAACTCCAAAGACTGTCATTAGATCATAACATATATATAGAATCTGCGAGAAAGTACTCTTTGAAACTAAAATAGAATAACCAAAATCAGTACACCTGTGGTGAAGTTATGCGTGAACATGACACAAAGAAGTCAGTTAATTACGATATTAACACTGTCAGCTCTTGAAGAGTTTCATGGTCTACCTCCGATGACGATTATCAGATCCTAATGAAATGTAGGTAAAACCACTATGAGAGCATCTTTTTTTAAACAAAAAGTAAAACAAAATTGGTGCACTTAAGTCGAAATTATGCGTGACCATACACACAATTATGGTATGAATACTGTCAGCCATTAAGAAGTTTCATGGTTTAGCTCCGAAGACTATAGTTAGATCCTCATGAACTTTACATGAAACAACCGGAAAAGAATACTCTTTGAAACAAACAAAAAATAACCATTAAAATCGGTGCGCCCGTGTCGAAGAGTTATGCTTGCACATACGCTCAACATATATATATTTACCTGTTCATATATATATATATATATATATATATATATATATATATATATATATATATAGTATACTGTATATATAAAACAAATTTAGAAAGCTTCATTTTTCAAGTCTAAAAAGATGTAATTATCTCAGCTGAGAGATTAGAGACGCCACACTCTGTCCACATTAAGGGATCCAAGATGCTGTAAATCAACTGGTTTCAGAGTTAATAACCTAATCACAAATCATGGCACAACACACCTTGACATAACTTAATGCATCGGTGACCTATTATTCTATATTGATGTGTTGCATAATCTCTAAATTACAAATAATCTTATTACTTCAAAGCTGCTTTCAATACTGAGAACGATTACTTGGTTTCCCTGACATTAAAGAACTTCAATAATTTCCCTGATTTTCCATGACAAAAATCAAATTAAATTACATTCCGTGACATTTCCTGATTTAACAGGTGTGTGGGAACCCAAGTAAAGGTCTTGTTACACCAAATCCTAATCGAGCTCTTTGAATTCCTTAAAAAGCGAAGTGAACTACTTGAAGTATTGAAATTCGTATTTTGCCATAATCAGGCCAGTATTTATATATTGTGCGCCCTGTACTCTAAATAATTTGCCGTTCCCGCCTCCCACACAAACTTATGTAAAACAAGGAAACAAGCCATGATTTTGCGAACATAACACCTCATGATGAGTAGCAGTTTAGGTATTACAAGTTACAAAAGTTACAACGTAATTTTAAATGGCCTAATTCTCTCAATGATGATTATGATGTGGTATTCTGCCCAAAGGTAGGTGATCATTGTGAGACACCAATAATTATAGATGATAACTGTTACGAAAAACAAGTGTTTACATTATTCATCGTCAATAATGGTTTAATAGCATTTATATTAATAATACAATAAGCTGTCTGATGTTGTGATTTTCAACTCGAGAACCAGAATATCTAGAAACATGAAATTTTAATAGATTTTAAAGCTCTCAGAAAAATGATCCAAATGACCTGTTCCAAGTATCTAGGTCACACCTGAGCTGAGATATGAGGGTGCAAAGTCCCCATAAGAATAACATGGGGGCATTTTTAACGTAATCGAAACCGACCAATATTAGAGATGAATTCATAGTTTTTGGGGTCGCTGAGATGAATAGTGACAGTTTTAGTTCAGTTCAACTTCAAGGTCATACTATACTCCCCACGGAGGGGGCGAGATTTTAAAAGTAATCGACAAACCACCAATATTAGTGTTGAATTCATAGTTTTCGAGGTCGCTGAGTTTAACGGTACCAGTTTCATGATGTTCAAGTTCATCCTCACCGCTTGGGGTGGGATGGGAGAGAATGACTTTTTAAAAATAATCAGATAGGCTAGCTAATTAGTAACTACTGTAATTCGAGCGAATTATTGGTAATATTTAAAAAATCCCAAATATTGCCGCCCCCTAATTTCTGCCGCCCTGTGCTCGAATACAGAATAGCACTTACCTAAATACGGGCCTGACCATAATAGGTATTTTACAAAAGAACAGTACAATTATATCGCAGCAAATTAACACGTTGGATTGTGGATGTAAATCCATCAGGGGAGATTTTGATGTACCACTAAAAGGCTTTAAACTTAAACAGGGACTAAACTCCCTACTTTTTCTTGCGGTTTAGTAAAATATGACAAAACAATTGATTAATTTTTATTTATATATATTTTTGGCCATTCCTGGCATCTAAGGCCTTAAGCACGTCACGTATGAAGGATGATGTCCCTCATCCGGGTAAGGAAGAAAGGAAGCGGCCTGGGATTTGTATATTAGGTACCATTTCGGCATTTGCCTAGTGTGAATGAGGAAAATCAAGGAAAAAACTCACTCAGGATGGCTGGCGTGTAAAAGCTGTTACACTTCTTTGACCAAGTGTCCTTACTGGGAATGACAAAACAAAAAGTACATGACATTTACAAAATAATTCCCTTTAAAACATACTAAATCGTTTTCATTGTCAATGTCTCAAGGAAAACGAATATGAGTGTTGAATTCTTGAGTCATTTTGTATTCGAGTATTCCCGCTAAAAGCACGTTTAGATTTTTATTTCTCATGTAAATGCATTGATACATTTTTAATTATGTTTATTTACTTTTTGGTGTGTGAGGAGATATTTAAAGGTATAAAGATGGAATTGTAACAATTCGATACTTTCTGAATAATTGTTTGCTTGAATGTGTATGATTTATACAAGTGGTTGTCTCTAAGGATTCTTTTGAACCTTGAAAACGATTATCCTGTTGTCATCATTTCTCCAGGAAACCAGCCTCTTGCTCACAGAGAGAGAGAAAAAAAGTAATAATGATTTTATATTAATTTTCCTTTTTAATTCTTAGGTCATATATTTTACTATTTACTGTTCTGAATAATGTCCAACAATGAAAAGGTAAACTGAACAAAATCGCCTCAATCTTATTGAGTTTGTAGTGCTGAAAATAAATTTAAAGACAGAAATCGAAAATTAGCTTTCATTTTCGTCTTATATTCATGACTAATAAGAATGTTATAGTAGTGTACATACTTGCTACGTTTGGAATAAAATGTCATACTGACATGGCAATACTGGACGGGTTGTATTAATGTCTTGTTTCCGTTTAAAAGTGTTCAAACCGACAAAAATGCCGCGACATTGTGTGAACAGTTCAGAAAATGTCTATATGTGTGTGTGAGGAAATGACATTTTCTTTACAAAAACAGCATATAACAGCGTTAATCAGAAAAGCCTATCACTGTTATTTTGGGTGTAAAACTGTAAATCAAGATAAGAGTTTGGGCATCACACATTGTTTGCAACATCTGTGCCAGCAATCTAAGAAATTGGATTGGATAAAGGTGAAGAGACGTTCAATGCCTTTTGCGGTGTCCATGATTTAGAGGAGCCAAGCGACATCAGCGACTGTTACTTTTGCATGGTTCCTGCCGTCCAGAAGGAAATTTGAACGAAGCGGTCATTGATCTATCCTAACATTCCATTTGAAATGCACAGACTTCCCTATGGAGGACTACGTGTCCCTAACCCATTCAAAGAATATATTTCGTCTGATGATGATCAGAAAGTTGAGTCTCCTGAACCAAGTACTTTGAAGGACCTGAATTTGTTGTAAACGTACCTTCAAGTGAACCACACAATCTAACTCAAAAACTTTAGTGTCATGGTTAGAACAATGGAATTTACTGCAAGAAAAAATAATTCAGTGTATCGAAATAGGGTGAAGAATTTCACCTTCTCTTTTACTATGCAAGACACATTGTAGCATAAGTACACATAAATGGCCTCACAAAGGCTCTCAAAATTAATTACGATCCTACGGAGTGGAGGGTCTTCACATTCTTCAAAAGTGAGTTTAAAAGTCGTGCTTTTACATACTGGAAACGATCTTCCTTCCAATCTCATTTGATCATGCAATTCATATGAAAAAATCTTATGAGAACTTGAAACGTTTACTGCAAGTCATTAAATATAACTTTCAGTGCCTCATTTGTGGTGACTATAAAATAATAATGCTGTTACTAGGTATGCGGTTAAGTTACAAAATGCAGTTAAGTTTCTTTATTTGTGAATAGCACATTAGAGATCGTGCCTCTCACTACCTCAAAAGTGATTGGCGTACTAGAGAGAACCAGGTGTGGAAAGCGTGTAACAGAAAGCATTTGTAGATCCAAAACGAATTTTGCTTCCCTTGCCACAGGTTAAATTAGGTCTTACGAAATGTTTTGTTTGAATCACGAGGGGAGGTCTATTAGTACTTAAGAGGAAAATTCCCCCGATTACATGATGTTAAAGTTAAGGAGGGCACCTTATTGGCCCAGAGATTCGACAGCTATTCAGAGATCAACAGTTCGATGAAATACTAGAAGATGGTGAGAAAGCTGCGTGGGAAAGTTTTAAAGAGTTTTTGTTCACAGTTCTTGGGAAGACGCCAAGCAACAAGTTACAAAGAGCTTGTGACTAAGTTTTTTTCATGCTACGAACAATTACAATATGTCCCTACAACTCCCCTTTCTTCATTCACACACTGATCTCTTTCTTAAGCATTGTGGAGCAGTTAAAGATGAACACGGCGAGGGTTTCCAACAAGATATTGCAGCTACGGAGAAAAGATATGAAGAAAAGTGAAGTTCTACCATATTGGCCAACTACTGTTGGACTATTGCTAGGAGTGCTGCAGATGCAATCCATAAAAGGAAAGCTAAGCGAAAACGCTCAAAATAAATCCACCAGGAATCTATTATGTACAAGCAATTTCAACTTTTGCCTACACTGGAAAATAGTTGCTGATCTGAACTATTAAATTGTATTGTACTTTTCTCCTTGTCAAACTCTTGAGTTTTATCTGTACCAAGTGTAAGTCCTTATTACACTCTAGCGGTATTATTTCATAGTCATGGTTGGTACCTGTATACAGAAAGAGGTATATATATACAAATGCATTTCTACATTTTAAGGTTAATACTGAATTTGTCATTACTACATTGTTTATGTTTATTTTGTACATTTTTGTTTATTTTTTAGTTTGGGAACACTTCAGAAATTTGTTTTAGCACCATTCGACACATGTTACGTGATATTGATGTGCTCATTTTAATATTAATGTATAAGGTTATACAAGTTTATAGGTTAGTATAATCCTTGATTCTATCTAAACTTGTCACATTAAGGTTAAATAACTGTTAGGAATCTTACAAGGATTTTGTTTCAATGTTTCCACAACTTTCTCATTCTAATTACATTAGGAAACATTATATATATATATATATATATATATATATATATATATATATATATATATACTAACATATATTACCCGCTTCGCTGGGTTGAAATAAATCATTTAAATGCACACTGATATTGCTCATTTTGGATCATTTTAATGTCTGTCATTCCTCCTCATCCCCCAAGTGTCAGGGCTGAAAATGGACTTAAACATCATCAGAAGTATCACTATTCATTTCGGCGACCGCAAGAACTATAGCAGGGTGTCTACTGGAATACCAGAAAGTAAATTCATGACTTTTTCATGACTTTTCATGACCTTTTTGTTCAAATTTTCATGACCATGGCGATAAAAATTTACCATTAGTAATAATAAACCCCTACCATCAGCGATGCATCGGTTAAGATGAAGATCACGTTATGTTCTTATTTGTCTAATGTACATAATGTCGATTAGCTGACAACTAATTTTAAAATGCAAGAGCAATTTAAAAGGCAGTAAACAAATTTTTAATTGCGGTTTAAAAAGACAAAACAAATTATAAAAGAAATTAGTTTTAAAAAAATAGATCATCAAATTTAAAATCTGCAAACTTAAACGAATAATATTATTTGCATACGTCTAAAGGCCCAAAAATACACAATTTACATTTCTTAGAAGTAAAGAAATAGCAGATCAGAAAGTTGGACAGTAAAAAGTTGTTCCTATATTACAGAGACTAGAAGAGAAATGGGAAGCAGCTAGGAAGACAGTAAAGTACCAGTTAGCCAGCACTAACTGGTGGGGGAAATTCTCACAATTACTGACCTGATACAACTGTTTCAGTACATGCAGTATGAGGTATAAAAGTATGAAGTATAAAAATATACTCTGAGATTTCAGATTTTCATGACCAGTTGGGTAAATAAAGGACTTTTTCATGGCTTTCATGACCACTAAGCAAAATATATGACCTTTTCATGACTTTCATGACCAGTAGACACCCTGTATAGATTCAACAGTAGTATCTGTCATTTTTAACCATTGATGTATATATATATTTCCCCCACCCCTATGCTGCGGGCCAAGGCATCGGAAGTGTCACCGTTCATCTCAGCGACCTAAAAAAATGTGGATTCAGCACTAATATCGGTTATTTTCGATGATTTTTAAATATCTCTTCCTTCCCCTCCCTCAAGTTGCGGGTTTGACTTTGGATTTAAACAAAATCGAAAGTACCACTGTTCATCTAAGGGATCCAGAAAACTATAAATTCGACACTGATAGTGGCCATTTTCGATAATTTTTATATACCTCTTTCTTCCCCTCCCCCAAGTGGCGGGGCTGATTTTAGATTTAAACCGGATCGGATATGTCACTGTTCATCTGAATGATCCCGAAAACTATGGATTACACACTAATATTGGTCATTTTCGATCATTATTATGTCTAGTTCCCCCTCCCCCTTGCTGCGACACAAGGCATCAGAATTGTCACTGTTAATCTCAGCTACTCCTAAAACGATGGATTCGACACTAATATCAGTCATTTTCGATCATTTTCAAATGTTTATCCCCCTCCCCTACATTGTACCCTCCCCCTCCCATCTATCAGGGATGAACTTGGATTCAAAACAGCATCAGAAGTGTCACTGTTTCTCTCATCGACCCCGAAAACTATGGATTAAACACTAATATCGGTCATTTTTGATCAATTTGAAATTTCTTTCCCCCTCCCTACGTTGCATCGTCAAACTGAATAGCCTAAACCCATCCCTGCCCCTAAACTCATGTATGTTGAAAATTTGGTTGAGATCGGTCTGGTCGTTCAAGAGTGATGAAGTCACAAACGCAGTCCTTTTTTTTTTTTTACATATATCTCCCCCTCCCCCTCCGCTATGTTAGCTAGTCAAAGTGAAACGATAAAAAGAACTCCCAAGGCCCGACTCGCGTATATGTTGAAAATTTGATTAAGATTGGTTGGGTGGTTCAAAAGTTATTAGGTTTTATTAGTTTTTATTTATACGCCCTCTCCCCTCCCCTTACCCTAGGATCTACCGTTAAGGTGAAATTGCATATATGTTTTCAGATCAGAACCTCACGTATCTTGAAAATTTGAATGAGATCGGTCGGATAGTTCAAGAGTTATTAAGTTACAAAAATAGTCACTTTCAGTCTTATATAAATTGATTTTTATATATCTCCTCCCTCCCCCTCCCCTGGGTTGCACCGTAAAAGTGAAATGACGAAAACATTCCAGACCCGAACCCTATCTATGTCGAAAGTTTGATCAAGATCGGTCTGGTGGTTCAAGAGTTATTAAGTTTAACTTATTTTTATAGATTTCTCCCCTCCCCTAAGTTCTACCGTTAAAGTGATAGGGTGTATGATAAAAACCATCTCAAGTCTGAACTTCATCTATGTTGAAAATTTGGTTAAGATCGGTTGAGTAGTTTAAGCGTGATGAAGTCACAAAGACAGTCACTTTTATTTTTACTTTTTTGACATATATCTCCCCCCTCCCCTTCGGTGTACTGTAACAGTGCAATGAAGAAAGCATCCCAGGCCCAAACCTTATCTATGTTGAAAATTAGATCGAGATCGGTAGGGTGGTTCAAGAGTTATTAAGTTTTATTTATTTTTCTATGTCCCCCTCCTCCCCCTCCCCTAAGTTCTAATGTCAGTTGGAAATTTGATCGAGATCGGTCGGCAGGTTCAAGAGATTAAGAGTCACAAACATAGTCACTTTCAATTTTATAATATAGATACAGTATTATATATTATCCAATCCTGTTATACAATGTTCAAATTAATGTATTTATATGATTGTGGATATATATATATATATATATATATATATATATATATATATAATGAATACACACATATAGGCTATATATCCACAATATGAATTATATGAATTACTGATGTAATGTATAGTCAAAAAAGATTTTCGCCTATTTTCTAATTTATTTGACACCAAATTTTATACTTCATCGATGCTAAGGTATCTTTCAGCAACTACTTACGCATTATGTGAGAGAGGTGTCTCAGGTGGTGGAGTATACGTCGTGTATGGAGTATAGGACTCCTGCATCTCCTGATTGCTATGCTCCATTGGTGTCAATGGTGTCATTGGAGATTCATAAGGTGGTGGAGGAGGTTCGTCCATGTGTATTCGCTTCCCTCCTTGCCTCTGCATTTTGCCTCTCTACCCATCAACCTCCCGGACTAAGGAACACTATGAAAGAAAAACAGATTCTAAGTTAAAAATAATAATAATACTAAAGGGTGAACCATCATGAGGTTCAGGAAAATATTTTGAAATAAAACACACAAAATTGAATGTGATGGTGAAAACTTTATTATAAACCAAAGAAGAAGCGATAACACTTATTTTTTGAGATTATTTCATTTAAATGTTAGCCACAGCTAGGCTTTAAGTGGTCCACTCTAAAGCTCCAATTTTCAACTATTCGTTCGAACATAAGGACCGGAATCTGGCGAATAATGCGAGTAATGTTTGCTTTCAAGGTATCAATAGAAGCTCTGTTTCTCCGCGTAGACCTGAGACTTCACGTAACCCCGAAGAAAATAATCCTGAGGTGTGATATCTCGCAATTTAGGCGGCCAATTCACCGGTCCAAAACGTAAAATCAGCTGCTCACCAAAATGATTTCACAATAAGTCCATTGTTTCACGCGTTGTATGGCAAGCAGTGTCGGCTTCTTGAAACCAGATATCACTGACACCACAAAGGTAGAATTTCAGGTAGCAAATGGTCCGCTATCATGTCGCGATAGCGGATGCCATTGACGATTACGTTCCGGCCATCTTAAGTTTTGAAAAAATATGGACCAATGATTCTGCCAGACATAACCCACACCAATCCGAGCATTTCTCTAGTAGTAACGGTAGCTTTAGACAGTCCTTGGGTTATTCTTCAGCCCAAATACGGCAATTTTGCTTATTAGCGTATCCATTGAGTTATAATCGCCGCTCACCGAACAAAATTCTGCCATAAAATAGCGGATCTTCATTGAGGTGTTCCAGAGCCGATTCACTGAAAACCTGACGCAAACAAAAATCTACCTGCTTCAAATCTTGTACAAGTTAGATTTTGTATGCTTTTAAACGAAGATCCTCACGCGAAATCGACAAGCCAAGCTGCTGAGAATCCGACTGTTCACGGCGCACACTCTCAGCTACTGCCGCAATGTTCTCTTCGCTACATGCTGGACGTTGTGTCTACTCGGTCGCTGACCATCCAATAATATAAATTCGGTTCGAAATTTGATTATATAGGCAATAGTGTGTTCGCAGGGTCGACTATTCCAACCGTAAGTTTCTCTTAAAAAAAAACTAGCTTCAAAAAACGCTGATTTTCGTAATATGAAATTTGAATTATAAGAATGAACACAAAAGTAGTTTATTTCAATTAATTATTCATTGGATTGTACACATTTTCTCTCTCCCTGCTAATTTGAGTGTATACTCAAGGAACATAAAATAATAAATTGAAGAATGAAATATTTTTAAGAAAGTGAAAATGCAGGAAAAACAAAAGAATAAAAAAGTAATTAAGCCAGTTGGCAAACATTAGGTCCCTGAATCAGGAACAAGAGTTCCTAGCTAAAGCGGTGCACAGGACCACTACTCTAAATTTTGGAAATAGATACATTGACCCATTCTCTTAAATTTCGGGAGGGGTGCATAGAACCACTTCTTAACTTTTGGAAATTGCAAAAACTAACAATTTGGTATTATAGTATGGGACCATGGTATGGACCTCAATAAGTTTAGGTGGTACACCTCGTTCCCTTTTAAGGGTAAAAAGAATTGACAAAATTTCCAACTTGGGTATATTCTCTTTCATAAGACATAGGTACACTCATGCCCAAAATTATTGTCGCATGTCTATAAATATGTTGTTGTAGGAATATAATTTGATAACGAATTCACCCCTTATTTCTTACAATATCAGATTGTGTATAATCGGCAAAGATATGTATGTGGCAAATTTCATGTCAAAAGAGCAGTAAATAAGAACAATAAAGCGAAAATAAAATTTTCCTCTCCATTTAGCAACATTTTGTTTTACTCATTCTAATTTTCGTATTTATAATTCTTTTCCTACGAAATTTACCACAAATATACATTTCCCGGTTATACACATAGTATCAGTTTTAGTACTCTCTAAAATCATGATCAAATTATATTCTTACAAGAAGACAGTTATAGATATGTGACAATTTTGGACATGAGTGTACATTGGCGCATCACTCTTCAAAATTTTGAGAGGGATACACTGGACTATTCCTTAAATTTGGAAATTATCAAAAAGCAAAATTTGGTTAATGTTCTGTAGAACTTGTGTATATATTTCTGTAAATTTGGTTCGTCCTTCATTCCTCTTCTATGGATAAAACATTGCAAAAAATATATGCAACTAATATGTATTACCACGTGGTACGTTGTTGATCTAATTTATATTTTACGATAAGGCGTAATAGCATTATATGCTCCTATGGATTGGTATGCGATTCTATTCTTTTTCCATAGGACAAGTGCACCATGGTACACACCTATTAAATTACGCGAAGAGTACATAGGACCAACATTTAAATCTGAGAATTGTCAAAAAGATAAAAATTAGTGAATGTTCTCTAGAACATAAGCACATAACTCTGTAAAATTAGATGGTTCCCCTCTACTCTTTTAGGGTAAAAAATGGACAAAAAATATACGTAAGCCACACTTGATATTTGGTGGGAAATTTCAATTAGCTCCCTATATAAGGCGGAAATTTTGAACGTTATCTCCTCAAAATCCACTAAAATGAGGCTTTATTGCAACATAACCATATAAATATGTACATTGATATATTCTCTTGAATAGGGCATGGGTATCATGATGCAGCCCTTTAAAAATTCAGCAGGTGTACATCGGCCCACCCTTAAATTTTGGAAATTGCCAAAATAAAATTTGGTAAATGTTCTCTAGAACTATAGTGTATATTTCTGTAAATGTGAGTGGTCCATGTGGTCCTCTTTCATGGGTAAACAAGTGCAGAAAATTCAGATTTTGGATATCTGTGACCTGATTTATCCTCTCAGATGTTGTTCGATTGCAATATATAATAATATGGATGCATACAGCAATTCATTTTCTTTAATAAGATAGTGGTTCCTTGGTGCACTCATCTTTAATTTGAGAGGGGTGGTACATTGGGCCCCCTCCTGAATTTGTGAATTGTCAAAAAATAAAAATTGGCGACTTTCCTCTAGAACTCAGGTTTATACTTTTTGTGAATTTGGATGGCCCAACCTGTCCTTCCATAAGTAAAAAATTGCCAAAATTCAAATTTGGGAAAATTTATCCTAATTTTGAACCTTAGAGACAACTCATAGTCTAAGATCATTGCTGCAGTCTCAATTGATTGATATCTGCCTCTGATTAACAATTTCACACTTTGGACCTTAGGAATTGTAATCTAAGGTAGTGGGTGGAAAATTATAATTGGTGCAATCTGAGTGCTTGCTTGTCTCTAATTAACTCCGAATTTTGGACTTCAAATTTAGACCATGAAACTGATACGCAGTTATTAGAACTAACTGATACAGAACAAGAACTTTCACTCTGAGTCTTAAGGTTTATCGTCATGATTCATACATAGTCTAATGTCATTGGTGAGAAGTTGTCTTTGATGAAATCTTATTAGTTAATCTTGTCCCTGATGAATTTCATAGTTTGCACTTGAAAATCGATAAGTAATTCACTGTCTAAGGTAGGGCGCAAAATTTTCGGTCGCCATTGGCGACTAGAAATTTAGAGCTGGCGACCAGTGTTCAATACGAATGGTGTCTGCCTAAACTCACAGGGCTGTGCAGTTTGTTTCGCACGAAAATAGTTGTCACTGAGTGAGAGAAATCACGAAATGTGAAGATTTTTTTTTGTCAAAACAAAGGCCCGGGGGGAGGACTTCTCATAATTTGTATGAGAGAAATACTGGCGACCATCATTTTAGGATTGGCGAGTGCGTCTGAGTTTGAAATTTTGCGCCTTGGTCTAAGGTTAATAAAAAAATAGGACTTGAAACCTAATAGGTAATTAATTAATTATTAAAACAACTTGGTATGCAACTCTGATGGGTTTATCTCTGTTCGTACCTCGAACCTTAGGATTTATAGTTGCAACTCAAGTTTAAGCCCATTGGTATAGTTATCTTTGAAGCAATCTGATTAACAGATCACGTCAATAAAAGAAAAAGAAAGTTTTAAAAAATTTGATTAAAATTTCGTTCTAAATATTTTTCGATCACTTTGAAAATTTGTTCTAAATTTTTACTTAAATTTGTTTTAAAATTTTTAGTTTAAAAATCTTACATCTTTTGAAAGTTCTGAATCTTTTTAGCTTGAAAATTTTTTGGGTTACTGTTTGAAAATGTTTATTTTATTTTATTATTTTATTTTTTTTTTATTTTGAACCTTTTGTTTAAAATTTTGCACTCATTCATTATTATGCAACAACAATAATTTCACACTTTGGATTTCAGTCGAAACTCATGGTCTAAGGTCACTGGTAGAAAGTATCCTCAATGCAAACTGAATGGCTAGTTACTTTCAAAATTTTAACGCTTTTTGAATTATTTATTTATTTTTGTTTGGACATTTTTGTATAAAATTTTTCATGCTTGAAGACTTTTGCACACTGAAAAGTTTCTGGAAAATTTTTATGAAAATTTTTAGTTTGACGAATTTTTGTTTAAAATGTTGCAGTGATATATAACAACAATTTCGCACTTTGAACTTTAGTCACTAATTTAGCGGCAAAGCATTGACATCTAAAACAAACGATCCGGGTTCAAACTCCGTCGGTCGTAAAGTTTACCTTTAAACAATATCTTCGGCCTACTACTATGGAATTGCTATGTTAGTTACTTGCGAAAGCTTATTTCATACGAAGTTGCTGATGACTAAAACTTGCTAACGAACGACTAAAAATTACTAGCGTCACATATATTCACTTCTTACGATACGTTCGTGAACTTAGAACAATAACGCTCCTTAATATTTTAAATGTAATACATAACTAATAATGAATATTCATTATTTTTGTACTTTACAAAAACTTTGCTGAAGAACCAACCCTAACACGGCATATTTATGTTCAAAATGAAAAAAAAAAAAAAAAAAAAGTAAAGAAACATAAAAGTGCAGAAATTATGAAACTTGCCCTTACAGGGATTTTCTAAACATTTTTGTAAAGGTGGAGCTTGCTATACAAATAGTAAAATCTATGTACATCATTACCTATCATCACATCTTGAACCATTTCAGCTACGAGAGAACTTACAAAACGCATTTATGTATGAATGCTGTGTTAAAAACCACTTGAAAACTTGCTGTGTCGTTCTTGCGAAGCACTGGTACAAGTATTAAAAAATCATCGTTGTTTGAGTGGCAACACAATAGCTATTTATCGGAATTTAAAAATAATATTGATATCATAAGCAAAACACTGCCATTCTATGTAA
This sequence comes from Thermobia domestica, assembly GCF_964235325.1. Lineage (NCBI taxonomy): Eukaryota > Metazoa > Arthropoda > Insecta > Zygentoma > Lepismatidae > Thermobia > Thermobia domestica. The sequence goes on along the minus strand of NC_137459.1, from coordinate 189,505,911 downwards.
CGTAAATGACTCACTATCAATGTTTTAGTCTTTTATCGCTTCTGGAAAGTCAACTCAAGATGAAAACGCAACAAATATGAAAAGCAATTTATAACTTGATCAAAATCTATTTTCTCCAGTGATTCTTTTTCTTTGTATGTTAACATACCAATCATATATGTATGAAAAAGTAATTTTGAAATAATTACCACTTGAAATATAATAAGATGCCTTTCTGTAATAGCTGAATCGGGAATTTAAGTATGTTCTTAAAGGTTTATAACGCAACAGTTGACTTTATTATAAAAAGTCCGTCAACTGGTTTATTAAAACGATAATCTGAGACAATCTACATGCTTCCAGAAATGTTTAAGGATCTTTATCTCTGCTCCTTAATTTCAATGGTTTGTTTATTTCAGTTTTATTTCTTACTATGTCCTACATACTAAAGACAATGGGAAATAAATTACGACAATGAACAGTGACATATAACAAACCTATGTCCTGGTCAGGATATCCATTCGCAACTATCACATCTTTTGATTGCACCATAACCCTCAGACCACTCTTTTTTTTTATTTTATTTATTTTTTTTAATGTTGCTCAAATTAAAAATTGTATTAAGATCTTAAAAGTACATCCTATTCTTTCTAGATAACTCGGAGTCCTTTTTACTGTTGACTTCCCTGACGATTTTGCAGCTGTCTGCGAATAACATGATTCTGCTGGAAGTTCAGTCGAAGCAACTAGTTACGTCATCCATGAACAATATGAATAAGAGTGGTCCAAGTACACTCTTCTGTGCTACTCCAGATGTTCAGGCAGAGTTAGAAATTGATGCCGCCAAGACGACTCTCTGGATGCGTAGGTAGATAGTCAATAAAGATAAGAGTGGCCCATGAATACCGAGTTATTGGAGATTTTGTAAATTAGGGAAGGCTGGTTAATGGAATCAAAGACTTTAGAGAAATCGAAATAAATGTGTGCATTGTTGGAAACACTGTTTATACCATGATTAAGCATGCTACTTAGTTTATTAAGGCAAGTTGTATTTGATACGAAACTTATGTTGGGCTGTGTTAATGTAGGGAGAGGTAAATTTGAAAAGTCTGTCTGTGGTGATTTTCTCGTGGACGATGGACACGTTTGAGAGAAGCGAAATAGGTCTGTAGGACGACATGTGATCTTTCGGTCCAGATTTATAGATGGGGGAAGCACGAGCTGTTTTTCAAGACGAATGAAAATAGTCTTCTGTGAAACATCTCTTAAAAATAAGCGAAAGCGGAAAAGAAATAGTAGATGCTGTGGATTGCAAAAAATCGAGCTTATATTATCAGGGCTTGAGGGTCTTTCAGGTGAGGGAGAAAATAAGAGTGACTCAAACTCTGAGAGAGTAGTAGATATATGCAATAACGTGAATGAGCAAAAGACTGAAGAAGGAGGGGGGAACAGATGGTTTATTAGCATTTGAGTATTTGTTACAAAAGAATTCATTATACATTTCGGTTTTTTCTTTTTTTTTTTTTTTTTCGTTATATACTGCCCTTGAGTCGCTATTGCACATCACAAGAAGTATAGTAGAAGTCTTATATCTAGACTTGATAAGAGATCACAAATGTTTAGGGTTGTTTAAGTCTCATAGCCCTATAAGGAAAATTCTAATGAGTATATCCATTTAGGCAAGCCACAGTTTCCACGTCCATTTTTTATTCCGCAATGTGAAGAGTCTCTCTTTGTTACGTCATGATGCAAATTTTGTTGTGTGTATTTTTTTTAGGCCAGTACAGTCTTTTAATGTTGCATGGACAACACTGGTTAAGAAATCCACCGCCTCGTCTATTGTTCCTTTTAGTACAAGTGCTCACGGCAATAGCTGCAGTGTTTTACAAATTTCACCTAAGGGGCCTTTTCCAGTCAGGTAGAAACTTTTTGAGCTGGGCGGTTGACTGTTGGGAGAGTGAGTGAGACGGGCAACGTGGAAGGTCACTTCCAGAGACTCGGAGTCTGAAATGAACAAATTTTAGGTGAGGTGACACTTTCGGAGGAAAAAGTTGAGATGACAAAATCCAAGTTACTTTAATGTGTATTATGCATATTATATTGTCCCAAACTGACTCCATGAATAAAATAGTCTATAAAGCATAACTTGCATCTGATGGTATTCATGTTTACTATCGATTCATTTCAGGCCAAAGTTAGTTACCAAAGAGAACGTGTTTGTCACCTTGTGACATAACATCTAGAAGTGATTCATGACACGCTCCAAGTAAGTGTCGAAGGCTGTTTCTTGTGGTATGTAGAAACAACCGAAACAAAATTTGTACTTTTGGCCGGACGTACCTCTGCTAAAACAATGTCACACTCACGTATGGTCTATTTATTACCAATACACATTAATACTTCTCCCCAGCGAGTCTTACGGCCATTTCTGTATAAAGAGAACTAATCAGAAGACGGCAGTTCACTAGTACAGATTCGTTCGGCCACGATTCACTCATCACTAAGCAGTTATATTCCAGTAACTCACTAATATTAATAGTACAATACGCAAGTCTGTTTCTAATGCTCTGTATATTTTCGTAGTACACCTTAAAGATAGTACACCACATCACTGCACTTTGGACAGGTTTCACATAGACACCACTACACAATAACACTTAACACAGAACGTGGAGCATCTGATTGGTCACAATTTTTCTGTGTGAGGTTACTCTGTCACGTGACTTTTCGCTAAGGCAGCGACTTTCAAGTTATTTAATGTGTATTCAAAATCTACAAGTTAATAATCAAACTTACATACAGAAGCATAACCTGGGTAAAATTCACAATTCTATGTACCAGTGGTGAAGAAATTTGGAGGTTTACGAGTGTCCACCCTAAAGTACCCTCATCATCATTTAATACTAGTCAATACATATCTAATCTCAATAGAATTGGGTCAATCCATATCAAGTGATCCAAGTGAGCCTGACCATTTTAACTTTTTTTATATACTATTAATATATTCATTGGCAGCATGCAACTGCTTTTTAAATATTTTAATCCCAGCACGTTTGTGTGTGGCGGGCACTTTTGTTGATCACCGCATGTTAATTAGTGACTTTGTATACGTTAGCGTAAATTTATATACCTCAGCACTGGATTTTATTTTTTATTGTTTATTTATTATTATTATTACTATTATTGCAAAATATACATCTATATAAGAAAAAAAACAGTAAAAAGTTCAACTTCGATATTTGACTAAACAAACTTACGAAGTTTGAAAAATTCATGGAAAACGCATGTTTACGCTACTTCCAACCATTTGTTTTGTAACTAAATACTTTACCAACTTGAATCATAAAATACATTGTTTTAATCTGTTATTTCTATTTTAATCTTGAATGACTTATATCTTAGAATAATTTCACAACATTCAAATAAAAGAAGCTAATTTTGAAAATTAAATAAAATTGATAACCAATCACGAATAAAAATAAAGTATTAAAAGTAGTAAGAAATAAAAAGAGCATTGGGAAATATGAAACTAATTATTGCAACTGAATAAAGAATAAGTATAGCCGGTAAAAGTCTAAGTCTCTGCACGCTCATTGTTCACTTTTAGGATCAAAGTGGCAACTAATGCAAGAAAAGAAAGAGAGAGAGAGAGAAAAAAAAAGAAACTTTTCAAACGTTTGCAACCACAAAATAGATTTTGGACTAAAAGCTAAGTAGCATTTTTTCCTGCCTCTTGCCATTGCAAGGATGTCTGTGATGGAAACACAACAAAGCGTGAAATAAGCCAGCTTGCAAAGAGAAAGATATATGCTCGGTGTAGAGAAAAATGTTCAATTTCTGCAAATAAAACATTAAATGTATTACCTATTTTCTCGTCACATGACAAGAAACTGCTACTCATAACAAAGCACTTGAAACTAATTTAAAAATCGTATGCACGTCAAAGAAACAAGAAAACCTAAATTTCTTGACGTTTCAAAAAATGTAATTAGATGTTATGTAACATTGGAAGTGGACAATTACGAAGACCATTGTGTTTCTAAAATTGTGTCCTTTACTTCGAAAAAAAAAAAAAAAAAATGTATGTATCATGAACAGTGGTGGTTGGCAGAGAACAATCGAAGTCGAAATGTTTGCTATACCTTTCCGTTAACACAGATGTATATTCTGTAATATATATATATATATATATATATATATATATATATATATATATATATATATATATATATCAAACTTGGCAAAAATTACAAAATTCCATTTTTTTTAAAATAATAAAAATTGTAGGAACTACGTATGTGTTGTTACTTTAGCTATAGTGAGTACAGTACTACGTGCAATTATAATAAATATTGTTTATTTATTATAATTGTATATTTATCGTTATATATTTCAGCTCTACAAAGTGAAATTCGTTACATTTTGAACTAAACTTAGTAATTTTCACAGTCAGCTCGACAACGTTAACTGCATTCCATCTTCGCATGCTTCTTAATACCTCAGATCTTAGACTACAACGTTTTTCATTCATGACTGGTTGATTACATTGTAGTTTTGCGTCCTTTCAACAGCAATGCTATATGAAACGTACACCTATAGCTTAAACCCACACTAGCTCCCACCGGGAATTGAAACCAAGTCTCCCTGCGCCAAAGACGCGTACGTTAACCATATAGCCACAAGTAAGTTAAGTTTCTCATTCATGCACCTCTTGTTACCAGGGCTGCAAACTGTACGAGTTTCACAACTCAGATACGAGTGTACGAGTTGCTATTCAAAATCTACGGGTGAACTAATAATTTTGACACTGGTTTTCTTTTATTGGTTAAAAGCAACAATTCGATCATTATTGTTATTTAGCAAAATAAACAAATAAATAAAATTTAAAAAGTCTTATTTGCCTACCCTACAGTAATCAGAATGACAGAGTCTGTTCAGAAATAGGGGCCGCGGTGGCTCACTGGTAGAGCGTTCACCTCTGGTGCATGGAGTCCTTTGTTCGATCCCAGCTCGCGCCAAGTCAACTTTGTGCTAGACAAACATCGTGTGCGTGGGTTTTCTCGGGGTTCTCCCGTTCCTTCCACTTCATTCCAGCATTTCCTTCATTTCTCATCATCACCGTCTTGTTTAGCCTAACTGGCATAACTGTGAGACGTAAAACATAAAGATTTCATCCCATTTCTGTTCAGAAATAAACATTATTTTGTTTCTGTAACAAATATTGCTGAACGTAGATTTAAAATATATATATATATGGGTGTGTTTAACTGATAATAGGTTCCAATTAACGAAACTGAATTTGGAGGATAAATGCTGTGAATGTACGGGTGAACAGGTTTAAAACGTTGGCAGCCCCGCCTGTTATTGCCTTATGAAAGTTTGACTACCAGAAATAGATCGAGTCCGGAAGCACTGTACTATTCTCTGTTTAAACGAATCGGAGTTAATTTCCTACAATTTCAGGCATAAAGAAAGGACTGCCGATCCTTCAACCCCCTTGCGAGAGGGTGCTTGTAGCTTCATTAAAGAAAAAAAAAATAAAATAAAATAAAATAAAAAAAAAAAAGAACGAAACAAAAAGAACGCAGGTGTGTACCACTTGAAAATGGGATATCTGTCCAGGAATCTTAAGCTGGTGATAGACAAACTTGTTGTAGTTTAGTAACAGTGTTGTGACTGACAGCTGACCTATGCCACTCTAAGCTGATTCTCCTTTTATTGTCTTATGGCATGGTTAGGACAGTTGATGGTAAAGAATAGTTCGGATACTCTTTAACAGACTATAACATATATTCTAAATATTTAACTACTTTCTTCCACAAACAATGAAAGAGAAAAAAAAAACTGAACTTTGCCCCTAAAGTTTTGTTTGTTTCTCGTTTAAAGCACGACACCATGGCCAAAATTCTACGCTTTAACGGAATATTCAAGATATTCAAGAAGATTCAATATGTTGTAGATATAATACTGTTAGAAAGAAGTCCCAGTTAAAGACATTAAAAAAAAAAAAATAAAATAAACCAGAAGGTTTCTCAGACTATCGTACAGCTTCTTTTTTCTTTTTAAATTCAACTCGGTTTTGTATTACTGGATGAAAATTTGGAGTAAGATACGGTTAAAATTGTGGCACTATAGAACATTTATATACATACACGACTATTTGCAGGAAAAAAAAAAAAAAAGATAGAAGCAATCTTTTTATATTTCTAGTCTCTCCTGATTAAAACAACTCATTATTTTCATTTTAAACAGAATAAGGAAAATACTTTTCAGCCAAACATAAAAGAGTCAATTCAATGACACATATTTTTCTTTTTTTTAAAAAAAATGTTGCAGATATTAATTTTACGTAAAAGAGGCAACAAACAATACCAAGCTTAGTGAGCATACGTGAAAAAATATATAAATACTTTGTTTTTTCACGTGTTATTTTTACCGACTGTGCCAATTCTTAACATACAATCGGTTTACAAAAGGCATACTTCTGATAAAAATTTCTTACAACTACACTGTTCGAATTCATACACCGACTTCAGTATATTTTTCGGTAACTTACAATGACTCATGATTTCTTTAAGATTGAAACCACTTCCTATAAATGGATAAGTATGTGAGAATTTATGATAAATATACAAGCAGTTTCAAATCCAAGTGCCTACTCCTTTTCGCCTGAAAAGTGTTTCAAACATGAGTGAAATTATCTGAAATATATGTACTTTTTTTTTTTTTTTTTTTTTTGACTTCCAATTTTTAAAACTTCAAATACTATACGTATGTCTGTAAGGACTTCTTTAATTCTTTTGCCCTTCATTTCAAAATAAAAAGTTTTTGAATATGACGATTCTTGTGGTCACAGCTTTTCAAGAGAAAAAACCCAAAGGCAGAGAAACTGCACACCCTAAAGAACAGGATTCCCACCTTATTTCGAAAAGTCCTTTACTCTCATAAGTACACAGGATTACATTATACCGTAGCGTACCTCTGCGAACTTTTGTTAGAAGTTTGGAAATAAAATACACTTTTCTATGAAACGAAAACTTGAATACGTTTACACGAGAAGCCGCTGTGTAATATTTTTGAACAAGATCAAAACACAGAGCATGAATACTTATCTCTTAACACAAGCTAGCTTTTACTGTGAAAAGTCAGGAAATAAGCCAAACATTATTACTTACGGTCGAGGCAACCAGAGTTGAGTCTGACAGGTATAATTTAAGACAGAGAACTACACGACATACACTTCAGCCAAATGTAAGCAGAGTATCCGTAAGTTGTTCTTAAAACAATCCTTGCAAGTGTCAAATCTTTAACCTGCTCAACTACGCTGTTTGGATGACGCATCGTATAAACAGTAGGGTTACAAGTGCCACAGTGTAACTCTGTTTTTTTTATTTTTATTTTTTTAATTTTTTATTTTATTTTATTTTTTTTTAATATACTCATCACAACTCATTTCTCATCATCTAGACTGCAGCAAGTTAAATAATTAACTCCATTAAGATATAACCGGTGCAAAGCTACGGCTGGTTTCATTAACTAGTAGACGCATGTTCTACTAGGTGATGTGTTGTCAGAACATTTACTTCCAGCAACAACGCTACTTGTGGCTTCCTTTTATACAGAGGTCCTTCCGGTACCTCATACTTTATTCAAGTACTCGTTTATTTTCTTACAATGCTGGCTGAACACCAAAATCTTCAAACGCTAACCAACACATTCAACCTAACCATTAGATTACCAGTAGCACTCATTACGATTATGCCTAGTGTAAAAACATACAATGACACAAATCAAATTTTTATGATGGATGTGTGGATTGCATGGGATGTACTGTATATAGTTCAGGTTGGATGTGATTCACTAGTCTGAACAGACTGATCTATAAACAAATTTACGTTTCAGTGGCGATGAACGTTCCGGCCTCGTACGTCAACCATAGTATTAGTACGTATTCTAAGATGTTTGGTTTGTCGTATTTGAAAGTGGTCTCACATCATGATATATGGAATAGCCTTCAGAACACATACAAATGCAATTTATCAATATAAAAAGTTAAATCTTTATTTTATTTCCTACGTAACGAGCTGTACAGTGAAGGATACAAATTATTCACAAAAGAGTGAATAGTTATAGAAATATTAGTGAAACGAAAATGTGGGAAGAAACGGAAGAAGCTCGAGAAAACAAATGGAAACTATGTTCTACACCACCAACTCACATGTTCTGCGACCGAACCAGGAACCTACCTACCACCAGAGACAGCGTGCTCTATTACAATCAATTTAGGTTTCGACGATTCAAATTTAACGAACGAAAAATGAAATGAAATTGTCCACCACAAAGTTTACTTGGTGCAAGCTATGATCGATTTAGGGACCCCACGTGCCAGAGGTGAACGCTTTACCACTGAGCAACCGAACACTGACCTTTTTCCCAAAGGAGTTACTAAAATATACGCCAAGAAAGACCATTCCTTCTTAATCATGTTCAGTTCGAACCAATGGCTAGCTCGTTTTCATCACTTTCCCGTTTCAGACGTATCCTTTGTTCCTCCGAGTCTCTCCGGGTTCGATTCCTGGTGGGGACACTTGGTCGAAATGAAATGAAATCTGTTTCACGTCCCACGGTTATGCTGGCTAGAATAAAGGAGACAAGACACTCGGTCAAAAAAGTGTAAAATTTTCTTCAAGCCAGCCATCCTGAGTGAGGTTTCTTCCTGGGTTTCCTCGGGTCACGATGGTGCCGCACATAATAGTCCCAGACGGTTTCCTTCCCTCCCCAACTCCATGGGTAGTGTGATGGCCGAGGAACGTAGTTCCTCATACGTGACGGGCTGAAACGGCCATACATGCCAAAAGTTCAGAAATCTAATTCACCTTTTGATCTAAATCTCTGTTGTGCACTCAACATTCTCTTCTCGGTTTCCTTTTTGCTGTGCTCACCTATTTCTTCCTTTGTTGGTAAAAGCACTCTTTGTGGCATCTCTTAGACCCTTTCACGTAAAGCACCATCCTTTGAGTGATCTGCACGTGTTTGATATCTCCTGCCTCTGCTTCGTCAGAAACACACCGGGTAATAATGCGTAACAACTTTTTAATTGTCACTGTCCCAGAACCTTGCAAAGTATAACCACTTGCCCCTTCTGAATAACTTTATTTCAAGTTTCATCGAAGTAGAAAACAAGAAACACGCACGAAGCCTTGTCTGGTCCAATAGTGGGAGACCCCGGTTCGATTCCCGGCGGGAGCTCATGTAGTTGGGATCCCATGTTAATCAGTAGGTTGCGTCACGTATAACCTCACTGCTGAAAGAGACGTTGAACTCCAAATCAACTCAACTGATCCTGTAGTGAACGCTTAGCAAATTGGTTATCGGGGAACATCATCTTGAACACTGAATTTAAGTTGTTGCACAAATTGAATGACATTAATCACACAAGCAGAAGAGCCTAAATAATTTCGGCTTTGCATACTTCATCGTTGATGATAAAAATATTAAGGTTTCCTATATAATTTTTCTTCATACACGTACACACTGTTTTCTTTACATCTGTCTTTCTAGTAGATGCTGAAGATTCGGGAGATACAGGTTCTCTTTGACCAAAAAATTACAGTAAATATCTTACGAATACGCACTAAACATCACAGTTCCCCATTTTTCTTCTTAAGAAATTAAATTTAATGTGCATTAAGTACTTACTGGTAAGTTTTGCTGTTACTGTGCTTACTGGTACAACACAATTTAAGTATGATAATCCTAAAACACAAATAAAGATAAATTGAAATACGGATCACTTGAGGAAAGAGCTTTGATAGAAAACGATAAAAAGAAAAAAAAACTGCACAAAGTAAGTGGAGGCAATGCCAGGCTCAACTCAGGTACCTTGTGGTTGACATCTGTATACTCACCTTGAGGGACTTGATGTAATAATGAATAATTTGTGGTAGCATTATGTGCAAATCATTTTTAAATGTTCTCCATTTATCAAAACGAAAACTCCGATAGAACTTCACATTTTCTCCTGCCTTTCAATCGGGGTTTCCTTACCATCTTTAATTTCCGATTCTTTCTGAATTTCCGGGGGCGCGGTGACTCAGTGGTAGAGCGTTCACCTCCGGTGCCTGGGGTCCCTGGTTCGATCCCAGCTCGCGCCGTGTGGACTTTGTGGTGGACAAACACCGTGCTCGTGGGTTTTCTCGGAGTTCTCCCGTTTCCTCCCACTTTCTTCATTCCACCATTTCACTCATCTCTCATTATCACCGTCTCCTTTAGCCTAACCGGCATAACCGTGGAACGTAAAACTTAAAGATTTCATTTTCATTTTTTCTTTCTGAATTTCCAGTTCGCAGGAACCCTATAATAGGACATTGTAAAAGTGTATATTTAAAGTACACTTAGGGAACATATCTATATCAAAGATCTCACGTTCCCCCACTTGTAAGATCTTCCAGTTACAACTCGGTCTGGTACTTACACTATATTTGCAATTCGTGGCCAAGTGAGTACAGTTCGTAGTCTCGGGTTCAAATCCCAAAGACATACTTGCCTTGGAATCAAATGAGAGTAGTGGTTCGGATATCATTTCAAGCAGTATGTCGCGTCTCATATGGCTTCAGTGCTGAAAATCGATATTAAACTATCTAATCTTTGTTTACCACGAAGCTATTAGCTACAACTCTTGGAAACAAAGGCTGTCAAAACCATCAGTTATGACCATAAGCATTTCGTGTGTTGTACCAACTGCTTATCAGAAGTACTTTTTTATAATTACTACTTTAACACATTGACCGCCATGTGAGCCATAAGTGGTTCACGCGTTGACTTTTGTTTGACACTTATCTGAGGTCCTACGAAAAGGATTATGTTTTCCTTTTCAATACGATATTTTGGTTCAAGTGTGTGATTATATTGCATAACCTTTAGCTTTTTGAATTATACATCCATATCCACGGAAAATATGTGAAAATGTTAACTTGCTGAAAATGCAAAAATGCAACTTGTTTGGGCTTATTCAGCTGTAGTACTTCGCAGTTTAGAATTTTGCATATTCAAATAATACACACCTAGAGACCTCAACATTCAATATGTTTTCTGAACTAGATCTGGATAGTGGTGGAAAAAAAAAAATGCGTGAGCCACGGGGTCTTAGAGGAACACATTTACGTCTAAGCCCTATAAGACATATGTGGCTCACATGAAATACAAGGGAATTGACACTTTTTTATTAATAATACATTGTTGCATACCATTAAAATTCTAAAATATATTTTAATGGTATGTAACAATGTATTATTAATAAAAAATTTCCTTGTTTTTCCATGTGAGCCACATATGGCTCATAGCGCCTAGATGTAAATGTGTTCTTCTCAGGCCCCGTAAGCCATATGTGGCTCACGTATTTTTTTTTTTCCCACCAGGAGCAAGATCTGGTTCAGAAAAAGGTGGAATATTGAATATTGAGGTTTCTAGGTACGTATTATTTGATAATCGCTTAGTAGCCTGGTGGTGACCATAAGGTAAACTTGGCGCCATGGTCCATCCTCCAAAATGACCATGAGCAGTCAAACTGTTAATTTTATTATTATAAAGTAATTGTCAAGCATATTAGTTCTAAACGAAACTTGGTTAATAAGTTCATAACTATTTGAATCCTCATGAAATAATATATTTTTTTTAAAATTCATGTCTATCTGATATATTTTCTTGTGGCCAACTTTATTTGAACTTATGGACGTATGTTTATTTCAAGAAAGGCTTAAAAAAATCTAAAAGAATTTACACGTTACAACTTCCCAATTTTTGAAGCAAACCTTTCGATTTAACCACCGTTTGTTCATCTGTCTTCTCAACGATAGATCATGCAAAATTTATGCGATTTTAATGAAATTTGATATGTGCCTCTCTCCATATGTATAATCTTAGTGTGTAAGCCTATTATTTGGGGTTAAACTTTGTCAAGAGTAAGGAGGATACATATCACTCCATGTAGCAAGCTTGCACATATGCATATGGTAATGTGATAACAAATAATTTTTCAATATAGCCTAGGCAAACCATAATATTACCTATTTCGATAACATATATATTGTGTATTTTCTTTAGGGTTTTCAGATAATTCCCGCACTTAGGTTGAAACAGGTCAAGGATAAACTGATAAAAGGGCATAATTTCTTTTTTAGATTCAAAGTTCCTTTATTTAAAAAATAAAATAAGCCAATAACTTTAATTTGTGTGTGTGTGTGTGTGTGCTGGAATACTTTTTATTTATTTATTTTAAAATTGCTAATTATTTCTATTGATTGGATTTGCAATTTCTCACGGTGAATGTATCGAGTTTAATCTCTCCCATTAATGAAAATGTTCGACGATAATTTTCATAAAACGTGTATTCGATTTTGATGCAGTATGACACATATTTTCTTCGAGAATTTTCATCACCACTGCATAGAGTTAAAATCAGTCAAGAATGAGAGGTGGAATTACCCCTCCTTTTTAACATGAAAGTTCGACGTTAACTTTCGTTAAAGTATATATTATTTCTTTGTGGGGTCCCACAATTCTCAAAGCTATCGGTTCAAGTTATTCCACAATGAGGGTCGAATTTATCCTCCAATGAATTACCCCTCCCCAAGATTTAAAATAATGTTGCAAGGATAAATTTTGTAACAATAAATAAATTGATCTTGATGCAGTGTGAAACATGTTTCTTGAAACTGTAATTATTCGAACTGCTTGAGATTAAAATCAGTCGAGAATGAAGAAGTAAATTTAAATGACACTATTTTAAAAATAAACATCATCTTTTAAAAAAAGAAATCTGTTTTGATATAATATTTGTATAGTTTCATGAGGTTATCCCACAATCTACACTACTTTCATTTGAAAATGAAATGAAATGAAATCATTGAGTTTTACGTCCCACGATTATGCCGGTTAGGCTAAAGGAGACGGTGAAGATGAGTAATGAATGAAATGGTGGAATAAGTGGGAGGAAACGGGAGAACCCCGAGAAAACCCACGCACACGGTGTTACTTTCATTTGAAATGTTGAATGATGAAGGATTGAATTTACCCTAGGGGCCGCGGTGGCTCAGTGGTAGAGCGTTCACCTCTGGTGCTTGGGGTCCCGGGTTCGATCCCAGCCCCCGCCAAGTGAACTTTGTGGTGGACAAACACCGTGTGCGTGGGTTTTCTCGGGGTTCTCCCGTTTCTCCCCACTTTCTTCATTCCACCATTTCATTCATTACTCATCATCACCGTCTCCATTAGCCTAACCGGCATAAGCGTGGGACGTAAAACTCAAAAATTTCATTTCATTTCGTTTTGAATTTACCCTTCTCCACCCGATTTTAAAAATACGTTCTACAACTTAAAAAAAAAATTTAATTTCGATACAATATAGTGTACATTTTTTCTAAGGTTTTCCAGTCATTCCTATCACTTGAGAGTTGAAATCGGTCGAGAGTAAATTTAGTCCCCTCTCCAAATCATTAAAAGAAAATTTTCGTAAAAATTCTCCAAATTTTATGAAACATAATGCGTGGTTTGACTGAGATTAGATACTCCGATAGCTTGAGTTTATAACAGTCAAAAAGAAGAGACTGAGTTCACTGCAATGTAAACCTTAACTTGAAAAGTGGTATATACTTTCATTCAGGCATCCCAATAGGATGTAACGCCTTTTGGTTAACATCATTAAGGGCAAAGACAAACTTCACCCCAACCCCAAGATCATGTTTCCGGGAAACTTCCGTATTTTTAAAGATAATCATCAAATACTGCTTTTCTTGGAAACTTAATAATTGTGTCTTTTGGTGCGAGTTAAAAATGACAAATCGTAAGGCGATGAAAATATCCCACAAAAAGCCCAATTATTCACTTACACAACTTAAATTTAAAAATATTCAATTTCGGTACAATATAGTATACATTTCTTTCTAAGGCTTCCCAGTCATTCCTACCACCTGAAAGTTGAAATCGGTCTCCTCCCCCAAATCATTAAGTCTGTTTGTCTATGTATGTTCTACGTCATATATATATATATATATATATATATATATATATATATATATTCGCAAAATTTTATTCAAATCTTTCCTCCTATCTATCTCTGAAAGGAAAGGAAAAGGGATACAATCCACGTCATGTTATAAATACACACACTCAAAATATGACAACGAAATAGTCATATTGTTTCGTATTTTGCAGTATAACATATGTAATAATTACTTGAATTTTATATGTAATATGTAGTGTACAGTTTCTTTAGAGCTTCACGATAAATTCTGTTTCTTCCAGTTGAAAAGGTTAAGGAATAAGAAAGTAAAACTGATCGAATAAGAACGTAAAAAGGTGTAATTTTCTCCAAATTCGAGGTTTCCTTATTTAAATAATAAATAAGAAAATAATTTTGTGAAAAAATATCCGATTTTGCTGCAGTATAGATTATATTTTCTTCGAGATTTGCCGTCATCTCTATTAGTTGGGCTTAATATTTATAAAAAATTAAAAAGCGAATTCATTCTTTCCTATTTTAAATGAAAGATATATAATGATTAACAACAATTTTCGTAAACAAAATATAATTAATTTTGATGTAATAGGTTTATATTTTCTTCGAGACATATTATTCCCACTGCTTCGACTTAAAATCAGTCAAGAATGAAGGGTAAATTTACCTTCCGTCGATTAAATAGTATATATATATATATATATATATATATATATATATATATATATAGCAGACGGGCTATTTACATTGAAACGCTCTTGTACCTTTTAAATTAATAGATAGAAAGTAGGTCGAAATTTTCTACAATGCAAACATTGACTAGGAGAGAGCCTGCTTGACTTATTCTGCAATGCTAGGGACACCATGCAACAGAGGAACCCTTTACCACTGAACCACCGCGGCCCCTGCAATGATGTTGAAGTCAGAGTATTAATCGGACCATAGGAGGTGCTGGAGTTGATCTTGATATTCTTCAAACCATGCCTGAACAGATCTAATTCTTTGATTAACACACTCTCATCTTGAAAGATTGCGTCGTTGTTAGAACATCTGTATATGAATACTTAAAATACTCACACAACCACCGGCAGTAATTCAATCAGGTTAAGTGTTACAAAACGGGTCCAGAAAGAAAAGAATCTAAACTAACCCAACTTATCATACTCCACTTTAATATACCCTACCCTGACACGCCTCTATTAGCTTTTAATTTATTTGTAAAGAATGAAAACTTAACGCTGCATATAGCTTTAACATAATATAGTCTTTCAAGCATTGAGAGTAATGTCAGGACAAACGGAATATAATGAAATTGCGGCCAGTTTAAGGGGGTAGACTACTAAATATTTTTCAAAAGCTAACAAAGTTTCTTTTGCCCGTTTTTCGTAAGTGAAAAGAGATAATGAAATGTAACTTACCATAATAATAGATAATGGTATTCTACATCCGAAAATACGACTCGGAAGAATTATCAGTGTTGCCATCCATAGAAATTACACTGTGTCCAAAATTTGAATTACCCAAAAATCTAGGTTAATGCAGTGACTAGAAAAATGAACTCAACGGTAGTTGATTAATTATCATGTTGTCTTGGGTCCTTGTTTACTACTTTTTAAATAATGTTTGTATTTATTTTGTAATAGCTTATTTATTTTGTAATAACTTCTGTAAGTATTTACAAAATAAATACAAACATTATTTAAAAAGTAGTAAACAAGAAACCAAGACAACATGATAATTAATCAACTACCGTTGAGTTCACTTTTCTAGTCGCTGCCTTAACCTAGATTTTTGGGTAATTCAAATTTTGGACACACTGTAATTTCTATGGATGGCAACACTGATAATTCTTCCGAGTCATATTTTCGGATGTAGAATACCATTATCTATTATTATGGTAAGTTAAATTTCATTATCTCTTTTCACTTACGAAAAACGGGCAAAAGAAACTTTGTTAGCTTTTGAAAAATATTTAGTAGTCTACCCCCTTAACAACAGGTAGCAAACAGTTCCAAACATAGATCTATTACGGGTCCGATCTTGCTGGAAACAGGAGAAAGATGACTCGTCGAGTCATATTAATTTCTTCCAATGAACAGCAGTCCATGTTTTATCGGATGGGAATTGAGTTTAACGTCCCTTTCAGCAGCAAGGCTATATGAGATGTAGACCTACAGCTTAACGTGGAAGCTGAATCACGTGAGTTCCTGCCTGGGACACGAACTATCATCCAGTTCAAGGCTGTAAACTGTCCACGAATGCTGTGTTACTAACTCATGATGATTATGGGTTACAGTACCGGGTGCTTTCGTTATTTTGACTAGTTGCTACGCCCAAGTTTTCAGCTGGGTGTGTACTGCAGGTTAAAATCGTGTTTCATTAAAAGCTATAATTATTTACATTTAATGTTTATTTTAGTTTGCCTACAAACCACCTCAAAGTCCATGTCATACTTTTAATGCAATTATTGAAGCATTTCGTTATACACAATCCCGCAGGTAGCGACATCAATTAGGGTAAAACAGGAAAGTGACAGCACACGTAGAAATATATGACTGCTTACTATCAGGGATTAGTGTGACGTTTGATATAAGGAATTCTCATTATGTTCCTTGTGTTTTTGCAACCCAACATTACAAATATCTTAAGCAAGGTTGTATAACTTTCCAGGATAGCGTGACATGTTCCCTATTATAATTAAAATATCTATACCAAAAGAATTAGGAATTAGGTTTTTGGGCTGTCGTCACCTGACTATGATAGCCCGTCACATGTGAGGGATGAAAATCTTCGGCGATCACACTATCCGGGGAATTAGCGACTGGTCTTGGGCCATTATGTCAGGTACTATGCCAGCATTTGCCTAGTGTGAATGAGGTAAGCCCAGAAAAATCACACTCAAGACACTGGCTTGGAAAAGCCTTTACACATTTTCGGCCATTGGGAACCGAACCCGAGACCGTTCATGCCAAAGGCGAGAGCATTACCGACTACATTACACAGGATCATTTATTTACCAAAAACAAAAGATGGGATACTTTCGTATTGATCACAGAGGAGCGTGTCAGGAGGTTGTCTATGGTTCGAAAACTTTTTATGCTTCACTAAGCCCATATTCGTGAGTGTAATAAAATATCTTATTAAAAGTATTGAGAGAAAAAAAAGTGTACAGACTGTCCACATGACGAGCGTGACAAAACCCAATAACATAAATTTTGATACGTAGTTAGTGTTTACTATCCAACTACAGATAATTGTTACAAGTGTCGGACGATATTTTTGCTTGAAATTTAACCATATATTGAACAAAGGCATTGCTACAGTTTTAAGTCATTAGGTTGTTCATAGTTTGAAAATGCATCATGTTGCAGTGAGCGCATATTTGTAAACGTGGCAGACACCTCTAAAAATACTTTATGTATGGAATGGCATTTTAATATCCAACAACTATACGGGAGCGTAACAACGCCCCCCACAAAAGGTCCCTATGCGCAGTTTGCCCCTAGTTCCGAAGTGTTTTAAGCTGTAGTAAGTGGATATTTGTAAATATAGCACGATACCATCAATTATATTTGTTAAAAAGGCTTTGGAAAAATATTCTCGTGTGCAAATTGAATACATGAGGAGAAAGACAGTGCCCTGCCCTACAGTATCCTGCTTAACAATTAGTAATTGGTTTTAAATAACAGTATGCTGTTGTAAAACAATACTTGTTACCAGGGTATTTTTCTGACAGTACGAAGTACCTGCAAATTTTTCTTGAAGGGATTTCTTTTGTCATTTATAAAATTCTTGCATTTACGAAATAAATATTTCATTTTAAACAGATTTAAAGACTGCATTTGAAAGGCATACGACCAACTGATGGCAGTATAGGGTTACGTTTAGAGTTGTATCTCAGTCTTTTATGAAAATTAGGAAAATTCACAGAAATGAGGTAAGAAATGATGATTTGGAGTCCTTATACGATATTCAGGTGTGTAAGTTTGGTAGTGAAGTTATGTTTAATAGGAGAAAAGGTATGTACAAGTTGGTACTATTTGTAAGACACGGAAGACTTCGATGGTAGTCGTATAGGATGGTAGTTCGGTGCATTGAATATGATATTTCCACATTGAATTTTACAGAATTATATAAGAATAATGAAGAGAGTCTATTAATTTTTTATGAGAATCACGGATTACTGAATTTAAGTAATAATTGTAGCTTCTATAAGAACCAGTTACAGTCACGGTTCCAGTCTAACTAAACTCTTACCGGGTAACCTAACCTAACAATTTTTTGATGTTTCAAATGCTTTTTTGTAGGTTTGAAACTTGAGGGGTAGCTCCAGAACGCGTAAAAATATCCATAGTGTGCACCGGTAGCTTTTTTTTAAAAAGAAAAAAGAAAGAGAGCACTCCTTTTGACAATGTAGCGTTAACAATATGTGTTGAAATCATGTGGAAGGGTAGTTTCGTCTGCAAATTGACCACACGACAGTATGAGCAGCGAAAACCTTCTCTCACCAGGTGATCAATGGTTAGAGTTCTCTCTCTTTTTTCTTTCTTTTTCTTAATGCTGTCGTCAACAAATAAAAATCCCTACATGTACAAAGAGCAAGCCACCGATATTGGAAAAGCGTGAGAATATTTCTGCATGAGAAGATAAAGTGAAACTTATGGTAGCACCTAGCGATAAATTTTCATTAGCATCTAGTAGGGGAAACTTCCAAAATTGGTGTAGGCCTATATAGCCTACGTACCGCATATGTGTCTGGATATCTCTTGTTGTTACAGAAATTATTTGTATCTGTTGTAAAGCTTTCTTGTTTTCAAGATCTAACAGATTAAAATTGTAAAGTTTCCATCAAATTGTAATATTGGCATTGTTTAAAAAACTTATATTTTCAATGGCAACCTACATCCTTGGGATTTTCTGTCACTGGTGACCTTGTGGCTAAATTGGAGCAGGCTATTTACCTATAATCAATTCCAATGAAACTCTACCTTGTTTGACAGGGTGGCTGTTCTTAGAAACCATGTTTATCGTAACTTTTCGATTTCCGTTTTCTGTTATAATTCATAAATAATGAATCTAAGTAGTGTACCATGCTTATACTGGATCTTGGTTGACATGCCAAAATGTTACGAAAATTCGTTAAAAAAAAGGGCGTGCAGTTTTACTATACGGATACATAGTATGAGTAGGAACGGGTTAGAAGCCCCGCAGGGGTTCGTTGGGTTCTGTTCTCGACACAAAATGGGCAAATTAAAGACTTCCCCACATTTTCCCGCGTATTTTACTATTTATGGATCCGTATAGTAAAACTGCACCAAAAAATATATTTATAAAATGGTATACATGTCGACTTTAAATTTTTTATATGATTTAGCCTTCGTGCCGCATAGTAGGTAAAGCATGTTAGGACCTAGCTTAGGGCAGGGTAGGTAGTTTAGTTCAGGTTACGTTGAGTTAGTTTAGTTTTGAATTAATTTCGATATTCCTGGACATACTTTGCGGTACTTAACCCAATAGTTAGAAAAGTATTCCATTAATCAGCTGTCAATCCCTTTAGATAAAGGAAATCCCGGCAAATACAGCAACAATAGGAAGTGCTATCGTGCAGTTCATGCAAATTTAACAAATGTTACACTTTTTTCTTAAAACATCTGCTAAAATTTGTAATAAAAGACGTACTTACTTTGCCTTTCCAATTTTCTTTGTGAATTGACAGCATCATAACTACCCTATGCAGAGGACGATAAATGTCAATATTCACCTTGAAGACACAGAAACTTAACAATAATGAATTTAGCCTCAAAATATTTACAAATGTACCTTCGATAAGTGTGATTCTAATAAAAACCGATTTTGAAGTATCTTCTATTGCGTATAGTAACTACATACGGTATAGATACGACGCATCATTCATATACACAGCTTTCACCTAGTTTTCGTGACGTGGAATACACCGCTGAATTGACTGTACGTAACTTTGCACATCGAACTATATACACCACTAAATCAAGTAATCAATTTTAAAACTTTTGAGTTAAATTTCCGCATTATCATATAACATGCGTTACACCAAGCTACTTCAGTACACATTGGCCATTGACTGTAGGGTGTAAGTTCCATACCTCTTTTTAAATTTACAAATTCTGCTGACCTAGTAAAGTTTAGCTTGCTTCCCCATATTATTTACCTGTTAATGCTTCTTACTTCATCTTGTTTCTTTTACACATCTTGATTCTACGTCAGAATGATATAATTTTTACGTTTATGTTTACATCACAGTTTGTGTTGTAGTTTAAAGAGGGCAGCACTTACCAATTGAAAACTTCGAAGATAATACGTCTCTTCCTACCATATCAAAATAATCATCCATATTGGTTCCATAACTTATAAACTCGTAAAAGTAACTCTTGAATAGTGTGCAGGAGCAATTAACATAATTTCTTAATACAGTGTTTCTTCATACTTGTTCACTTAATCTCCTCGAATATAAACATAATGTTTCAGATCGCCTATGAGAAATAATATAATATTTTGCTGTTTTCATACCAATAAAATGTCTGTAAATTTATCCTATATTATATATTCTAGGTCTTTACATCAAACTATAGTTTGTAAAATATCACTTTTATTGAAACAAAGTTTGATCAAATAGATCTTAAATGTAGCGCACAATCAACCACACAACTCAGATTTTGCCCCAGTAAAAAAATCTAAGCATTGGCGGACAGTTATAACTTAGCAGGTAATAATCAGTGGCGTAACAAGACGGGGGACATTGCCCCCCAAAGTTCTAGTAGAAGTTATTGGGGGCGTCGAAGGCGCCTAATGATTACTTTGCCTTTTTAAAAGCCGATTGAAGAATGAAAAGTTTATGTACAAAAGCAGTGTTTTGTATGCACTGCCAAATCTTCGACAAAATATAGAGTGCAGTGCTTTGTATTATTATAACTAATGAAAACTTTTTCTGTTCCTTTTGTGTTGATTGTCTAGGACACCTTTGATACAATAAAACAAAGAAATAAAAACTACCTATATGTCAGTCAAGCAGAGATATAAACACTTCCTTAATCCTTTGTCGCTCGTCATTATGTACGGGCGACAAAATGCTTCGATAGAATAAAAGAGGAAATAATGTTACAGTGACGGAGCATTGTAACTATATTCATTATTCCTTTCCCCGCCCCTGACGGTATAGGGGTGCCTTCAATAGAATAAAAAAGAAATAATATTGAACCAAGGGGCGCTGTACATACATTAATTATTCTCTTTGTCGCCCCTGATTGTATAGGGCGCCTTCGATAGAAGAAAAAGGGATATAATAGTGTACCAAGGGCGCTGTAGATATATTAATTATTCATTATGTCGCCCCTGATTGTATAGGGGCGCCTTCGATAGAACAAAAAGGATGTAATATTGCACCAAGGGCTAGTGTTGCCACGAGACGAGACATTTCTCGTGTCTCGTCTCGTCTCGTCTCGCAAACGAGACGAGAGAGAACCCTTTTCGACGAGACACGAGACGAGACAGACTACTTGTCCCATCTCGAAAACGAGACGAGACGGGACGTCTCGTGAAATGTCTCGTCTCGTCTCGTGTCTCGAGAATGAAAACGCATTACTCAATAAAATTATTTGGTTCCGAGCATTTTTTTAAAAAAAATAATAATTGCAACAAATCTAAACATGCTAAAATGGAAAGTAGTTTTTGGATTGGTATGGGTTAACACTGTGAAACCTAAAGGCTGGAATATATGAAATCAAAGTGTACACACATATCTATCTCTCTATTTATCTAAACATCTTTCCATCCCTCTCTCTCTCTCTCTCTCTCTCTCTCTCTCTATATATATATATATATATATATATATATATATATATATATATATATATATATACAAGGGCGGATCCAAGGGGGGCTAAGGGGCTATAGCCCCCCCTTGACGCTCAGGTTTACACTGGATAAAATGGGCTTCAATTCTTACTCTGGATAAAACGGCAAATTATATCATATCCTGGATCCGCCACTGTATATATATATATATATATATATATATACACTATAAAGCAAGTGGGCTGATAGTATACGATAGTGTCGGGGATGGTGACACCTTTACATCGAAATTTGCTTGTCGTGCAAACATTATTTGACATTAGTGTCTTCATCTTTGACGTACCTATGAGCAATTTACTGTATATTCGTGTATTGAAACTGGTGAAACAAATTTCAATGTTTTAGAATCTTTAAAAAAAAAAAAAAAAAAAGCCAGGGCCGAGAAGTTTCAGACAACTAACAGCAGAGATACACAGTATTATCTTTTTTGTCCTCGTCCTGTGAGCTTATTTGAATATATTTTTAAGACATTTAGGCAACTTTGACCGAATGGATGATGATGGGAAAATTAGTGGAATGAAGAAAGTGGTAGGATACTAGACAACTTCGAGAAAACACATACATTCAGTAAGTACGCCAGAAATTTTTACTTGGGGGTGTGTTCAAAATATAAGGGGGGTGTGCTCTCAGAATAGTGATATAATTTTTAAACAGACTCAAACAAGAAAACAGTATATTTTGTTACGCAACTATTACAATACTACTACTACTACTACTACTACAACTACTACTACTACTACTACTACTACTACTACTACTACTACTAATAATAATAATAATAATAATAATAATAATAATAATATCAGCTCTTCGCAGTGGCAGGTTCAATAAAGTAAGTTCACACATTTGAGCTTTTATTATTATTAAACTAAGTAATACAGTGAAACCTCTCAAAACGGACATCGGTGGAACCGATTACTTGTCTGTAAATAAGAGGTGTCCCTAAAAGGAAGGATTCTCTCTCATAACATCACACCACACATATTTATGGCATGGAAGAATAAGAAAGTTTGTCCTCTTATGAAGATGTCCATTATTGAGAGATGTCCGTTAAGAGAGGTTTTACTGTATTGGGAATTAACCTCCACTATTTTACCCAATAATTCCCCTACACGCGAATTAATTAAATACGAATTATTGTAATTATTTTGCAAAATTCTTCTATTATTTCAATTTATTCACCCCTAGCAAGTTTTAGTGGGTGATTTTTTTTTTTTTAAATATTAATTGAGAAAAAATTCCCTCGTCCCATGCTGAAATCACATTCGTTTAGTAATTAATACTGTACATAGTTCCAATTTCAATATTTTAATATTCTAACCCTGCAGTTAACGTTAATTGTTGTAATATTATTTGATCTCTTAATCTCCGTTCCTGCCCTTCCTGGCTACGTTATTCGCTCTGAATCTTTCATAAGAAAATTATTCATTGATTTAGTTCTTTTCCAGAATTTCAGTTTTTCAATTTACAAATATTTTGTATCTTACTGTTTTGTCTTCTTTAATATACCGTAATTTTAATAATCCCAGGGCTCATAGTTGTCTGGTCTCTTGTAAATAGTTGAAAAGTGACCAAAAAATGGCCAAAAGCAGACAAAATCTCATCATGCCCCTTTTTTCCTTTGTCAATTTCTCGCTCTCTTTGTTTGTTGTTTCATTTCTTTTTTACTTCTTCTTTTTGAGATTCCTCCTTTCTTAGGTTTTCAAAATATGCTTTGTAGTTACGGTAAGCTGACTTAGCAGATGTAAAATGCTTCTGAGTAAGTGGAACCAGTTCTGGCCTATTTCCGAATTTCTTCATCCCAGACATTATATTTAACTCCGCATTAAGAGTTCTCAAAAACGTGAAATGTTCAAATTCATCACCTACTCTTAAGAAGAACATACAAAAAGCATAACACAAGACGAACATGATGAACCATACAAACACACACACAAACGTTGAACGGAGCGTTAACTATTACGAGAGAAAACTAAAAGATTATTATGATAGAGGAAAGAATAGACACAGAAGGGTTCTCAACCCCACCTTGAGAACTTAAGCATCCACCAACCGTCCACTGTGCTTTAGAAAGAATAAAAGCTGAAGTGAGAATGAAGCTGACTGTTTCACATACTGAAGCTTTCAGAAGAGTAATGAGTAACAAGTTTCTGCCTTTTTCCATTTGTTTTTATATTTTTCCTAAAAAACTGCTAATGCAAAACATAAATCATACGCAGTCACTTTACCTCTCAAAAAAGTAACTTTTAGTGACAAATTTGAAAAAAAAAACTTTTAGTGACAAACTTGAAAAAAGTGAATTTTAGTTTAAAAAAGTGACTCGCTATGAGCCCTGTTCCGCTCAATGAATTTACGTGAATAAAAATATACTTTACAAAAAATTAAGCTAGCGCCAAATGCGTTCCTGCATAACACTAGACACGGTCTAAAATATATATATAATTCTTACTTCGATCGATCTCTTAATTTCTAAAAAAGATTTGACTACACCCTTCTAACGTCCGTCCGTTGATACACCACTTGCAGAGCAGGCTCGAAACCAGCCACAGAGCTTTGGGGGCCAGGAATATGTTAGGAGGGGCCAAGTCATTAAAAATTCTCTTACAAATACCTAAATTGTGCACTTTGTATTGAGGTCTGGAGGGGACATGAAAAATTTAGGGAGGGCCAGGCCCTCCCCAACCCCCCTCTAGTTGCGAGCCTGTTGCAGAGTAGCACTTACCAACTGAATCTGGTATAAGCTTATTACTATATTGTCACATTTTTCCTTATTGAGGAGGATGTAGAGGTGAATGACCGCTCAGGACGTTGCCAATTTCAGTCATCTGCATCTGTCCATCAACCTCTTTTCTCGGAAACGACCGCGGAACCCAGGAGGGTAGGTATCAGTGGTCTGTTTTGTCAATTGTTTTGATCGAAACACCCCCGAAACAATGAGGTCGTGTGGTTCTCGAAGCCGTACATGAGAACGAGGTCTCTTCGTATTTTGAAGTGAAATAAATAAATAAGAATATTGCCTCCTTTCCTAAACGCTAAACCTTTTTTAACTTGATGTAATAAATAACCTATATGATACTGATTGATACAATTGGATTTGGGGGAGTATTCCTTTTCCATACAGGGGTGTGTGTAAAGAATTTTGGAGGGGTGTTAGGGGGGTGTTGGGGGGGTGTAGATTACTCCCTGCATACATTCGAAAAATGAAATGAAATCTTTGAGTTTTACGTCCCACGGTTATGCCTTTTAGGCTAAAGGAGACAGTGATGATGAGTAATGAATGAAATGGTGGAATGAAGAAAGTGGGAGGAAACAGGAGAACCCCGAGAAAACCCACGCACACGGTGTTTGTCCACCACAAAGTTCACTTGGCGGGCTGGAATCGAACCCGAGACCCCAAGAACCAGAGGTGAACGCTCTACCACTGAGCCACCGCGGTCCGTACACATATTCAATATTTGTTCACCACAAAGCTGACATGGCCCTAACCGAGATCGAACCGACTACCACATTCACCAGAGGAAAAGGCTTCACGGTGTAGCTACCGTGACATTTCTTGTCTTGTGTGTTCTGGGTAATACTTGTAACTAGAGGTCTGCGCGGATGCGGATATATATCTCTTTTCTGTGCGGATAGCGGATAAAGTTGCGGATAATGTTTCCTACATTTTTTCCACCTAAAAAAATGCTGTGAATTTTCTGATAATGGTGGAAAGAGTACTAGAAACGTTCGTTTTGTGTTAAAAGTTTTAAAACCAGTTGTAAAATACTAAAATCGAAATACAAGTGTGTTTGAAGCTTGTTACTCAGTGACAGCAAAAGGACAAAAAATGACACGAGAGAGTTATTCTTTTATTGCTGTTTTCAATATTTTTAGCAGCCGTTTTGTAGGTGAATGACATCTCTGACCTAAACAGAAAGAAACGACAGGCCCCATCGCTACTCCTCAAGTACCGCTATTTGCTGTAAAAAAAAAAAAAAAAAAAAAAGACAAATAATTGCCGCCAAAGCCCCTCTGATAAAGCTGAAAATTTTCAGACCATTCGCTTTGAAGAGGAAGAAATATCTTCAAATAAAGTTTTTCTAGCCCGAGAGAACAGGAACCAAAACCCTAATTTAAAACACCGCATCCCCTTCCATAAACTGAAAACTGGTCAGCAGAATTATCTTTGCCTTTTGTGACAAACTGGAGAAGCACGTAGGTCCCCGAAATAGTAAACAAATCACATCATACGCTCATCTTTCTCTCTCCCTCTCTCTTAAAAAAAATCTTCACTGTTTCCTTTGAAGTACAGCAGATACTGAATGCACATTTACGACCCCATAGATTTCTCTCTTCGGAGAGGTGCCACGGACCTCAATGAACATTCTGAGGGATTGGAGTTTTATAACAGCAATTGTTTCTCTCTCTCTCTCTCTCTTTCTTCATGTGTGTATGTGTATATGTATGTATGTTCTGGGCCTCAGGTAAAGAAAGAAAGAACAACCAATGCATTGTTTCTCCTATCCTAAATGTGTCCAACAATGAGTGGGGCCTGCAAAGGAAAACGTAAATTCTAAACTTCCTCTATTGCCTCTTCCCGAAATTAACGGTATAGACTTCCTAATTGTATTCGAAGTTATTTTCACTTCTAGTTTCAGTAAAAGCGTGGTCGTGAAAGCTTGAGTTGATTTTGAGTCTAACGTCCCGTTCAGCAGCGAGGCTATATGAGACGTGGGCCTACTGATTAACGTGGAATCCGAACCATATGGGGCTCCCGTCGGGAATTGAACCCTGATCTCCCACGCCAAAGGCGCGTAAGCTAACCGCTTAGCCAGGAAGGAGCTTGGTCGTGAAAGCATGCATTGTATTGCGTTGTTAGTTTCGTCACTTATTTTTTAAATTTAGTGCAATTACTGGTGCTAATGAAGTTCGGGATATGTGGATGTGTTTGCGGTCCTGTGATTAATTTTTATTTCTTAATAACGATGATTTCTATTTCGCCTTTGTGTTTAGAACAAATGCCCCTTTTTTTTATGAGTATGATGAAGTTTAAAAACTTAGTGACGTGCTCTAAAATTAGTTGATTGAGGGGATATTACCTACGTGGCATTATTTTGGTCCGATATCTACATTTGAAGATCTTGGGTAAGTACATAAATCGTTCATTAATTTCTAATTTGTATCTGCACGGTTTATATTGCATTTTATTTATCGTAGTTGGTATATGATCACGAGGAAACTGATATAATAGGCTATATTGTTTCGTTTAATTCAGAAAATACGTGTATTATAGAATATGTAAGTTATATATATTTGCTACCTCATTATCTGCGGATGCGGATGCGGATAGAGGTGTTGCGGATGTGGGTGCGGATAGAGATGCTGCGGATGCGGTACGGATGCGGATGCGATATTTTGTATCCGCGCAGACCTCTACTTATCATCACCACAGATTTATATCTGCACGGTTTATATTGCATTTTATTTATCGTAGTTGGTATTTGATCACGAGGAAACTGATATAATATATTGTTTCGTTTAATTCAGAAAAGTACCTGTATTATAGAATATGTAAGTTGTATATATTTGCTACCTCATTATCTGCGGATGCGGATTCGGGTGTGGATAGAGATGTTGCGGATGCGGGTGCGGATAGAGATGCTGCGGATGCGGTACGGATGCGGATGCGATATTTTGTATCCGCGCAGACCTCTACTTGTAACTTAGTTGTATCTTGATTAGCATGGTGCAGTCTGCTACATTTTCGTTTCGTTTCCATGGTATGCTGCTATATTCTTTACGAGACAAGACGAGACAAAACGAGACAAACGAGACGAGACGGGACGGGACAGAACCTCTCGAGACGAGACACGAGACGGGACGACCACATTTTTTCGAGACGAGACGCGAGACGAGACATGTTTTGCACGAGACGAGACGAGACAGCCTGAAGTCTCGTCTCGTCTCATCTCGTGGCAACACTACCAAGGGCGCTGTAAATATATTAATTATTCATTTTGTCACCCCTGATTGTATAGGGGCGCCTTTGATAGAACAAAGAGGGATATAATATTGCACCGAGGGCGCTGTAGATATATTAATTATTCCTTTTGTCGCCCCTGATTGTATAGGGGGGGGAGGGTTCGATAGAACAAAGAAAGATCTCCTCAGCTACCGCACAGGAAACAGACCCCGAAAAGACTAGAACACTCGCAGACATTCGCGAAAAATTACCAATTCAACACCGCAGAAGAGAAATTACGCGCAACCTATTATGAATGTTTGGATAGTATCATTTGCAAAATTGAGTCGATTCTATCAGCCTGAACTGAAGAAGTATCGTGCAATAGAGGATGTAATTCTGGAAGGTAACTTTTCTCAAGACATTAGTGACATTTTAAAAGAATACGATGTCAATCCGGACCGACTACAACTACAGATGCAACAGTTACTCACCACTATTCCCACTTAAAAAAATCTGAGAGACCTGCTTGAGAACTTCAAGAAACTCTGTAAAGAAACAAGAGAGTTGTTTCCTGAAGTGTTAAAAGTCCTTCGTCTCCTGCTTGTCATTCCGGCGACATCTGCAACTGCCAATAGAAGTTTCTCAATGTCGCGGCGTCTCAAAACTTATCTGAGGTCCACAATGACCCAGGCAAGACAACCATTTTGCAGTTCTTAATGCATACCCAGACAGGCTTGACTTACTGGACGTGAAGGAACTGTGTAGAGAATTCACAATAAGCTCCTACCGTGCGACTGTCTTCGGAAAGCGTGAGTTATGCTTTTTGTAGTGTGCAGTTTTTGTGTCGAAATGAGCTATAGGATCACAGTGGCTCGTTATTTTTTACATTGAATATTTAATCAAATTGAAACTATGTTATTCCGTTCTTCTTAAATATATTAAAAGTTGAATGTTATGTACGCAAGGGCTCAAACAACGGTTTTCAAAAAAGTTTTTTCCACCGCTTTTATGCCTGTCAAAAAATGAACTTTATATATATATATATATATATATATATATATATATATATATATATATATATATATATATATATATATATATATATATATATATATATATATATATTTCAACTTTAATGAAGAAAGTACTTTCTACCTTTGTTCCCCATTATAAGAAGAAAAAGAGACGTAATTGCTGCATTCTGAAGAAAAATAAATCTGAGAAGTTCAACAATCAAGAATAATCGATCAAGAAAAAGAAGGGCAAATATATTAACCCTTTGGGAACTTTCGGTACAGATCTAAACCATGGCGTCGACCTTCGGAATTTGCTTTATAAATCTCTAGTAAAGCTTTCCACACTGTGTTTTCTGCATTCATTCAAGCGGGGAAGCATCAAAGAATGTGTTTCATGGGCATTTTGTAGTTACGCTTGCAATGCCTGGGGGCAGTGACGTCACAAACATGGACGAAACACAAAAATTTTTAGAGCTCTTTTTTTTAAAAAAAAAATCCTAACACATCGCCTAGTTGTGTTCATAATAAAGAAATGTTTCCAACTGTATCACTCAAATTTCCCTATTATGTACTAGAAGTGGGAATATCTCGCCCAAAGTATAAAAAAGGGATTATCAGATCTTTTTCTTTTTCCGGGAATTCCTCCCCTCAGGGACATGTGAGTGGTACCGTTTAAAACCTACCACCATTCCAAACAAAACAAGGTACAAACCATGATCGTAGGGTAAATAGTGATTTTTCAAAAAAAAAAAAAAAAAAAATCTGAATTCTCCCCATATTCCACATTTTTAGTCAATGTGTTTAGTAAAGTAGCTACAGGTCATCCCTATTTGTCGTAGGATTATGGTCTGTACCTCATTTTGTTCGTAATCATGCAACATTTCCAACGGTACCACTACCATTGCGCTGTCATGTACCTGAGGAGATAAATTTCCGAGAAAGTTAATTTTTGAAAATTTGAATTCCCACTTTTCTTTATACACTTTGGGCGGAAATTTCTCCCCTTAGGTACATGATAGGGACATGCAAGTGATACGATTTAAAACGATGGTTCATTACAAACAGAAAGGTACAAACCATAATCCTAGAATAAATAGTCTTGGTGCTAGAGCTGATTTTCTAAATTTCCCTCCCCATTTTTGGGTAATAGTTACTAATGTATTGTTATTCAATAAGCTCTAGCGTCAAGAGTGTTCATTGTAGGACCATGGTTCGTATCTCATTTTGTTTGTAATGAAGTAACATTTTAAACTGTACCACTGTCATGGCGCTAACATGTATCTAGGGGAAGAAATTCTCAAAAAAGTTATTTTTTCCTGACAAAAATCTCTTTTTCCCAATTTGAGCGGGATTTTTTCACTTGTGGTACATAATGGGGACATTTGAATGGTACAGTTGGAAACATTCCTTCATTACAAATACAAAGAGTTACGAACTATGATCATACGATAAAGGGTCTTGACACTAGAGCTTATTGAATAACAATAGTAGATATTAGGAAAAAATGTAAATGAATTTTAGCACCAAGACTATTTACCCCAGTATCATGGTTCATACCTCGTTTTGTTTGGAGTGAAGCAAAGTTTTTTTTTTTTTTTTTTGTAACATTCGCATGTCCGTGTAAGTGTGTACCGGAGGGAAGAAATTCGCAGGAAATTGACTTTTTTTTTTTAAAAAATCCTTTTTTTCCCAATTTGGACAGGAATTTTATTGCCTTAGGTACATATTAGGGAAATTTACAAATTAGGAAAACACTATTTCATTCCGAACAAAACGGGGTATGAACCATGATTCTACGATAAATAGTCTAGACGCAATAGCTGCTTGACTGAAAGTTTAAAATTTACCTTAAAAAGTGGAAATCTCAAAAGGGTTAATGTATAGGGTTTTCTAGTACAGTTCTCTGTACAGTTTCTAAGAATTGTTTGTACAGTTCTTAGAATAATGTTTAACGGCAAAAATAGTTTTAGTGAAAAGTTAGTGGTAGGAACAATAACTGTTCTGAATAGTGGTTTAAGGTCTGGAAAAAAAGTTGTTGTTCTTTTTTTTTTTTTAAAAAAAAAAACATCTTTTCCATGCTTTTTTGGCTTGGGATTTTTTTCTTTTAATCTATTATATAAAAGAGAACGCACAAATCCTTTGTTAGCTCATCACGCTAATACGGCTGAACCAATTTCTTTCATTTTTGGGGGGTTATTAGGATTTGGACCCTAGATGGTTTTTATCATATCACTTTAATTTTTAATTACCAGTGTCTTGAGATAATTGACCATTCAAGTGTCCATAACGTACAAATCCTTTGTTAGTTCATCATAGGTATAAAAATAAACGTATTTATATGCAACCCGCATGACCGTGTCACTCGGCGGGTTAACATAAATGACAGGCGATATAATGTTAACATTTACTGGAATCTACTATGGTTTTTATCATATCACTTGAAAGCGAAAAAGTAAAAATTATCTAAGTAACAAAGTTTATTGCGTTCCGGGGTGACCGCAGCGAAGCGGGGCCGTTAACATAAATGACAGGCGATATAATGTTAACATTTACTGCAATCTTCTATGGTTTTTATCATATCACTTGAAAGCGAAAAAGTAAAAATTATCTAAGTAACAAAGTTTATTGCGTTCCGGGGTGACCGCAGCGAAGCGGGGTGAACGCTGCTAGTATTTCATATTTAGTGAAGAAACAACAGTGTGTTCCAGCTTTCTTTTCACATCATAACTTAAAAAAAATACTGTATTCTGAAGAAAAATCAAAGGTAAGAGCCACCGCACTAATCTTTGTTGCTCCAGTTCCTTAAACTAAATCATATTATGCTGCTGCTATTAGTAAAACATTTTCTTCTCAAATATGAACAAAATTATGAAGCCTTTTCAGCTCTAATATTAGGTATTGAAGAGTATATGAAACAATAGTGTGATACTTTTTCTTGTCTGCCAGTTTGACTTTAAGCAACCCAAACAACACATTTGAAGATGTATAAATATCAAGAACTTGATTTCATGCTTAGGAAACCAACGTGGGACTTATGAGATGCTAGTTGTGTCAAAAGAGCGAAAATTTCCGTTTTCTTTCCAAAAGCCGTTTCTTTTCTAATGAAAATAAAGCACGTCTCAAATATCCGGCTATTTTGCATTTCTGGTCCGGTATATCAATACAAAGTGCAGTTCAATCTATGTACTGAAACATTTGAAGATTAATCTGGTGTGAAAGTAAAATAAGAAAAGTGAGTATGTAAGTGTATTGTGAGAATCTGTTGAAAACTTTAGGGAAAAAAATGTGGTTGTGCTATGTCTTCAGGCTATGAGTTCTGGAGAGTGAGAATGTGGCTTTAGTGCCGAACGTATACGGAACAATCATGTAGTACTATTTAGTGATTAATTAATAGTAAACTGTAT
The DNA here is from genome assembly GCF_964235325.1 of Thermobia domestica. Lineage (NCBI taxonomy): Eukaryota > Metazoa > Arthropoda > Insecta > Zygentoma > Lepismatidae > Thermobia > Thermobia domestica. The sequence goes on along the minus strand of NC_137459.1, from coordinate 189,473,667 downwards.
TTCATACGTATCCTGACGCAAATCAAAAGAGGTCTACTAGTTTTACTAATGTACGACTCTTGTGTTGAATGAATACATTGGGTGGGTGAAGAAGCTGTCTTTACTTCAAGTAAGTCTAATATTTTAATTTTTCAAATCTATAGCTGTTTGCGTAAACTACAATTATTCCCCCCCCCCCCCCACACACACACACAAAATACATAACAGTAATACTGTAAAGATTAGTGGAAATTACGCGTTATGATGGGGGGCGCTGTTGAGAGAGGGGCGTACAAAAAGACTTGCTCCTCCTATATTTGAAATGTTGTTACGAGGCTGGTAATAATAATAACTAATTTCTCGTAAACCAAAATCGAAATCCAGGATAGCCTACAAAAGATTTGGTTGAGGCTGGTATAACTATTAAATATGTAGCTATATTATATTTAGGGTAATCGCATTCAAAGTTTGAATTTATACAACAAATCTAAATTTTCGTGTCCAAAATCTCAAATCAAACAAACTCTGAGACCTGAGGGTTTTTGGAAACCATGCAAAGCATAAGAAATATGTTGAATATTTGTTGCCAATATCGGCGTCACGTTCACGTTCATCACGTTCATCCCGACATGTGCCATCGCAAAGTGGTCGGAAACTTGGAAAAAGTGGACCAAAATAGTTTATTCCGAAACAATGGAAGTTCACGGTCGTCTCTCTATCGTTCTATACGTAATTGTCCTTTCTAAATCAATTGCAACTACTGCAAAAGTGATTCAAAGCTCCCTGCTGCAATACGTGCAGTTATATATACAGGGTGGTCGAAAAGTGTGGAAACCCCTCGCATAAATGTCAACTACTGCGAAATATAACCAAAGGAACAATGTAGGGGTGTAATAAAGGTGAGGCGAAATTGGGGAGGACACAAAGAAATGAAAGCCGCCATCTTGAAATCCACCATCGCGAATCATACATACACTTTACAAATTGAAAACATAACATGTTGATGCCTTATGTGAATTGGATATCCCTAGCCAGTACAAAGTTATGACAGGTGTTAATATGCATCCAAAAGCGGTTACAGATTCAGTGTGCTCTCCCTCTAATTGTATGTGCAGCTAATAAAGATACGGTGTAAAACAAATGTGTGTTTGGGCTTAGGATACAAAATTAAAGTTCGCGGTTTTGCACTCGCACCATCTTCGAAGAAACATTAAAACTTATTGGTATATAATATATTCAGGATTATGTTATTTTGATAAGATTAAAAGATTCAGTATAGAATCTTCTTATACACTACTGCACTAACGTGTAATATACAGCAGCTCCACATGACTGATAGTTTATCACTGCAATGTGTATGAGGCTTTCAGCACAATTTTGATTAAAGGACGAAGGGCAATCCAAATTACGTACAAGACAATATGCCTTTTTCCTTTGTAAGGCTCAGATAGCGGATTTCGATTTCGATCACAACCAAGGGCGCTGATCCTGGGGTAGCGGGCCCTCCAAAGTTCATGTGGGCCCCAATTGTATTTATTAATATACAATATTTGACATAATTTGAGTGCAATTTGTCTTAAAATCCTAATATATATATACCTTCTGCATCTGAATGTCCCCCCCCAATTTGCAGAGAAATCGGCGCCCTTGATCACAACAACATTACTTATCACGCGTTTGCAATTATATAGGGCTGAGTCCTCCAGCTGCACTTGGCTGCAGCTACTTCCAATGCTCAACTTTTGTACTACTCATGGTCGACTCAATAAACTTTATTTTGCAGATATTCAAGGATAAGCTTAGACTGCAGAGCTAGGCCTACTAACAATAGCGTATATGTAACTTTTCGGTAACACTAACAAAACTATCATATAAATGATATGACAATGGGTAACAAATAAAACTTTTCTCTAAACACACAGTATTTGAGTCCAATGTACTATTCAACCCGTGTCTTCACCGTTCGTCTTTTTCCGTTTTGCCTTATGATTCTTATCGCACGAAATGCCAATCAAAAATTGGTACTTAATGACTTGTTATCGTAAAGCAAAACGGAATTCACCTTTCGCCTTACAATAATTTTCATATATCTATTGGTAGCCCTGCTTTAGCAAATATAAATGTAATTAAAATGTTTAACAGAAGGATACTGAGAAACTTGAAAGAAACAAATTTCATTGAAAAAGAAGGTAACAATATAATGAATTGGAATTCAGAACTTAGAATTAATGATCACAGGGCAGGGGTGGAGTGGCGAACTTTGGCCCACCATCAAAATTTTGACCCACGAATCCGACCATCACGGATCACGAATCCGGATTTTCGACGCCCTACTGCAATTCACGGAAACAAAGTTATGCCTACTAAGAAAAAAAAACGGCGTAGACATGTCCTACAACTTCTGGTGTGCGTAAGTGTCTGTTTTTGTATGTAAAACAGTAGAATCACTTGTAACACTATCCACTAGGGCTGTGCGATATGTCGATGTATCGATATCGTCGATATCGATATCAGCTTATATCGATAATCGATATCGCAAAAATATCGACGTCGATATATCGATATCGTCGATATTCGATATATATCCAATATCGTCGATATTCAATTTCGATATCCGATATCATCGATATTCGATATCGATATCCGACATCATCGATATTCGATATCGATATCCGATATCGTCGATATCGATACTTAATATTGATATCAATGTTGTCGATATCGATTTCGATATCGATATTGACATTGTCGATATGAGATATTGGTGTTTGACAGTGCGTCGAAAAAATCGCAGTGGGTTTTGCTTTATATATATAACGCTTTTTGTCTCGCGATAGCAGTTGCATTTGCATGTCTTAACCGAATGATACCAAACTGCACGATACTCGTATGAGGCAGAAAAACGCCCCGTTTCATGAGTCAAATTAATGTAGGGCTTGGGGACTATGCCCCACAAAATTCCATGTTAATATTTAATTTTCTCTTTTGCCTTCATTTCTGAACAGAATGAAACCAAATTTACAGAGGATTAGTATGGGTTAAAAATTTGGTTCCTTTTTGAAGATAGTCCAAATCGGCGGTGGGGTAGGGATGTTTCTAAGGCATAAGAATTAATATTTATATTCATGTAATTAGATTATTTCTATGTATTTGCAAGGGTAGAGCAGGGAGAGGGGAAGGGATTTTGGAATGTTTGTGTAACTTCGTTTTCTGTAAGATGGATCGTTAGGAGTCAATCAGGGAACAGGTTTCCGATTAGATGTCTCATTTAAAGATCTATATGTCGCTCAAGTAGTTTCATACTAAGTCTCATGAGCAAAAGTTCCTGATCAGTACTGAGTTTGTTCCTCGAAACTGTGTTCGTGCAAGTGTGTTTAAGTGTATAAAATGGCTGCATCTTTCACTGCACAAAAACGAAGGGGAAGGTTACTGTGTTACGAAGAACATATTTATCGGATAAACTATCGTCGCGAGTCAAAATAATATTGCAATTGTAGTGAAGGATGTAAGGTCACTGTTGTTCTAATTTGTAATAAATTTGAGTCTTCATCTGGTGAATACACGCATCCTCTGAGAAATAAGCAGATTGAAAATTCTCTCATACGAAATGAAATGAAATCTTGAAGTTTTATGTCCCACGATTATGCCGGCTAGGCTAAAGGAGATAGTGATGAGAAATGAATGAAATGGTGGAATGAAGAAAGTGGGAGGAAACGGGAGAATCTCGGGAACCACGAACACGGTGTTTTCCCACCACAAAGCTGACTTGGCGCCAGCTGGAATGGAACTAAGGATCCCATGCACCAGAGGTGAACCCTCTACCACTGAGTCACCGCGGCCTCCGAAGACTGGCGAATAGAAATAAAAGAGAAGCACTTACATACTAAAAGTCTTTGGGGTCCCTGAGAAAGGATAAGATACAAAAGCGCTTGATTTTTTTTATATGTTATTGTTAATGTATTTATTCACAAAGCTGTGATGTTTAATAAATCTAACTGTAAGAAATGAGACCTTTAAGTTTTTCGTCCCACGATTATGGCAGGTAGGCTAAAAGATACGTCAAATATAGACCTGTAATAAGGGTGGGAGACTGGTTACAAGTCTGGAGTTCTGTCTTGCAAGCTTGTCTGAAATGTATTTTATGCTGTTATTGCTAGGGAGTTAATATACACTGCTTCACGTTCTCAAAAAGTAGTTTCTGATTATTTCAAAAAAGTTATAGTATGATAATGTACTGCCAATTATCAAATTCAATTTGCAATAGTCTTTATTACATAAGCTCATTATCTTTAGAATTATTCTATTGGTACTTATTTAATTAAGAATTCTTCAAGCGACTTATTTACTTCATTTCTGGAACTATTTTGATTACCATTTATTTGGAACCATTTTGGGCATATTTGAAACCATTTTGATAATGAAGAGGACAGGACCAAAAATCGAGCAGAGGGTTGGCACTTAAAGTTAAATAAAAGTGCTGGAAATCCTCACCTCAATATACTATATAGGCTAATTGAGTTACTAAAACAGGAGCAATCACAAAATGAAGCTTCAATAGCCATGCTTTTAGCTGGGCATGCTGCAAGACACCAGAAATATAACTGGAGACAATTAAACATTCGCCTGCATACTTTGAAATGAAGAATGAGCAGTAAACAGATTTCTCTAATGCAATTCTTCGATGCTGTTGCTTATTGTATACATACGGAAGATAAATAGCATCTTGTATAGATTTTCTGTACTTTCTGTAGTTACTGTACTTATATTGTTATATGAATAAATAAATTAAATTATATCTATGAATGTATTTGCAAGCCTACCAACATGAAGTTCGTAAGGCGAAACGGGAAAATGCACATCGAGATTTCCCCTTCCGCCTTACATCAAGATGGAAAGTGATTTTAGGTTTTACATGCAAATTGCATTGCTAGAGGTCATAAGGCGAAACAGGAAAAGGCGAACAGTGCAGGAATCATTCAACCGCTTTCATCGACCTCAGAAACGATATAAGTGGTTAAAACATATCATATTGTTTGGTTCATGTTGTACTGATTTTTCGGCATTTTTATTTGTTCATGTTTACATACATTTTACGAACATGAAAATATTCCTATGTCCTGGAAACTCCGGGTTTGGAAGCAGAAAAGACACTTATAATCAAATATCAATACCGATTTCATATGCAGCGAAGTTAACGAAATCGATTTTTGACCGCTTTTTCCCAGTTTCCGACCACTGTGTGTCGGTGGCGTACGTTCTACAATATAAGATAATTAAAATAATGCAGTTGGAAAAGATCGTTGGGAACTTATAGCCAAGAATATCAGAATAATCGTGTACCATCGGCGGCGCACGTCAAGATTTTCGAAAAGCATAGCTTCTTCATTACTGTCAGATGTCGGGATGAACATGTTAATTATAAATTAAACGTAAAATAATTACTGATATGCCTTTCATTTTTCTATATAACTTGATTCATTAGGTGTAAAAAAGCGTATTTTAAAACGAGGGGGGCTGGAAAATTCATGAAATCAGCAAGAAGAAATAAAAATTGAAGCATATCATTGTAGTCGTTAGAAAGGTCATGCAAAAACCTCTCATTCCGTATATGATCATTTCATCATTGTTATTTTCTTTGTTGCAGGTTCTAAAAGAAGAAATGGCGAAGGATCTAAGGAAATTCGAGAAGAATGAGGTTCGCAGTGTCTTTTTTTTTTTTTTTTTTTTTGTTTTTTGTGCTGCATCACAAATCCTCTATGGAAATTCATGAAACTTTGCAGGATACACGCTCCTGGATACAACGGCGCCGACTTTCCAAAATTCCAATGGGGCATATCAATGGCGGGACGTGTTATTTGTTTTCAGGGGAGTTTCGATATTTTTTTATTGATTTCATTTTAGTTAAAATCTTCTATGAACGCTGTCATAAATAGCTGTGTTGTGATAAAGTAAAATATACCGGTACTATAAGGATAAGTCGGGACTGTGCTAGCTCAGTCGTTAACGTGGCTGACGTAAGTGCAAGAGAAACGGGTTTAAATCCGGGTTCAGTGTTAGGGATAAGGTACTGTAATGAATACTCTCAAAATGCGTAATCGTAACATTAAGTGTATACTTTAAACAACTCACATGATACACAATGATTACAAGAGACAATGATATTATCAACACGCCACTAAAAGAAAATGCCACATTCATACAAATTAAAATGAAAAAAAAAATCTTCATAAATGCAAATAATTTTAATGGTATTGCAGAAAGAACTTGCAAGGATTTTTTGTGAACATAAACTACAAAATGACTGACTGAAGTGTGTTGCTTGGTTGCCTTTGCAAAAACATATTTGAAACAAACAGTTAGACCTCTATATTTTAGAGGTTAGAAATTTTAACTTCCATCTCAATGTTTTAATTGCTTATTATTTTTAATAATGACAAGTGAGAAATATTATTTATTTTATTTCTACCAAACTAAAAATTTTGTGGGTGCACCACACCCACAAGACTATTTGCGTGGGTGCTGGAGCCCCGGAGCACCCACGTAGTCTGCGCGCATGCTTGGATATACAATACGCTGGTGAAGTAGACGTCATTTCCGCTTCCTGTTCAGCTAGCTGGTTACAAACAAACCAGCTTTAAGCGGGTTATATGAAGAAGCTTACACGGTACTCGCCTATGAAAATGATTTGTTTCGTTTTCGGATATAACCATAACAGTTTAAGAGGTGCATGCATTTTTTGTTAGTTTGTTTTCCCAAGAATGAAATTAGAAATATTGTACTATATAACATATTAAAGAGAACCAAAAACAAAGCCACACTGTACAATCAGCGATATAATGATTAATTACTTATTGGGCGAACAGATATATCTAAATCTTTTTGAAGAATACTTTCTCTCCTTGCATATTCTGTCAGAAAGAAATTAAAATACATATATATACAGTATTTACTCGCGTAATTTTCGCACTTTTTTAGACGAAAAAAGTTGTTTTGAAACAAGGGTGCGTAAATTATGCGGGAAAAAAATTAGCCACATCAGTGAAGATCATCTAATTTTTTCCCCAGTCAAAATAACACGAAAATACCGGTACACATTTTCCTTGTAGCAAGAATTGACAACAAACAACTAATTCTAAATTTGTAGAAAAATAACATTAAAAAATTGATTAAGAAGTTTCTTACCTTAGAAATCCTCGCGTGCGCAAATTACGCGAGGAAAATAAAATAGACAGAAAATGCCCTTCAAAATTGGGATGCGAAAATTATGCGAGGGCGAAAATTACGCGCGTATTTACGGTATATATATATATATATATATATATATATATATATATATATATATATATATATATATATATATATATATATATATATATATATATATATATATATATATATATATATATATATATGTTTTTACCTAAACTCCCTTGTTCTATCTTTTTTTGTTCGTTTGTTTGTGACATTTTTAGACTAATTTCACTGTTTAATATATATTAATACTCAGAACACTGTAAAATCGTTTCTTAGTAAACTGATAATTGAATCACACCTTTAAAGGCATACTATAATCTTCGACAATGCCTGCCCCAGCATGGAGTGTGATGCTCGTCTGCCTCCGCTCTTTCCGATTCTCACCAGCGTAAGTACGATAACAATTTTACCTTTGTGGTTACATATATGTGTAAAAATTTGAAGCTCTTGATACAATTGAGATTTACAGGCAACGGATGATTTTAAAATTGGTGAATGGCGTTACACATATATGTAAGACAACCACATTTAAGCAATCACAAGCTAACCTAACTTTACCATATGAATGTTGGTAAGAGTATAGTACAGGTAATATAGTAAAGTTTAAACCGGGCTTGTTACTTTGTCTCATTCCGTTTGACATAAAATATAATTGTTCGATCCTATCGATCTACGCTAAGTATGCATGAACAATACAAAATCATTTTTTGAAAAAGTATGTGTAAAATTTGTCTAATCTATGAAAATACTTATGTGCAAGAAAATTATTTAAGTAAAGGGAGAACATAGAAACAGCGTTAAAAATGTCCCATGGTTACTAAGAAATTGAAATACAAATCCACTTATAGTGATTACTAGCCCTGGCTAGTGTAAGCTTTTCGTACTTGTCTTTCTTTCACGTATAGCCAACTTCACTGATCTACCTGATCCCTACAGATGCATCCTTATATGCACTTGAGTTTCAAGCTGCCCTTAATCATCATAGATGTAGTGTTACGTGAAGTGACCACCCAGCGTAAGTTAGTACGTATTTTCCTTATGAATTTTAATACATGTAAAGTCTAGAATGTTACAAATCTGTACGCCGTCTGTGGTAGACGCAAAAAAAAAAAAAAAAAAAAAAAAGATAACATTAGGACATTATATAGGATAGTTAGAGAGTTATACCTTTTAAATTATTTCTGGTGACGCATTTCAACTTTAACAGTGCCAAACAAAGAATGGACACCCGCTAACAAAAGGATGAAGAATAAATTAGGAAATTATTTCCACGAAGATGCTAAGTTTCTGAGATTATGTATTCGTAAGTGTATACTTTAAAATGCATTGGTTATTCTAGCTCTGCATTCCTTTGTTCCGAATATCTAATCACTAATTTTATAAAAATCAAGTTTCTTTCATATCAAACATTTTCACTGAAGCTAAACAAACAATATGACAGAAGTATATAGCATAATAGTTTTAAGTAAACTCAATCTAAAATTATTATTAAGGGGCGCTCATACACATGCGTGGGTTTCTCACTCACTTGTTGTCCAGCAAGTTATTAGCGATTGAAGGAATTAAAATGTAGAGCAATTTTGTTTCATATTGTGATAAATATAGCCTTTCTGTAAGTATAAAGTAAATATATTCACTGCTATTCGTTAAATATGTAGCCTCATATTCATAATTTTAAGTTCGTCTTTCACAAGACTCACAACTGCCATACAACGCCATTGAAACTGCCTTAGCAACCACCTTAGCAACAGATTGTTTGTAACCAATATGGCTGCGCCCAGTAAATTTCACAGCAGACGACTTCAGCAGCGTATAGTAGCGATGTGGGTGTGGCGTTTTAAGACTGGTCATCGTGAGACTGAAGATAAACCTCGCTCAGGCAGGCCTTCAAGTGCAGTGACCACGGAAAACATCGACAGAGTGCACGATATGATCATGGAGGATACGCGCATATCGATCAAAGACATTCTGCGTGTATGGGGATATCGCGTGAGCGTGTGGGTGTCATAATAGCAGAATATTTGGACATGCCGAAGAACAGTGCCAAATGGATCCCAAAATGTTTGAATGCTGGCCAGAAGAAAATACGAGTGCAGATGTCAGGAAATTTTGCAAAAGTTTCAAAACCTTGGTGATTTCTTGCACAGTCTGGTGACAGAAGATGAAACATAGCTGCACTACTATGATCCAGAGACTAAGCAGCAATCCATGGAGTGGTGCCACAGTGGATTTCCTTGACCGAAGAAGTTCCGAAGCTAAAGATCAACTGGAAAGGTGCATCGGTGTTTTGGGATAACGGCGGTATCATCCTTATAAAATTTCTTAAAAAGGATGAAATCATCAATGATTGAGCTGAAGGAAGCTCTGAAGAAAAAACGTCGGGGGAAAGTGAGCAGTGGTGTTCAGTTTTTCCAGGGCAATGCACCCTCCCACAAGGCTCATCGAACCATGCAATTGCTGGTCGATCACCTGTGTACATCACCCACCCTACTCACCTGATCTGGCCTCCTCCGATTATAATCTTTTCTCACATCTAAAAAAAAATATCTCAAAAGCAAACATTTTCTATCCTATGAGGCACTCATTGCGGAGGGGGAGGGCTTGTTTGCACAGCAGGACAAGACCTTCTATTTGTAAGGGTTAAAAAGGTTGCAACATCGTTGTGAATAGTGTATTGAGTTTTGGGGAGAACTACGTTGAATAGTATATTAAAATGGTTCTTCCAGGTAAATTTCTTCTTGGTGATTTCATGAACTTTTCAGCCTCCCCTCGCTTTCAACAATTATTCGAAATTTAGTGGATCTATTCCCTTTAACAAGTAAGAGACTAATCAATCGTTAATCGTGATTACATGTCATAAAATGAACGGATTATTTAAATAATATGTTGCGGATACTGGTACAGTACCTCATTGTTGTTGCTGTTGGTTGTATACCACTTAAGGGAGTATGTCCGTGTTTTGGCCTCTTACGAGAAATTGGCCAAGCTACTCTTTGCTATTGCTTGCAGAAGTTCAAGTTTTGGTCGGTAGATGTGTATAGAATGTAAGCATCTCTGTGTTAATTTTTCCCCCCGCTATCTTACCTTCTTCGAATATGGTATGGACTCAAATTTTTAGCCGGGGCCGCGGTGGCTCAGTGGTAGAGCGTTCACCTCCGGTGCTTGGGGTCCCTGGTTCGATCCCAGATCGCGTCGTGTGGACTTTTTGGTGGGCAAACACCGCGCTCGTGGGTTTTCTCGGGTTTCTCCCGTTTCCTCCCACTTTCTTCATATCTCTCATCGTCACCGTCTCCTTTAGCCTCACCGGCATAACCGCGGGACGTAAAACTTGTCATTTCATGTAAGATGTCATTTCATTTATTTTTTTTTTCAAATTTTTAGCCCAGCTCCAAAAGTGTCTGTACCTTTTTCTTGGTAACTACTAAAGATATTCTTTTAATTTTTATACCATGCACTCTACACTAGCTGGTAATGCTACTGAACTAGGATTATTTTTCTAGGTCACATACAAAACCAGTAATTTTTTTTTTTTTTTAATTTCGAAACATTTTAACAATGTGATTTTTTATGTTTACCAAAGAGTAATTGAGAGAAATAAAGGAACTATGCCATAATTCTAGTTCAGTAAACAGAGGTGCACATAAGTAAGATTTGTGTAAAATTTGACTCCCTTAGCATTAGTAGTTTGTGAGAAAATGGTACATATATGTCCAAAAATGCAACTTTGAGAAATTAAAAGTTTAAAATTTACAAGAGATTTTTCATCAATAAGGCTTATCACAACATTCAGAAATCAACATAACTATATTTTTGTGTTCGGCTGTGTCTTCTTCATCCTGAGCTCCCTCGTGGCTAAGCGGTTAGTGTACGCGCCTTTGGCGTGGGAGACCCGGTTTCGATTCCCGGCGGGAGCTCATGTGGTTCGGATTCCACGTTAATCAGTAGGTCCACGTCTCATATAGCCTCGCTGCTGAACGGGACGCTAAACTAAAATCAACTCAACTCTTCTTCATCCTTTCTACATCTTTTTCTTCATTCTTGATTCCTTGCTACGCTTCAGGATTGCCAACTCCGATTTTGTTATTTGCATTCTTCCTTTAATTTGGAGGTGTATTCACCGCTTGAAATTCTTATCTTTTCCAGAACACCAGTATTTGCTTCATAGCCATTATTAAAACACAGAACAACATCATACTCGGTAATATGTACGATTTTAGAACCCGCAAATATAGTTTTTGAGCATTCTTACCATATCAGTGCATTGAACTTTCATTGGGGTTCTGTTTTGCAATGCAAACATTTTCTCAAAAGGACTGGATCCGCAATAGCTCTGTGAATAAGTTTGATAGCATCCATCACTGCAACAGACAATTAATGCTTATGTTCATAATGTTCTCCACTTGCTTGAGATCTGTTATACCCACACTAGGAATTTTCTCCTTTGAATGACAAAATATATGCGTTTGTTTCTCATCAGTTGAATATTAGTGGAAAAAGGTTGCCTACACTGCTTTCTTCATCTCCGGAAGGTTGCCAACGTTTCCTCTGATTGCTTTCCCATAATATAACTGTAAGCTATCAATTTCTTTGGCACTAAGCAGGGGCAGATCCAGGATGGACTTCTGGGGGGAGGGGGTTGTAAGAGCTACTTTTAAGAGCTCCAAACTATGGAATGTGTTTTATTTACATATAAAATATAAGAAAAGTTTCCTCTTCTGGGGGAGTGGCAATCGCCCCGATCGCCCCATGGAACCGCCACTGGTTCTAAGTTTACTAACACAGACAAATAAGGAAAACTAAGAACTGTGAACGCAGAATAGTAAACAAGAGTAAACAAAATGATGTGTGTATTCTTTTCAGAACGACAAAGCATCCATATTCATACAACCACACGGGAAGTATGTATTGGCGACTGGTCTTGCTGGAACTGAATTACACCATCTGGCTGAAATACTCGTACAGATGGCACCATGATATTACTCATAATGTTTAAGTACTGAGCACTGTCCAAATTCCTTCAATTCTGTGAAGCTGTCCTGCTCCGCGACTGGAAATCCAACCCCAACATGAAATAGATACATGGCCACTGCGATTTCAAGCAGCCACATATCCAGGGTCATATCGGGTGCCTCTCGGACGATACACAAAACGGCGTCCCTCATTTGATGTTGTGAATATGGATTCATCTGAGAAAACTACGTTTTCCCAATTGCGATCCACATTCGCCTGTAGTAGTAGTGGTCCCCGTATATCTCGCCGAGTCAGCAAAAATTTTTATGACGTCATAGGTCAAAGGTCAATGACCTTGGCCCGGGGTCAATGACCTAGGGGTACTTAGGACCACCCCCTCTAAATTTTGGCAGGGGTACCTTGGCCCACCCCCTAAATTTTGGCAGGGGTACATAGGACCACCCCCCTTAAATTTTGGAAATTGCCAAATCTAAAAATTGGGTGTGGTAGCCTAGGACCATAGTATGTACCTCTATCAGTATTGGGTGTCTATGTCGTTCCCTTTCATGGGTAAAAAATTGCCAAAAATTCAAATTTCGGGGGTTTTTGACCTAATTTATCCCCTTGGATGAGGTGTTATTACCCTATATGGTTATATGGGCGTATACAGGGGTCCATTACCTTTCATAAGACATGGGAATATTAATGCACCCCTTGAAAAATTTGGGAGGGGTACCTTGGCCCACCCCTTAAATTTTGGAAATTGCCCAATTTAAACATTGGGTATTATAGTACAGGACCCTAATATGTATCATGATAAATTTGGGCGGTCCACCTCGTTTCCTTCAAGGGGTACAAAATTGCCAAAATATAAACGTAAGCAAGACGTTATACCACGTGTTTGGTTTTTGGTCGATTTTATCCCCTTTGATGAGGTGTTATTATCCTATATAGTTATATTGTTATGTATAGGGGTCTATTACCTTTCTGTACACGTTGCTGTAGGGTCTGGGTTCATTTCTTCGGCACACGCAGCACACAGTGGAACGAGTAGTTTCTTGTTACATCGGTAAGGCAGGAGACCATGATAAAGATGGCGACTTGGTAATATCGTCATTTTGATTAGACCATTGACTTTATTTATTGGTGGTATATTTTCATCACCCTGTAGATAAATTCGTGGATGGCCTACAGGGTATTTAGCACACTTATTTACATAAGGATAAAGCGAGACAATATCGAAATATTTTATTACTTCCCCCGCTTTTTCGTCGACTTGGTGGTACAATTTCACGCAATTGGTCCTTCCTCCAAAAAAGCTATCTCTTGGATTTAATGGTCTGCGGTTCATGTACGGGTGATTCTTCAGATACGTCGCCATTGCAGGATTTTGTTTTAAGAACTGATTAAATTCGCACTCCCACATTTCATGTACAATGTACCCCAATTCACGCAGTCTTGCATTTTTGCGTTGCGTTCGTTCATAACGGAATTCCATAGTGTCTTCTGGATTGCTGTAGATGGGCTGATTACGGCCTGTAGTAAAACATACTTTACACCCGTGGTAAAAACAGCCGGCATGCTCGTAGACGTGCTCCTCTAACGTCTCAGGATCTTGGTAGTAACCATCAACATGGAATCCCGCAATAAACACTTCTTTTTGTCGGGCCGCATGTAAGATTTGTTTTTCTTCGGTTTTTTCAATGTAGGCCAACCATTGCATTGCAGCGATCGATTGGGTACTTCTCCATCGATAGCCATGTGCCGGTAGAATTCCAATGGTGTTGGGTTTAAGGAAATTCCGGCGGAATACTAAATTGGAAGCACTGGCAATCGTGAGCGTCTCCAAGAAGGGATTCACTTTGGTTTCTGTTTCAAATGACGTCATAAACGAAACGCATGCTTGTCGCAGTACATTGACATCTTGAATACAATACTTGAGAATTTCTTTCTGGAAATCAAACGTGTCATTACGATGATCGTTGTACCACTGCATGAACTTGTTTCTGTCTTCGACGGGCATTTCATCTGCACCATAATACTTTGTTTCTGGAAGTGGTCCAATATACGATTGATTCTCCTTGGTGTTGAAGAAATGCGGGAAGTAGCCTTTGGTTGCGGGTAAATTGAACGCTTTTGACAATTTACTTAATGCCATAGGTAGGAAGTTCAACGAGTCAATGAACGTCAGATTATTCAAGGTTAAACTCAGTATCTTGGTCCCATTTAATATGACGTCAGGTCTCCATTGGCATTGTTCTACCATAGCCTTTAAAATAAAATGTCCATCGTATCCCTTAGCGTTGTGTGCGACACAGAAAATCCTATTTATATTGGGACGCCGTTCCCGCAAGTACTGAAGAAAATCATAAACTGGATCCTCTCCTTGGAAAATATGCTGGCGCTGACCACACGTACTGCAAGACTGCTGGATATTATTGTTTTCAACACATGCATAACATACTTGTTCTGCAACCAATAAATTTGGAATGTGTACATACGTATTATCGCCAATATTCGTGTCCTGCATAGATTCTATATCATAGAATATCAACAAGGCTTTCTTTGCGTGCATGAGTGAAGGAACACCAGGTTTCAAGCATTGGCGATCAGGAAGCATAAAACATTGATGGGATCCTGGAACAATCTTCTTACAAACATTGCAAAAGATCTCATTGCAATCATGATGTCGTTGTCCAGTATGCACAAAAGAATATACTCTGTAACATCTAGTACATTGCTTCACCATTTTGCATATAGGTTCCCCTTGATGATATACAATATTACGATGATTATTAAAACATTGTTCCCCATAAAATTGCCGATTGCAGTCGTTGCATAATATCGGCGTTTGATTCTTGTCGCATAGGGGTCTCTGTAGACATTTGGAGCATGTTACAGGACAATTTTTCACATGCTCATTGCGTTTACTATACTTTTTATGGCACGCCTCACAGTAGAACTTGGTTGCAAAACAAGCAGTTAAAGATTGGATGATGTCAAAATGGCCAGCCAAACAAATTAAATTTATGGGAGTGCGATTTTCATCGTTCGGTCCCTCGTACATGATATCATGGCCTGTGAAACTGGTATACACTGTAATTTTATATTCTTTGAGGTATGCCTGGAATTGTCGAATTTCATTTACACTGGCACCATGATCCAAATTCACTCCTGCATTTGCACATAACGCATCGACTTCTTGATCCACAACACATTTCGATTGGCGTTGATATTGCCAATAACGTTGCATATCTACATTCTTGTATGCCTTCAGGCCAATAGCAATAACAAGGGCGTACGCCAAGCACCTTGAATCTTGATTTTTTACACGTACAATCCCTTTTTTGCAACGTAACAATTCTTCATTTTGAAGTACTCCTTGCCGCAAACCGCCATAGCCACGTGGAATATCCACACGATGGAAATGAACCGTGAATGGTTCGTGCAGGAGAAATGCATTGTTACTTTGTAACACTCTTTCGAACGAGGCCCACATCGTTTCCAGTGTCAAGTTTCGCGCTTGGCGAAAACTCACCCAAAACGGTTTATTCGTGTTGCGTGGTGATATTACGGATAAACCAACCATCGCCTCATCGTCGACATTAACTAACAAATGGTCCAGCATCGCTTGGAAACTATTATGTACATACTGTATGATATCGGTTCCTACGGGCGGTGCGTTGAATTGAATTTCGAGCATTCTACCCTCGATGTTAAATCGTCTATAATGGCGAGTGATTTCATTGCGAACAGTAAAACCCGATTCGGCCATGTTAATAAAAGGAGAAAACAAACAAACAGGTACGGTAAAACAAATATGTAATGTGGGGAAAAAAGGAATTGAGCAGCGTGAATTTACTACAAAAGAAAAGAAGAAAGAAAAATCTTAATCACTTGATAAACAGGAAATCATAACATTCATGATAAATTCTTAACTAAACAATTCATGTAAAGGTCCTGAGTTTGATTCCTGGCGGTGACGTTCAGAATCTCATTATGAAAGCACATGTACTAGAAATCAAAGTTTTTTTAAAAAATAATTATGTTACTGAAATGAGTGTTTTATTGCTGTCAAACTCGAGAGCACTACATCAGCATATAACTGACCTACCATTCTATAGTGATAAAAAGAATGCATGAATGAATGTTTCATCAGTGCTGAGATGTGATAAAATACGCGTAAGCATTTTTTCTACTCACAACGACCTTTAAATGATGCGTTTGCAAGTTGAAGAGACTCATCAAGCATTAACGATACACATACGTAATTGTCGAAACAAAATCTGTATAGCGTATTTTTTTTTTATTATTGTGACTAAGCGGTTAGCGTACATGGTTCGGACGTGGAAGGTCCTGGTTCAAGCCTCGGTGGGTTTGCTTTCCACGTCGGGGGCATGTCAAGCCTTTTCTGTAATTTAATATTCTCACGCGTTATCATACATTCTTTTCAAAACTAAGCTAAATGGTTGACGTACACGCCTCATAATACATAAACGTACATAAATCGTCTATAATGACGAGTGATTTCATTGCGAACAGTAAAACCCGATTGGACCATGATTAAAAAATGAAAACAAACAAACAGGTACGGTAAAACAAATATGTAATGGGAAAAAAGGAATTGAGCAGCGTGAATTTGAGTTGATTTTTTGATTTTTTAGTTTAGCGTCCCTTTCAGTAGCGAGGCTATATGAGACGTGGACCTACTGATTAACGTGGAATCCGAACCACATGAGCTCCCCGCCGGGAATCGAACCCGGGTCTCCCACGCCAAAGGCGCGTATGCTAACCGCTTAGCCCAGGAAATCATAACATTCATGATAAATTCTTAACTAAGCAATTCATGTAAAGGTCCTGAGTTTGATTCCCCTGGCGGTGACGTTCAGAATCTCATTATGAAAGCACGTGTACTAGAAATCAAAGTTTTTTTTTAAATAATTATGTTACTGAAATGTGTGTTTTATTGCTGTCAAACTCGAAACCATTACATCAGCATGTAACTGACCTACCATTCTATAGTGATAAAAAGAATGTATGAATGAATGAATGTTTCAACAGTACTGAGATGTGATAAAGCACGCGTAAGCATTTTTTCTACTCACAACGACCTTTAAATGATGCGTTTGCAAGTTGAAGAGATTCATCAACCATTAACGTTACACATACGTAATTGTCAAAACAAAATCTGTATAGCGTAAAAACTTTTAACCACATATTCATACACTCGTGGCTAAGTGGTTAGCGTACATGCTTCGGATGTGGAAGGCCCTGGTTCAATCCTCGGTGGGGTTTGCTTTCCACATCGGATCGCTGTCAAACCTTTTCTGAAATTTAATATTCTCACGCGTTATCATACATTCTTTTCAAAACTAAGCTAAATGGTTGACGTACACGCCTCTGGCCCTGGTTCAATCCCGGGCGGTTGCTCGAATATCACGTTAAACTGAAGGGGCCGCTAATGCTTTCAAAGGGTATCGAACCATATTATTCTCAGGCATAGTTTTAGAAATTTTGTAATGCATTCTTTTCAAAACTAAGCGCACACATTTTTCTGGCCATGGTTCAATTCCCGACGGGTGCTCGCTGAAGGGACGCTAAACCATATCATTTATCGTGCTTAGTTTTAATGTGTGGGGTTCCTGATTCGTACTCCCACTTTCCCATTCCACTAATTTCTTCATAGTCTAAATATTTCGTACTAAAAGTAAAACAGTGTATGAGTGATCCACCCCCACAAATATAAAATAAAAATGATTTTGGAATCTTGGGTGACTCACTGAACTTACCTCAAATTCAATGAACAAAAAGTCGGTGCAATGAAGCTTCTTAAATAAAGACACTTTTCAAGAACAGATCTTCTTCACTTCACAGTTGAGAGCGATGTAGGATTTGAAAAATGAAATTTAGATTTTTATTTAGGTCGTTGTGAAAACGATGTCACCATCAGCCAATCAGAAACGAGGAAATTTATAAAATGACATCACAACGAACCAATCAAAACGCTCGCTGCTCTTGTCATGAATCATGAACCAAAACGATGTGTAACAATCGATCGTGACGTCATTCACGTTTCTCAATAGTTACAACATCTAGTATCACAGTTCTGATCCCAAATGATTTCTACATGTCACTACTTGTCGTAACTGTGACGACATTTCATTTTCCTCATATTCCATACGAGAATGTCAATGTTTGCTTTTTTTCCATGAATCATGCTGACACGTTCGTAGTAAAACTAAAGTAATGCGATCCGCTGACGTTTGCATTTTTTCAATCATATGTACTTCTATGTCGTCACACAAAGAAGTCTATCATCATTTTATTTTAATCCACGTTACACTGTCAGATTTATTTTCTTAAAGTGTATGTGTATCCTTTTCAAGGACCATGGTTCGAAACCCACCAAGCATAATTAAATCCGAATTCATTCATAGCTAAGCGGTTAGGATACACATCTTTGGTTTGAAAGACCTGAGTTCGATTCCTGGAGAAACATTTCTTAGGATTTTTCTAAAACTTGGTTTCAATTTCTAGTTCGAAAATTTTAAAAGTTTAGTTCGATAAAAAGTTTGATTTGAGAAGTGTTACACTGTCAGATTTATTTTCTTAAAGTATATGTGTATCCTTTTCAAGGACCATGGTTCGAAACCCACCAAGATCGATTAAAACCGAATTCATTTAAGCGGTTAGCATACACATCTTTGGTTTGAAAGACCTGAGTTCGATTCCTGAAAAAAACATTTCTTAGGATTTTTTCTTAAACTTGGTTTCAATTTCTAGTTCGAAAATTTTAAAAGTTTAGTTCGATAAAAAGTTTGATTTGAAAATTTTTAGATGTGATTTACATCTTTAGTTCGAAACTTTTGTTTTTAAAAATGTTTTAGTTTGACAAAATTTTGTTTCAATTTTTTTAGTTCGAAATTTTTTTTGGGTTCGAAAATTTTTTGTTTGAAACTTTTTTGTTTCAAAATTTTTTAGTTCGAAATTTTTTTTTTGGGTTCGAACATTTTTTGTTTGAAACTTTTTTGTTTCAAAATTTTTTGTTTGAAAATTTTTGTTTAAAATTTTTTAGTTTTGAATTTTTTTAGTTCGAAAAATTTTTTAGTTTAAAATTTCTTGTACTCTGCGGAACCGTTTCGAAAAGAATCGGAGCAGTTTAGATAAGAAAAATCTGGCAACACTGTTTCCATTAATGAAGCGCTTACTGAGCAATAAATCACTTAAACTCACAACAATGTGTTATAAGAAATCTACAAGCGACACCCCTCTTTCACCATTGTTACTTCCAGAGACATAGGCTACTAATTCAAGGACAGGATCTCCATCAAGGTAAAAAAGCTGGTAATCATCTTATCTACCAAAGAGAACGATAATATTTAAGGTAAACTTCAGTACAATATCATGATACCTAAAAAAGGATTATTTAAGGATGTGGTTGAACCCTCCATGGGAACTTTAAGGTACCAAAAAGGGGAACTAAATTCTAAAATCCAGGATCACCGACATATCGCTCTATATTTCACTCATGGGCTGTGGGGTGCTAAGATCATGTGACTTCTATCAACCAATCAAAATTGATGTACCAAAACATTGATCTTACCCATAAAAGGAAACAAATGAGTGAGGGGTTTTCCCACGTATTCTGTTCACCGTGTGGCGGGTCTAAGATCATGTGACCTCTGTCGGCCAATCAGAATCGAGGTACCAAAACACTCATCTTACTCGTAAAAAGGGAACGAATTTCAAAAGTCACAGGGCTTAAGATCACGTGACCTCTATCAGCTAATCATAAACACTCATCTTACCCGTAAAAGGGAACGAATTTCAAATATCACAGGGTCTAAGATCACGTGACAGCTATCAACCAATCAAAACACACATCTTACCCGTAAAAGGGAACAAATTTCAAAAATCCAGGGTGAGGTCGGGGTGACTCATGACGTCATACCACGTGACCTGGAAAGTTTGAATTTCCCGCGTGGGCGGGGTCTAACGTCACGTGACCTCTCTCAGCCAATCAGAATCGAGGTACCAAAGCACTCATCTTAGCCGTAAAAGGGAACGAAGTTCAAAAATCCCGGTCGTAAAAGAGAGTGAGGATGAGTCATTCGGCCATACGGGGACCCCTACTACTCCTGTGCAAACGCGAGACGGTAAATTTTGTGGTAGTCTGAGAGTTTTTCCTTCACGGCAGCAACACGGCCACGTAACCCAGCATGACGAAGCCTTCGCAGAGCTGTATGTTTACTACCAGGAAAGAGAGAAGCTTCCCTTAGCTGTCTAGACGTCCTTAGTGGGTCTAACCGGGCTTCGTTTACTAATCTCGCATCTTCGGCTTCGGTTGACACATGCGGACACCAGGAGATCGTAAATTACCAGTCTGACGTGTAGTACCATATTTCCGAATCCATCGCCTTCCTGTAGAGGCCGGGACACCTACTCGCCTGCTAGCTGCAGTTGCAGAATAGCCTTCCAACTCCCATAAAGTAATTACTGCTGTACGTCTATCCATAGTTACCAATGTTCTGAGCTATGAGCAGGAAGCAATAGGCAAAAGCTAGTACCTGATATGTGGTTCCCCTTGCACGACACACCTATTGTGGGGAACGACTTCGTCAACGACTCGCGAAAGAAGTCTGAAAATGGTGCGCCGTAATAATAATATTAAAAACAGTTTTTATAAAGGAATATTAATACATACGAAAAGCTGTTGAAAGAATGAATTGTTATACTGACTTTACACGTATAAAACATACACCATATACCAGATTGAGCGATATGATGATAGCTGTATTGAGACGAACACTGTCGAAGTCCAACTTCGGGTAGTAAACTAAAGCTGCTGGTTCGAACCTCCAAGCCAACCATAGCAATCGGGAAAAAATGTACAGATATGTTTTTCCTTCTGTTAAATATAATAAGACACGTTGAAATGGTATTAAATGTAGAAAAAAAAGTAAAATCGATTGAAAGACTTAATGATACAATATTTCGAAATTATATATTCACACTCTCGTTTCGTCATTGTGATTTCCATACGGAAAAGAGCATTTACGTATGAGCTCAGTTATATTTCAGAAGCAGCTTCCGAAAAGCAATCATGTTAGCTCAGTGGTACACACCCGAGCGTTTAAATCGTGAGTTCGATACCCGTTCAGGTGAGATTCTTTTATGATATTCTACTTTCCTCAATTCATGAAAATTATGTAAAATAGTTACATTACAATTCATCAGTTGTATGTATCAGTTGAATATGTATATTCATATCATTTCACGACATAAGCAGTTCTTATCTTTAAAATATAACATTTGAGGTATTGACAGAACGTCGGCATGTTATATGTGAATATTAAATACAAATTAAGAAAATATATAATAGCAATAGATAAGCATCGTGTAATAGCAATAAATAAGTTACGTAATGTATTTATTTGCAGCTATTTTCATACGCAGGTAACTTCTCAATATTCGCATTACAGCATTTAGGTAGAGCATATCGAAAATCGGATCATGGTTCAAGACAAAAAACTAGCTAGCCCCAAACTGTCACGTAAGAAATTCACGAATCGCAAAAGTAAAATGAAGAGATTGAGTGCGGTAATACCTTAATCGCTCTCTCTCAACTCTCTCTTATCGGCATTTATACATATAAAAGTGTATGTATATATGTTCCAACATAACTCATGTATGCCTAGAGCAGGGTTTCTCAACCTGGGAGTCGTGGCCCCTAGGGGTCGCGAAGATAAGCGGAAGAGATAAATATAGTTAGAATCTAATACCGGATATTATTTTTAAATATTATTTTGAATTTTGTTCTAATAGGCATACTTTTATTTTTATACATACTGTAAAGAACAATAAGAAATAAGTCTTCTGAACATTTTCTAAGGGTGCAGAGTTGTTTAAAAATGAATTTAAATGAAAGGGGTATGATATGAAACTAATGAGAACTGTATATAGAAATACTAGAAAAATACACATGCAACAAAACCTGCACATTGAAATACAATTAAAATTGAAACCTAATGAGATACCTAAGCATGGTGTAATTTCACTAGTGCAGCAATACCCGGTTCAATCTTCGTGAGGAACATTATGAAGCCATTTTCAACTGATAAGCGATTTCTTGTCTTGTTTTAATGTTTACCATGAAAAAAAATTTCGCACAAGTGCGATGTAGAAAATGGAATTATTACTTTTAAAGCAGCAGATACCAGACCAGGATATTCTTCTCTCCTCATCAGGCAGAACTTGTCCAAGTCTTCGTTACAGAAAACCAGTTGCAAAGACTTCTAGCATGATCATTCTATTATTTGGTCAGGAAGTTGTGGGCTTAGATCAGATACGTTAATGGCCTCTTCAATGAAGGAGTTTAACATCCAACTTGAACCAGCACCTTCGTCGTTGGGAATATAGATATTACAGTTACTGTATCCACTGTCAATGCCGGGCGCCGAAAAAATGGGGCACAAATTTCGGAGGAAGTGTGTTACTCATGTTAGGAAAGTGCATGTGCACATGTATAAAATAGAAGGAAAAACGTAATAAAATGTGCTCAAAATCAAGGAAAGGCAGGGTTTACTTTTGAAAATATTATTGAGCTTCGTGCCAACCATGGTGGCGCTTCACCTCACTCATATGTACGGAAACATCGTCGTATACTCTCGCCCTGATTTTCCATGCCACGGCACTGTTCACTATAAACAAGAAATGGATTCTACTATTATAGAAATAGGTATGTTAAAAATCCCACACAAGCTTATTATAAAACACAAATTATAACAGGGTCGCTGGAAAGAGGATGTGATAAAAGGAGATCGTGATAGGAATTAGATTGAGAACCACTGGCCTAGAGTAATTTTAACCACATTTCCTATAGTCTGAAAAAGAGTGCTGTCGGGTTAGCTATGGTGAAAGAGAAGGGGATACATACTCGTATAAAAGATTGCTAGAAAATATCGGTATTAGTGTCGAATTCATAGTTTTCGGGGTCGCTTAGATAAATAGTGTGACTTTCGATTTCGCTTAACTCCGATTAAGCTCTCATTAGTAGGGACGGGCACGAGCGACTTTTCTTTGAAACTCGACTCGACTCGAAACAGACATCTGTGAGGTCTACTCTAGGAATCGGCGCGAAAAATATCCTCCAACTCGACTCGGATTAGAGTCGAGTTGAACCAAAACGAGCCAAATCCTGTGTAGTCCTACCTAGACAATACATAGACAATATAATTATTCTATTATCAATTATACTATTATTACTACAAATAATAATAATAATAATAATAATAATAATAATAATAATAATAATAATAATAATTATTATTATTATTATTATTATTATTATTATTATTATTATTATTATTATTATTACAACACCGTGTATAAACATGAACGATAGATGGTTAGTAAAGGAATACTAAAGGCTAGTTGACTGCCGACGTCGGTAGTCATGAAGTCTACAAGGCAAAGACATCGTTCATTACCCTAAGCTGTAAGCGTCGGTGGACTACAGATGGTCAACTATTGACCTCCCGCCGAAAATTGGTGGCCCCGCAGCGACAATCCGCGGTGGCCCCAGTTCCATTTTGAAAACTTTACTACCAGCGGCAGAGACGCGATGAAACGACAACGAACCACAAAATTACTCTCCCAAAATATGTTAAAATGCCTATATGTGTGATTTGTTTATATTTAGGTGAGTCAAAAAACACAAAACAAATACCCCGGGGTGGACGCGAACTATCAATATTACGATTACTAGGCACGTGTTCTTCTAACTTTCCCACGGAAACGATCATAAAAAGATTGCTTGTTGAGGGATAAATCATTGACGTCTTAATTTAGCCAATCAGACAAACTCCTACATCTCGAGTTCTAGGACGTGATACCGTGAACCGTTTCAGATTTATTGCTTTCTGGTGGGGTACTATCTATGTGAAAAATTTGAGCATAATAGCTGACATGCAACTTCGGTGCCTCTTACCTTTAGTACAATTTTAACCAGAGATGGTGTGGGTCAATGAAAATTTGATCCACGACCCACCATGACCCATTATCACCCACCACCCAAATGACCCATTGGCCCACTCTGACCCATCATCCATCGTGATCCACTCTGACCCACCACCAACTTTGAACCACTCTGAACCATTGCGACCAACTCCGACCCACCAACACCCATCGACATCAACTCTGACACATGATCCACGTCCTCTTCTCCGTTGAATAAAGAGCTTACACTTGAAATAAAACAAGACTGTGAAATTATCACTTATCGGAGTTTGAATTCCTACCGTTAATCGCTCAAGCACCGCTTTGTTACAACACCGGTGAATCTAACCTTTACGATATACAATGGTAAAGTGTTTCTCATCTTTCAAATTAAGGTGAATTTAAATTTATCATATATAATTATTTCTTTGTTGCCTTTTAGACACATTTCAGTAGAAAATAGGATGAAATTTAAAAGTCTCAAATCAAGGAAAAGTAGACCAACGTAAAAAAGAGAAAGAAAAACTAATTTTCTTTATAATTAAGCACCTGGAGTGCCACTCTTTATCTAATTCAAACCGAAAATTATGGATTCGACACTAATGTCGGTCTTTTTTTTTATAATTTTGATGTTAGCCCCTTTCATTTCTCCTAGGAGAGCAAACGGATACTGCCACCGTTAGGACTAAATTTGGTCTTAAATTACATTAAAATTTCTACCAATTTATTTAGTGACCAGTGTTGCATTTCAAACCTCGGCGCCCCTACGCACTTTTGCTCTCGGCGCCCCAAATAACTACAAGTTTCTCCGCCCCTTCATCCCTTACTTAAAAATAAAAATTAATTCGAATATGCTTAATTTATTACAGTTAAATACCAGTCACTACATGCTACAGCTAGAACTACGTAACAAAAAATAACAAATGTGAAACATGTTCTGAATTATTTTTAGATTTCTTACGCTATTATTAAACATATTAGAATAGTGAAAGAGGATTGTTCATGAAATAGTATATTTGCTCTTGATTTTTAACTTTTTCATACGGAAAAAAAAAATAAAACATTATTTAAGTTTTAAACTTTGCACTCTGCAAATATGTTGCCCTCTAGGCAATAGGACTAATGTGAAACGTGGACTAATGTGGACTAATGGGAAATGCGGCACTGTTAGCAGCGCTGAAAACTTACGATTCGATTCTAATATCGGTTTATTTCGATATTTTTATGTCGCTACGTAACCACCCCGGGTGCTAATGGGAGCTTAATTGGACTTGAATTGAAAGTAGAACTATTCACCTAAGCGACCACGAAGCTGTGGATTCGATACTAATATCGCCCCGTTTCTAGCATTTTGATATGTATCCCGACCGTACTCTTTCCCAGACTGTAAGAAATATAGTTAAAATTGCGCTAGATATATCAGAATTATTTGAAACACACACATACATCCACTTTTATATTCTGTATAAATAGAGAGTGAGCGAGCGAGAGAGAGAGAGTGACTCAAGGCATCACCACTTCCACATTGCAAAAGCATATCAGGAATTGAATTGAAAATCTATGTAAAGACTTTCTGCTGTGGCATGCTTCATAAGGACAATTCCAATTTGCTCACGTGACCTTTGGGGTTCACGAATTTCTTGCGAGCGTTGCGACTTTGGATTCTCTGTTTAAACCCTCTGTTTATGCATCGAATAATTTTTCAAGAACATAAATAACATGTTGTGTTATGAATGTGGAGAATTACCCTCTATATGACAAATAGCTGCAAATAAATACACTACTACATGATTTATTTATTGCTATTGAACGAGTTTCGTAACTTGTATTTAACATTCTCATATATATAATACCGACCTACTGTGAACACCTACCTATTTCAGATGTTATATTTTAAACATAATAATTACTATATTCTGCAATGATTATGTTATATATATACAACTGATGTATTTTAATGTAATTATTTTATATAATTTTTCATGCATTGCGGAAAATATAATTTTTAAAAGAGCATTGATCCAGATGGGAATCGAACTCACAACCTTATGATTTGAAATCCGTCAACTTACCAGTGAGCTACCACAAGGACTTCTACTAACATGCTTTTAGCGATGTATAATGGTTCTCAAGTTAATTATGACATTCATATCCACTACAAACGCTGTTTCTGTTCTACTTTGACTTTTATTTTAGTACTCAGGGGATAATTATATTCTATGTCTTAACTTTGAGCATTCTTTCATTCTTTTACAAATGGAAAGATTCGTTTACGTATCTAAATGTTCCATCACGTATGGAGAGCTAAATCACAAACAAGCTACAACGATAACATCATATATATTTTGCAGAAAGTGCTTTAATGTATGCATTGTCCCAAGAAAAGAAGAAAAAGAAAAGAAATAGTTAATAATGTATGACTTACTTGTTTATACAGATAATTAAAAAGAAAAGCTGAGATGGTGATGGAAAATAAACCTGTTTACAAAATGAGGTTTGATTAATTTAGATAATACGAACCAGGTAAATAAAACGAACATTAGCAATTGTTTTCGTTTTATATGGTGCCTTATTACCGGGAATTGGATAATCTGAAATTTAGTATAGATTACCAATATAACTGTGTGATTTCTTTAAATAAATTCCGTCAACACGGATTATATATTATTAAGAAATAAAAAGAAAATATATGTTAAAATGGATGGTAATCGTCAATCTGCGCCAACAGGTGCTGAATGTGTAGGAAATCTAACCCCTGCTATTACCGGATCTGAGATTATGGAAACTCAATTACAGATGATGTTGCAAACTATAACAAGGCAAATTGAAACACAATTTAAGCAGATGGATAATAAAATGGATCAGTATAATGCGAGACTAGAGGATAGGATTGAACAAATGGAACAGTCCAATGCCAGGATAGAAGATAAAATTGAAGGACGATTTCAAAAGGTGGAACGTTCTCTTGAAAATATACAGAGAGTCTTTAATGATGATGTCACATCCTTAAAGGATAAGTTGGAAGGGCTTGAATCACAAGTTAATAGAGATCATAACCATATTGTTATATTGCAGAAACAGATCCAGACTATCGAAAGGAAGGTGACTCCCAATCAAATTGAAACTAATGACATTAGCGGCACAGGAATCCCTGTAGAGGAAAGGCTTAAAATACCAACTGCTATAAATGAAGAAGAACGTGATACTAGAAACAGGACGAGAAATCGTATGAAGCATAACGGAACGGATTTTGTATCTTCTGTTGAACAACATTTTGGAATTAATCTGAGTGGAAATAACAGTATTGATTATTCACATCTAATTAGTATGGCTCATATCCGACGAGAAGAAAAATTTAAGGCCCGCAACCAACGGATTATGGAACAACAGCTTGACAAATCCAAAATTCAAGTTAATGATCTCGTATTTGTTCGTCTACATTCCCAAAGTGACACAAATTTGAAAAGAATTTCCAAGTTTTGTAATGTATTTGCAGGGCCTTACATATGTACGAAAGAAATTAATCCAAAGGTATTCGAACTGTATGATGCGAAAACAGGGAAACTTCTAGGATTACGAAATGTTGATGAACTTAAAAGATGGTGTCCTTCTAAATACACAAAGGAGAAATGGTTACAGATTGTTAAAAATGTTGATCCACAAAATGTCTTCTCGAAAATAAATATTGAATATGAATAGTAAGAATTTTATATAAAATTATGAATATCTCTTTTGTAGATACAATAAATGTTTTGAGTTATTAACTAGATGTTGCCATTTGAAATAAGTTCGGTTAATACGACATTACAATGTTTATTTTGTGCAAAGTTACATTCATTCTAATTATTCGAATGTATTTAACCTAATGAATTTAAAGTTAATTTAAGCATAGGCCAGATTCATGAGCATTGTGTTATTCTTAGTATCGTTAAATATATGTTTTCGTTCTAGTATTTTTGTGTAATTTTGTCAATTAAAATTGACGATCAGGTTGAAGCATATGAGAAAGGTCAGTGAAATATTCCGTGAATATCTTGTTCAATGTCATTTTTATTACGTTTCTTATTAGCTTTGAGTTTTGCTAATTCGTTATCATCTCATCCCCTGTTAATAGTTTCAACCAATATCTTAAGCTTCCTTTGGTTTAGAAATATGCATATCATAGATTAGGTTCCGAACATTGTGTAATTTTATTTCCTGTGTCCATATAAGCGATTAACTTATAACAAATCGCTATCTTTGCTTGTGTAATGACTTGCACTTACGTCTATTACAACATATAAGTGAACAACTAATTTGCTGATAATATATGCAAAATCTTAAATTTTACACACACACACACATATATATATATATATATATATATATATATATATATATATATATTGCCTTGCACTACTATTTTAAGAATTCATAGTTTGACCTTAATAATGTTTAATGTGAAATGAAAGTACATATATATGTAATGTCAAATATTTATTACAAAAGATTAAAAATATATAGCAAAGACAATTATATTGTGTATAAATACATTTAAAAGATGAAGTGTCAAATTTATTAATTATACGAGGTGTAGTCTGTTTGATGCAATAAGCAAAGTCCTGTACTTTTAAATAGTATGTTTCAATTTAACGGTCCAGGATTCTTACACAAATTGTAACTGCAATACAACTTATGTAATTCCCACTGTTCGGGAACCATATACAACGATAACATCATATATATTTGGGCAGAAAGTGCTTTAATGTATGCACTGTCCCAAGAAAAGAAGAAAAAGAAAAGAAATAGTTAATAATGTATGACTTACTTGTTTATACAGATAATTAAAAAGAAAAGCTGAGATGGTGATGGAAAATAAACCTGTTTACAAAATGAGGTTTGATTAATTTAGATAATACGAACCAGGTAAATAAAACGAACATTAGCAATTGTTTTCGTTTTAAAGCATGTGCTGACATTAATACAAGGTTTCGAAATATTGTATCATTAAGTATTTCAATCAATGTTGCTTTTTTCTACACTTGGTAACAAGTCTTATTATATTTAAAAGAAGAAAAATACATTTGCAAACTTTTCCCGATTGCAAAGGCTGGCTTGGAGGTTCGAAGCTGGTTTACTTTTTCCGAAGATACCCTTAGTTGGACTTAGAAAATTTTTGCCTCAAAACACCAATAAAGAATGCGCTCAACCTTTTTGAGACAAGGTGTACATGAACCTTTTGGTACATATAGGCTTCTGTCTCTGAGCAAAACATGTATGATTAGGACCAATATGTAGGTGACAAATTGAATGTTCACCACACAAGTGATCAGATTTTCAAAGCCTGTTATCAAACATGAGAACACAATCGATGCTACCTTAACATTATCGCATATAGATCTACCCACCTTTTTACGCTCCAAATGATTCTCATAATACACCCTCAGCAAAAATTCTAGTGTATGAATTTATTTTTCTCTACCGTATAATCGCGTTCTCGTTTATGCTTGCAGGACGAACATTGAGTTTCATACTTATGTTTGTGATGCCTCCCATGAAATGTTTTCAAACAAAGATAACAATACTGCCGAGGGTTGAGAAAGGTTCCAACATATCGAATAGGATGGAAATAGCCGGCAGTGTTACCCCCATCATAATAGATAAATATCTGATTTTAAGCATGCTCTACCGGGTAACGGACTATGTCTTCTCGTTTCTTGATTCCGTTTTCCTAAATTACAACTTAAATAAGTCTGAAAAGTATCAACAATTGTAAAGTCACACCTCTTAGCCATATCGTTAACACCTGCCCTATCACAAAATACTTCGGCTCTACAAGCTATGTATCGCGGTTCTTTCTTGTTAAGTTGTAAACCTCATCTATGGTACCGGGGAGATTTCTTTGGCCCATACAATGGCCACGGGTAAGCAATAAATGTCCTTGTTTTCTATATGTATCACGTGCTTTTCCAAGAAGATTTCTAACTTCGCGTACTTATGAACAGTTCTTTGCAGTGTTATTACTTTTGCCCCTACCGAAGTGGCATGAACGATGTGGAATCGAAATAGCATTTTATCGCCAAGCAGGAATGCATCATTCGATTTCAGTTTCGAGTTTGCAGTTTCGAGTGAAGTAAATATGGATCTAGTAGAAATATTGTTGCGGTGTTTCCTTGGAATATATACGGGCTTGTCGTTCTTACTGTTATTACTATCTATGTATGGTCCGATCTAATTTGTTGCTCTCGCATCAGAAAGTACATTTTCCAATGAAAAATCGACCAGGCTTTCAATATAGGCCTCTGAGTTCTGTGCATTTGGTATCGTCACAGGCCTGCCAGCAATTTTGTATCCAATATGATGAAACTTACTGAACATTTTCTGCTTCCAAGAACAACTTCGAAGTTACTGTTCCTTAAACTAGGACCACCACCACTACTACTACTACTACTACTTCGTCCAACCATTTATTGTACACAATCATTTGATGGGCCGGTTGACGGGAGATCTGGTCCCCATAGTAGTGATTATATTATATATATTGCTCGGGAGGTTGGTGTTCATTGCATATACTATTTTCTCCCGGGATTATTTGTGTACTTTAAACTACAACAGCATCCCCATTTTCAGCCGGTCTCCCTACTTATTCAGATGTTATGTTAAAGAAATTTTAGACGATCTACTTCGTCTAAAATTGCCAATTCTTCAACATGCATGTTGGATATATTATTTTCTTGAGGGACATGAACTGTATTATTATTATTATTATCAAATGACGTTGCATTCTGCCGAAGCAAACGGCGTGCCATAATTAAAAATACAGTCAACTCTGATCTTTTATCATATCCACCTAACCTTCCCCGTAACTCGTAAGATACATGAATCTTTCCTGTGTCCGATCATATGTTTGAAAATTACGGAAAAATCATGTATACAAGGAAAAACCGAATATCGACACTATATACACGTTTTGACACTTTATAATCGTTACCTTGGATGGGACGTAGGGCGTGTAGTACTCCTTCACACCTCTCTGATCCATGGTTCCCCAGCCGCTACAACTCCATCAACCCCTTCCAGGTGCTGAAAACACGCCGATGATCTTTCAGGCCCCGTACGATCTCCTGGAAGTTGAGTTCGTTCTTCATTTGGGCAGAAAAAACAATTAAAACAAATTTAAATGGAACAACTATTTTCAGTTATTAAGTTATAACATTTTTAAATTATTAGCACAATCTGTATTTAAAATTTGTAAAGCAATTGTTTAGTATTTCAAAATACTATTATTCTTACTTATTGATTTTCTGTACGAAAATTTTTAAACAATAAATAATAAGAACCTCTTAACATAATCAGAAAGCTTGTTCTGAGTTTGCAATTATTTATCACTTCACCATTTTAATGACTATTTAACATATTCACACTGAAAGAGTGTTATGAATTGGTAACTATTTATCACCTCATAATTTTAACAAGTAGCTCCCACAAGAATTATTTACTGTAACGCAATGAGGTTGTTCTGGATTTTGCACAGCAAAATGATTCAGTTGAAATAAGTAGAATTACGAGAAATAAGATATGCACCTCTTGATCTTCCGTTAATGATACGCCGCTAATAAAAGATGTAGATGTCGTCATCACCACCGGTCAAAGATGCATGAAAGAGATGGCGACTTATCTTCTTTCTTGTTGTTCTACATGTATTTCTACATGTATGTTCTACATGTATGCAAGAAAATGTATTTTCTGCAATCGTGTTTCTTCTTTAAAATGAGTTCTGCTTCTGCTGCATTTTTCCTAGAAAAGGACTTCGTTTTCTACTACTATTCTTTTTTCAAAGTATGTGCGTTGATATACTGTAATATAATGTGATATATTTCAATTTAAAAGCGTTCAAATCCTATTTATTTCAATTAAAAAGCGTTAAGTGTACAATAGAGACCGTCCTAGATGTGTTACGTAAACACAACGGACGACAACTGATAGGTTCACGGAAGTAAATACCATTACATCAAATCTTATTATTTGATACCCTGAGGGTGCTTCCACCTATCAACAGGAATGTGAACTATTCGTCAGTTCAGTTCTCAGATTGTGCACATGCAGACGTGCCTGGTACACTGCTCTGTGTAATTCTGTATTTAA
Organism: Thermobia domestica; assembly: GCF_964235325.1. Classification (NCBI taxonomy): domain Eukaryota; kingdom Metazoa; phylum Arthropoda; class Insecta; order Zygentoma; family Lepismatidae; genus Thermobia; species Thermobia domestica. The sequence continues at coordinate 189,441,363 of NC_137459.1, read as the reverse complement.
GATGAGAAAATGATTTTTTTATTCTAATGTTATTATTTACCTTTAACATAATCATATACACCACAACATTACATACGTTTCTCCTTCAATCCAAAATGCCAACACATGTACACCGTATCAGCCATTAATGCTGATGTGCCAGCCATCGTACATCTCTTTCCTATTATTTTGATCTCTCGGTTATCGCTGGCACAAGCAAGGCGCCCTCCGAAAACGGTGGGCAGTAGTCCGTTCCCTGCATGTTTTCCCAGCGTCTTGCTCTGCGGGCGGACTTCCCGAACCGGACCAGAGATGAACCCCTGTTCTCCTACGAGAGGTCGTGTGCTCACATTCCCCCACGAACCGTCGCGAGGGAGCTGCCTCGGATTCCATCCTGGTCAGTGCATCAATACAACTATGCACTGTCAACAGTTGAGCCGTATTCAAGAAAAACTAAAAACTCTGGAGCCAGCACTTTTGAATGGCAAAGAGGTCTTCCTGTTACAGACTAATGGAAAGCTCCACGTGGCTAGAATAACCAGGGACACCATTCTACGGCTTGGACGGGAATCACTATTGCTTTCACCATACTCTCCGGACATTGTACCGTCCGATTTTCACCTATTCTATTTCTTGCACAATCATCTTAGAAAGCACCAGTTCAAATTTCTAGCAGAGGTGCAAAATGCATTTAATACTTTCTTCTCTTCACGGCCCACCAAGTTCTACCGCGATGGAATCCATGGCTTTCAAGAACGTTGACAGAATGTCGTCGATGCTGATGGAAACTATTTTTGATCTTTCAGGTATGTCTTAGGTGACATATCGATGTTCGAAAATGGTGGGAGGAAAATCGACAAATCTTTCTTGGTTGCCTTTATAGTTCACGTGCAAACTGCAAACAAAGCGGTAAATCATGTATCTCATAGCTCGCTGCAAAACGTATTAGTAACTCAGTGTTTAATATTTCAAGTTAGTTATCAAAATCATCACGAAAAGAATCTCCATTGGAGTTACAATTTTTTCCATTCACATTTTCAAATGAATCGAAATTAGTTTTCCCAACATGGTTGCTCCTTTTTTAATCTAATAACTCCGGGAGAAATAACATTTCTACTATTACCCAGCGGATATGCGAACTGGTCATTAATTTAACTGCTTGTTCATGAAATGAATCTGCACAAACGCTAATAAAAATTCTACTGCTGCTCACGAGATGAGACAAGACGAAACTATTGTAAAAAGAAAAATGTACTTGGCTCGGGATCGAATTTTGGGCCGTTGTGACGTGAGTCTGATACTTTACCAGTGAGCTAGCTGGTTCTGTTGTAAGTTGCAAAAGTTTCCCCATGAAGTAATCGAACAACTACCTCGCAGGAATTGAGTTTCTTTTAACAAACGAATAATTATGAGGGGAAATAAATACAATTCAAGATATTCTTTTTTAAAAAGTCACTACACAAAATATGAATTTTAAAGCAAATTTCTTCAAATACATGAGTAATACTAATCACATACGATATATAGAATAGTATATGGTATTCATTAAAGACTTAAATTTATTTATTTATTTTTCAGGAAGGAAGGGATGCTTCATTTTAGAATCATTTTAGGAGGGTATTTTAATCCTAGTGTAAATTTTAGTTCAAGATTATAGGTTATGGTACATTTTGCTTTGTGGCTGTTGGTTTAAAACGCATGACATGGCGTTTGGCCCTGCTAATTACAAGTTGGGAAGTGAGAAGGATAATCGAAACCAAGCTACTATTACTGACCATTCTACAAGTTTTCAAAAGCAAACCGCGCTTAGTGTTCTTGTGTTTTCTGTAGCTACAAAATGTAGGACAATAATGACGTGTGGAACAATAGTAAGAAAATATTACTCCCTTTAAACAGACATGGATCATTATCCCAAGTACCGTTTCTCTTCTAATAATAGTAAAATCCTAGAATGTTTTTTATTTCAGGTATCAAAATGCTTTGGTTTTCAGACAAAAAAGCATTCAAACTTTATTTTCAGTTGCAATAATTATCCATGTATCTCTATAAGTGTCGGTGCTTCCAAAGTACCTCAATCAAAGATACTACTTTTCAAGTAATGTTGTCTCTGACTCGCGACTGTCCGTCTACTCTGGGTTAATCAGACCATCATGTGAACGGTCATTTACTACGGACCTCATCTAAAGCGACATTTTTTCTCTCTCTCACTACCCCTTTATTCAGGAACATGATCATACACGTAAGCAGGTAAAAACCCATTTCTCCCCTATTCCCTTCCCAGCAATCATAAGCGTAATCAAACATGCAGGTAGATAGCAGTAGTGAATAATTCACTTCGGAAGGATTTGACCTTTAGCCTTTAGGCCTGGCCTGGGAAAGTTCGCATGGGACCTAAACCGGGTCTAAACCGGCCTAAACCAGTATGTTGCTATGTTGGAATAAGGAAGTATACTCTGGGACAGCTATCAGCTATAGAAACAAGATGAAATGCCTTTTTCGTGTTCTTGTCGTGTATTGGGTAGTTATTTGAACCCCAAATCCCCACCCCCTCCTGCCAAGAGCATAAGCGGAACGTGTGTTTGTTTAGATCATTCCGTTAGCAGCTATTGCAAAGGAAGAAACGTCAAACTAAAGATGGCATCGTCAATGAATTTCTTAGATAAGCTTAGTATGTCATCAATGGCACCCTTTACAAAAATGGAGATTTAGAGATTGGCGTACCATTTCGTATTGTAAACTGTGAGTTAATTACAACGATATATGGTAGGAAGGCATGTGTAACATTTGAAAAAGGCGAAAAAGTGATTTTACCAGGAAGCTGTACTGAAAAATTGGAAGCAGATAATGGTGCATTATTAACGTATTTACAAAGTGGAAATGTATGTTTAACATATAAAGGAATAAATATTAATTTATCTGGACGTAACATGCACGATCTTGAATTTACTGAGTTGGTATATTCATCGTAAGTGTATGATGGCCTGTAGAAACAAGATGAAACATGATTTTTTCTCTTCGTCCCCTTCTCTTCATGCATGCGCAGTTATCGGTATGCATAGTGTCGTTATTCTGTGTTGATCAGCTACTGGAGCAACATGTCTTTGAGTGCTTGTGCATCAACTATGGATACCAAGAAAGAGTACTAGTTAAATGTAGAATATGGACTTAATTCAATGAAAAGCAAATTAATTTGTATTGGACTGGATAGTGATACATTTGAGCCAGTGATTAGTGTTGGTAAAGGACTTGTGTTTGGAGTGGAGTTAAATTTGGCAGAGTGGGAGAAACTTGTACATTTGACCCCATTTGTTACGGACTATTTAAATTCTCAAGTGGAAATTACATTTATAAAATCTCTTGGCCGAAAAAGCGAATTGGTGGTGCGAAAACTAATGGGTGAAAAATTAGTGATGTTAGAAAACAAAGGAACACTTCATGCTCCTCGAAATACTGTGTACTTAACTTCAAGTGGTTGGCTTTATTTCTTGGAAATACTACCGTGTATTGAACATGCTATAAAGACAGTAAAGTTTGCAGTGTTGTGCTACGTGAATATTTGACTTGTGTACAGATACTATTCGCAATCATGTACAATCGCAGTGTCTTACATGCAGAGGACTTGCCGGAATCCATTCATGTGTAGATGAACAGAGTATTATTAACGGTATGAACATCAGTTTTTCAAGTGTATCTCTTAATAAGAACAGTGATGTGAGCATTGACGGTGAAAGATTAAAATTGGAAATGAAAGTATTTTGCAAACAAAAACTGATAGATTCAATTATGGCTGATTTATTTGATAGGGTACAGACACAACCATGGTGTGGGAAAACCGATACTCAACCTTCGGAGGGTATCAACGAAGTGGACGTCTGTTCACAAAGAAGAAGAAAATTGATTTATACTGAACAGTGTAATTATAAATTCAAAAAGAAAACAATTCGTGAAAGTGAAATGTTTTATTTGTGTTTGTGCTCGTTTCATATACTTCAATATGATAGGATTTTTTATTAGTGTACTAATGTTTTTATGATACGTAAATCCTAACATTTTTCACTGTATATTATAAGTGTTATTTATAAAAATAATAATGAATTCAAATACTTGAAATGTTTCTTAGAAAGAAGCTAGTATTTGAAATCATCATCGTTATTATTATACAACTCTGTCTTAAATATGATAGGCCTTGTTTATTTTGAAAAGAAATATCATCCTATCATCACCATCATAATAATATTGAATTCACATACTTGTTTTAATTTACGAAAGAATAACTGATTAAGTATTTGAATTCATTATTATTATTATTATTATTATTATTATTATTATTATTATTATTATTATTATTATTATTATTATTATTATTATTTAGTTATATGATTACATCATTGAACTAAAAAAATCAGTGCTAGATTCTTTTTTTTAAAAAAAACAGTATGAAATTCTTTAATTCAAGGAATTTAAAATATGTTTTATGATATATTTATTTTAATTACATAATTGATCATAAAACATATTTATTTATTAGGAAATGGAAGAAAATAGGAAAGAAAACATTTGTTTACAAAGAGAAAAAAGAATAATACAAAGTACTTATTGATGATCATACTATTTACACAAGAAAAACGAAGGTAAGTATAGTACATCTTTTTTTGAAAAAAAGGATTTCATCAGTTCTTTTTCTTCATATTCACTGTGCAAATGATTTTTAAAAGTCACTTTTTTACACAACACACACAGTTCTTTAATAGTCTTTTTTATGTGGCCACTTGATGAGCACTCCTCAGATGACGTATATGATGCTGCTGCTGCTGGTGATGATGATGATGATGGAACGTAGAAAGAAGTCATACTGTACAATGATGCTGCCCATACACACGCTGACGATCTTTTACTCTCTGAAATGAAAAAAATTGAAAAACATATCTTAAAATTATTTTATATATAATCATGAACAAATAAAACAACAAATAATATGTATACAATACACGTTATAATAATAAAGAAGGAGAAATGACTACCTCCAGTAATAGAAAGAATCTAAGGTTTATTTTATCTATAGTAAAAAGTATCCAAAACGAACGAAGAAGAAATAACATCCATAATAATAATAATAATAATAATAATAATAATAATAATAATAATAATAATAATAATAATAATAATAATAATAATGAAGACAGGAAAATATGTATACAGGAGAAATGATTACCTGTAGTAGTAAATACAACAATCGGTGTCTATTTTTCTCTGGAGTTGATGAGAAGGTATAATGAAAATCGTTTAAGGACTTTTCTTTAGCTTTAAAGCAAAGGAATAGGTATGAATAATGTCCACATAGGGACGATTTCATACTTTGAATTTGTTTATTATTAAATGTATAAGAAAGTGAATTTCTACGTAGAAATGGAATATGTTGCATTACATATGCAGGAAATCCAAATGTATGGAAGTAGTGGGCATGTCCATCTGTATTAATATATACGGAAATCCTTTGGTCACCGATTTTATTAACGGGATCTGTATTTATGATGATAGCTGCAGGGGCCATAAGGGGACCAGAAGTTCAGGTCGAAACTGAGTGCAATTTTTGCTTCCTACTTGTGAAATAAGTTGACAACAACACCTTTTGGAGGCAACCCAAAGTAGTGGAATATGCATTGGTAACTCATTCGCTGCATTTACGCCTATGAAATGGTTGTGAAATAAAGAATTTGTTTGAAGTGCATGCAATAAATCTAGTGTAGAGGACATAATGTATAAAAATGTAGACATGTACATATCTTACGGTATTTAAACAACAATAATAATAGTAATAATAATAATAGTAACGTACCTTTAATAATCCATGATGATATTCCTCTGATGATCCACTTCTAAGAGATATTGGAACTCGCCATATGTGATGCATGAGACAGGTGCTGGTAGAGGATTCTTAAAATGAACTTCCAGACGAACACAACCATGTTTTATGAGATTCCAATGCTGCACAGCGCTGGCTTCTCCATCTTGCGTAATATCGAAAACAAAGATAGTGTATCCTTGATGAAAGGTAAGGCGAGGAATATTGTTGCCATGATTGGAAAAGTGAATACCTGATTCACAGAATAAGGTATGATATGAAGAAACATAGAGGTTGTATTTGAAATTCGGTTATAAAGCTTTTGAAGGTACAGGTTTTCCATCAATGTATAATGAGGAGAAATTGATGTCAAAATGTTTGAAATGAAATGGATTTGAAGTTATCTTTCCTGTATAGGCATTATTTTGAGTAAACGTCACAATAACTCGAGTTGGTAATACTCCCATTAATAGATTATCAATTGTTTTTGATTGAAGATCCTTTGGAATGACGAATGACTTTATTTGCACTCTTGTGAGAGGATTACACATTTGTTAATTGTAGAAGCTAGTTATATGCTAGTTTTATTGTAGGACTAACATTAATCTTTTTAATATGTAAAGGAGCGTCTAAAATATTCACTTTATCCTCAACAGACGAATTACTAGCGATGAGACAAATGTTTGGCTTTGCAGGAATTAATTTGATGCGTAGTTCTACTCCTTGCATTAAAAATTTATCATGATCAAAAATATCACAATGAAGATGTTCAAGCATGTCGAATGTTGCACTGTTTTTGTTAATTCATAACGTTGTTGAAATCCTCTATTACCACTAGATGTTGCTTCTATATGTCCAGCAGTACCTTGAAACCAGAATGCACATTGAAGATGAGTATTTTTAGCAAAATCATCATAATTTAACAGTTTTTCGATGTATAATCGATATGGATGATAATGAGATGGAAATGAAATCAGTTTGTTATTTAAATACTCTTCCACTTCACTGAACATAAAATTTAAAAGTCATTAATAGGGGCCACAGCTTTATCACTTTCACCAAATGCTGATCTATCAGGCTTAACGATTTGAGCTTCAATGTAAAGAAAAGTATGTGGCAGATCTATGTATTCTTCACTTGTTCCTGGGATGGCAAATTCTATAGGTACATTATCAGCTAGTGAACTGATCGGTTTGTATGTAACAACATGATTATCCAATATAATGGTTTGCGGTGGTCTTTTAGAAAAATATCTAGTTCACTATTTACACACTCACACGATTGATGATGTAAGAAAGCAATGATGATGATTTAATCAAAGATATCGTGTGATAGTTTTCTGTTCTTATACGACTGATTTTTCTTTGTTTTCTGCGTACGTTTCCTCTTGCCCTTCTTCTTGCGCTTCATGATGCGTAATGATGAAGGGTTAAAAATAGAATAACGTGTAATTCTTCTTTTCATTCGTTGATATCCAGATCCTAGCATAGATTTCAGTTAATTTTTAGCTTTTTTTTTGCAAGATGGGCTTCGCTTCTCCCATTCGTTGATGAAAGGAATCGTTAATACGTTGCTTATCAATGATGACATCATTAATAACTTTTGCTCCAGATTTTAATAATTCCTTTCCTATTGTTTTAGCTCCTCGTTTTACTAATGGCATGACAGAACGAAGCAATCGTGATCCAACATAAACGTTTCCAGTTCCAGAAAGAGCTTGTTTTTGATAATATTGTAAATATGGGTTATTCTTATTTTCTGATGTTGGCGCACTGGTCGAAAATGTAGTTTAACGCATACAGTTCCGAAAGTGATTGCCAGTGGAGAGCCTGTACTATCTCTTATATCTATTTTGATATGTTCAAAATGCATTTTCTCTATAGGCACATAATATGGAGAATTAAAAATTTCTATAACACTACTTCCAAATGTATGATTCACAGGATTCATATTTATGATACGTAATAATGGCGCTACTGTATCTCGAACAAATACAGATTGAATTATATCACAATATACACACATTGTAGATGAAAGTCCTAAACGTAAATTTGGATTTTTTTGGCCTTGTTGCATATCCTTTAAATCAACGTTTGGATCAAATCCCAACATCGCAATTATACTTGGTGATAATGCAACGTCTACACCTATGTCTTTATGAAGACGTCGTATAAAACAGTTATTACTCTCACGAGTGTAAGAAATATGTAAATTTGTGAATCTGTTGTGCGTATTACTTAACTTTATCAATTCTGAAATGTTAGTGTAATAACGTACAGGAATAGTTACAAATTTCCATTCATTATGTTTTGCAGGTAATGAAAATTTTATTATTTTCTTCATTAATATTTAATATTGAATGAGGATAATGAATCTCAACAATAGCCACTTCCTACTTTTCACGGAATTCCATTCTTTGATGAAGTTTAGTAGTGTATGATGTTAAGGTGTTGTCAGGAAAATATTCCATAGAACTATTACTGGGAAGCGTAACGTAAAAATCTCCGCCAGGTTCCGTTTTACTTCTCAATCTTCGTTACGGATGATTTAGGTATCCAGGAATCGAAGGAAGAAGAATATCCTTTCCAATGAACATGATATTCTTTTCTGTTACTTTTTCTTCTTGTACGTATGATCTTATCTATGTAAAACCTCTTTGCTAGCGTCACAGGTTGTAATTCCTCTTTCTAAAATAATCCATCCAGTGGTTCCTTGTTTAAATCTTCAATTTCATAAACAGATGGATCTCTTGGTATTATCTTCTTCACTTTAAATATTTCCCAAGTCCAATTTTGCATGTTGCCTTTATCAAATGTACGGTTAGTTTTACTAATTGTGCTGTATCACCAATCAAAAGATGTTTTGAGAAATCTGGATTCTTCTTCTTCTTCTTTATTTTATTATGATACTGATTATGCAATGCTTGTAATAGGTTATTTTGAGAAACATTTGCAGGTGACATTTTAATACTTGAATAATTACCTTCATTGTATGATTTCACAAGAAGAGGTAATACATTTAAATAATTATACGTTTGAGACTTTGTGAAATACTTCCACATTTTTTCTTTTAGAGTTCTCTTAAAACGCTCTACAATACTAGCCTTTATATCAGGATTTTTAGTTGTAATGTGTTTTATTTTGTTTTCCTCTAAATACTTCTGTATTGTTTTATTAGGAAACCCACTTCCTTTATCCGCTCGTAGTGTAATTGGTTTTCTGCCTTTGAAAACAATTTTTAATTCTTCTAAGACATCATTTGTACTTTTAGATTTTAATGGTACAGCCCAAGTATATCGACTGAACACATCTATCACTGTAAGAATATAACGATATCCATCACTAAATTTATGAAGAGATTGAAGATCATTAATATTACTTTCCCACTGATTATCAATATTATTCACTACATAGAAATCTCTTTCAAAACGACGACGTACTAGTTTGTGTAATGTATATGTTGTTTGCTTCAGTAACCATTTTCTTATATAGTGCATAGGAATTTTCTTCTTTGTAGCTAACCACAATTTTTAGCAGTTGAAAACGATGCAGGATGTGAAGGGTTGTAGTAAATCTTGCTTAAATATTTGTTTATGGTATCCGTCTTCACCATACTGGACGTTTACATGGACGTTTCCTTTTCCTTTTAGGAGATACTACTTTTTTCTTTTCTCCTTCTTCTTCTTCTTCTTCTGCTTCTTCTGCAAACGACTTCAGAGGTACTTTTCCCTTGACGATGATGCTACTAGTGATGCTTTAGTTCGTCGTAAAATATATGACAAACGTTTTAGATTTCCAATAAGTTCTTGAGGTGTGATATTACGAGATAAATAATTACAAAATTGTTCGCATTCAGATGAATTTGTGTGTTTCCGTTGTCGTGACACATTACAAATTAAATCTACAAATGTGAGATCCTTCAGGTTTATCACATTTGATGTAAACAGTTCCTTTATTATCTCACGTGATATTAGCATCATGTTTCATTCTATGTGACAGTAATTCAGCTTTTTACGAAACATTTTGGGTATAGATAACAATATTTGTTCTTCTACTTCAGGCTTCTCTCTTTTAGATGACGTAATCGAATGTGTCACAGGTTTTTCTTGTTTTCGTGTTAAATGTAAATATTTTTGAAGAATATTATTATATTGATTCCACTTTGGTTCATCACTAAGCAACGATAAATTTAAAATCTGTTGCATTTCTTCATCCAAACTAGCTTCAAGTTTCTCCAGGGCTGATGCTGATGGTGATGCTGGTATTTGTATACGATTAAGAACTTCAGCTGGAACTAAAATCATTTTCTTTGCGTGTTCCATTGTACTAACGAAATAGTAAACTTGATAATGTACCACTTAAAATAGGTGCTAATAATGCCGGTAGGAATCCACCCTGCTGCACTAATAAGTGTTTGTTCTTCTTTTGGATGGAGTTTCATTTCTTCACAAGATATCGAAGCGTCCTCTTGTATTGCTTTAATCTTGCTTTCTGTGTCTTAGTAAGAGGTATATTACCTTATAATACATTATAACAACATTCACAAATACTACGAATCACTGAAGAGTCTGCATTGGCCACTATAGCTTTACGTAATTTAGGATTTGCTTTGCTCAGCATACGAAGAAGATCTCCGTGTTTTACTCTTGGAGACATATTGCTAGAATCAACAAATATAGTTTAAAACTAACATTATAAACACATGTTCTTCTTATATTTCGTTGAAATATAAACGTGATTAGAAATATAATCAGGAAAGATATTTGTTTGAAAATGAAGTTCATCTGGCGTATCCTGTTTTAAATCAATAAATAAATATCCATATGCCAACTTTGTTGCGTCGTTGAAACTTTCTTGAAGAAATTTTGGATTCTCAGGAGTAAGTTGATAAATCATATGTTTAATTTGTGATTTATCTCTAGGATTTTTAAATAATATGAGATATGAACAATTCAAGCTCATATCTCTGCTTCCTTTTCCCTGGTGAAATATGTTTTGTGTAATAAATAGTACACTAAGATTTATATGATGAGAACCCTTTGTAAAAAATCAACTATATTGCGGTTCACTTCACACATATGATCATCAATAATAATATGAGGTTCAGTTTCAGGCAAAAAGTCTTTTGTTTGAGGTAATCCTTCAATGAATTGTACTTTTGTCGAAATGTACCTTTATGCATTTTGCCATACTGCATAGTACCAATACACATGACGAAACGATGTATTAACCATACGTGATAAACTAGACAGGAATCGTATTACAAAGGAAGTTTTTCCACATCCACTTGGCCGTGCAACAATACATGAAAAGGGATGTTTCCACGTCGTATCCATGTTAAGAAGTATGATAATTCTCTCTTCATGCGTATATTTATAAAGGGCCGTATTACACTTGTCTTCTTCTTTTGTTGGATGGAGTGTATCCATATGGAAGAATTTCATATGAACTTGGAAATTTTCGTCGTTTTATATAATTTATCTTATAAACTTTTGTTTCGGGCATGCTGATGATAGTATGATCTTTCCTGTGGCAATTTTTTCCTCATTGGTAATAATGACTTTATTGAGACGAGATTCTTCTGCCTCTTCTTCATTATCTACTATCGTTTTCTTCATTACATCAAAATCTAGGTGTTTAGATGATTCATAGTTTAATGAAAAGCCCCGTATCTTGCATACTTGAAACTCCTTCTTCGTTCTGGGATCAAAAATACGTAACGCATAGTTCTTGGGTCTAGCCGAAACGTATTCTGAAATATAGGCCTCTTTACCAAATTCGAGCAATTCATTTGTTAAATCACCTAAAAAGGCACTAGTTGGAATTGTACTTTCACCAGGTTGTTGCGTATAAATTACTGAACAAGTATCAAAATACAATACTCTTTCTTGTAGTTATCTAAATACTTATACAATTTTAATCTTGCTTGTGCTGTTGTGTACGCGGCTATGACGACGTTTACTTTTGTTAATGAAACAGGAACTTCGTCTGTGTATGGCCAATATACATATATCATGTCATCATTTACTGGAAATATTTGATGGACGTATATATCATGGGATGATAATTTCTCATATAATTCCTTGGGGTCATTAATAATACTAACACGCTCCATGTTCTCACGTTGACCAAATTTTCCCCAAAATGAATTTAGCATTAATTTAGCTAAACTCCTAAGTGCTGGATTACGTTTAATTTTATTTTCATCGAAACGTATTCCTTCCTTTCCATAAAATTGCTAATGTACTTCTCCTTTAGCTCATCTGTTTCACACCATGATGGCCAACCAAGAGCTTCCGTTTTGCTTTCAAAAATGTGTTTATGTACTCTGGAAATAAGCCGTCATTTTTGTTTCCTCATCATATTGAACAACATCATATGCCCAAATGTCGTGAATATCTATTACTTTGTATCCTTTTTCTATTGCTTTCCTTACTTCATCTGCTACCCATGTACCATGTAGAACTCGGTCTTCATCCCTGTGATTACAAGATGTCTGGTTTAGTTCATCACAACATGTACGACAAGGTGGAAACATCAATCTGTCATTTAATTTGTAAGGTAAAACGAGATGAAAAACGGTTTTCGGAGGAAGAATACTTAGCTTAACTAATCCTTCTACTTCTTCAATGCTGGGTATATTTGAATCTCCAGATAGATAGATAGTGGGATGAAGAATAAGAAATTTCTTAATCTTACTTATATACGGATAAAGGGAAATAACATCCTTGTATGAAATAGTTTCTCCTTCAGACTCTTGTGCTTTATGATACAAACGTATGGCATTCACACGTCCTCCATAAAAAGCGTCACGAGGATTCAACGGTGTTTTCTTTGTGTATGAATGATTACTAACATACTTCTTCATACTTCTTCCTCTTCATTTGCTGCCAATTGCTTTTTTATATTCACAGCTCCATATTTCGTGCACTTCTCAGCCAAAATCTTTTAATTTTTGAATCATTTTCTTTGTTGCTTTATATCGAAATTCCATGGTATCTGTAGCATTGTTATATATGGGTTTATGTCTGTCGTTAGGGTAGCAGAAAATACAGTCATGCGTCCAACACCCTTCATGCTCCCACACGTGTATTCTTCCTGTATCGAGATCTGTCCATTCACCATCTACTTTCATTGATGCATTTCGTTTTTCCTTACTACGTGCAGCATTGGTAATTTGAATATTCCTTGTTTTTCTTCCAAGTTATCCATTGTATTGCTTCAATTGATTGTACATCTCTCCATCGATACCCGTTCTTTGGCATGATACCAATCGTGTTTTCCTTTAAGAAATTTCTTCGATACACCAAGTTACATGCACTGGCGATTGTAATGAATTCAAGTAAGAGATTTACATTTGTTTCAGATTCGAATATGTTCATAAAGGAAGTGCATGCTTGGCGTAAAACTTCAACGTCCTGTACACAATACTTGATGAGTTCTTCTTTCATTTTAAACGTGTCGTTTCGATGTTCAGTAAACCATTGCAAAAACTTGCGTCTTTCCTCTACTTTCATGGTATCTGCTCCATAATATCTAATGTCTGGAAGTGTGCTTTCATATGTTTGGTTCTCACGTCGATTGAAAACGTGAGGATAATATCCTTTGCAGGATTGAAGACCAAACGCACCACTTAATTTACATAAGGGCATAGGAAGAAAACTTAGTGAATGAATAAACGTTACGTTCTCTACTTTAAGAGATCTGGAGTCCAATTCATCTTCTCAACCATGGTCTTAATGATAAAATGTGCATCTTAGCCCTTAAAATTGTGTGCTATACATGTTACTGATTTAATGTTTGGACGTCGTTTTTGTAAACGTTTTAGAAAGTCTTCTATTACATTTTCTCAATCAAATATATTTTCACGTTTTCCACAAACGATACAATCATTTTTTATGTTGTCTTCATAACAACGGTAACATACATGCTGATTAACAAAGACATTAGGTATATGCTCATATATGTTTGCGTCCTCATCTTCTATTTTCGTATCTTGTGTACATTCAATATCATAAAATACAGTCATAGCTTTCTTCTCCATGATAATTTTTTCATTTATTTTTTAAATTTTCTTCTTTCATTCACTTTCATGTAACATTCATGATTGGGTGGTACTGTAGCATAGCAAATATTGCAATACGTTTCTCCACATATATGAGATCCTTTTTCTTTCACTACATAAATTTTCAAACAATGGGCACAACATTTCACGATGGAACATAAAGGCTTTTTAATTTGATAAGAAACTGACTTGTGATAATCATAGCATGACTGGCCACAAAATTATCGATTACAATCATTGCATGTAATATAGGCTTATGTAAAGTCACATGGTGGTTTCTGATGACAACGATAACATACAGCTGTACAAAGTTTCAAATGTTCATGCTTTGTTGTATATTTCTTATGACAGCTTTCGCAATAATATCAGCAGCTAAAACATATTGTTAAGCTTTCAATGACGTTGTAATGAGTATTTATGTAAAGTAAATTTAAGATGTTCTCTCGTTATCACTTGGTGGTGCTTCGAACATGACATGACTTCCTGAAGATCCCCTATACACTGTGATTTTATAATCCTTTAAATATTCCTGAATTTACGAATTTCAGGAATTTTACCACCATGACTGAGATCTACACAGGCAGCTTCCAATAGGTCTTCTGCTTCTTTTTCTATGATATATTTATTTTGAGTTTTTACATATCTATTATATTCAGTTTGATTTTTCCCCTTGTGTTTTTTCAGTCCTGTGGCAACGACGATTGCATGCACTTAACATCTTGTACTTTTGTTCTTAATTGTGATAATACCACGTTTTGCCTTTACGTATTCCTCGGCATTCATAATATGTTGCTTGAAACGACCTTTTCCTCTAGGCATGCGTACATGATGAAAATTCACGATACAATCTTCATATGTAAGAAAAGGCACATTACTTTGCAGTACTTTCTCATAACTTGTCCATAGAACTTCTGCTGAGAGATTTCTTGCTTCTCTGAACGACAACCAAAAAGGGCGATGTCCTTCTTTCTCGTTTGTGATTGTTATTCCTACGTAATCATGTTGGTCCACATTACGTAGCAAATAATGTATTAGGGCCCGTAGACTTGTTTCAATTGCAGTAAACGGATTTTCATCTGCACGCACAGGGGCTAAACGCATTCTTAGCATTGCACCCTCCATATTGTATCTTCTATATTGTCTTCTACGTTCTTCTATTATATGAAATCTGTTGTTTCCATGATTACGCCTATTATTTCCAAATCCCACTTGTACCTTTCTGTTTCGTTCTGCTTGAAATTCAGTTAGCAATTCACCCATTCTTTTTTCTATTTCTTCGTCTAAATCAACTTCTATTTCTTCATGTTCTGTATTAGCTTCTGCTAATATTTCCATAAATGATAGATATATTTCTACCTGTTCCTCTTCTTTTCCAGGATTGGGAATAAATTGTTAAGCATATTTTGAAGCTCATTTTCGTAAAATTCTTCTTCTTCAGTCTTCTTCTCTTCTTCATTGTAAGCCTGTCCTATTATCTGTGAAAACGTGAGACTTAGCAACTCTTCGTCATTTGTTCTTTCTTCGACGTCTTCTTCTTCTTCTTCCTCTCCTTTTCCAGGATTGGGGAATAATTTGTTAAGCCAATTTTGTAGCTCATTTTCGTAAAACTCCTCTTCTTCTGTCTTCTTCTCTTCCTCATTGTAAGCCTCTCCTATTATTTGTGAAAACGTAAGATTTAGCAACTCTTATTCTTCATTTATCCTTTCTTCGACGTCTTCTTCTGCTTCTTCTTGTAACCAATTTTAATTTTTTTCAATACAGACGGGTGCTTCCTTTTCCTCATCGTGTGCTATCATTCTATCACATTCACTTTCTAATATGTCTAATATTTCGTTATATTTCTCTTCTTCTTCATCTTCTTCTTCTTCTGCAATTTGAATTTGATTAACTGCATCTCTTTCTTCTTCATCTTCTTTGGCACTGGTAATCATCTGTTCTTCTTCTTCTGCTCTTTCAATTTCATTAACTACATCTCTTTCTTCTTCTTAAGCAAACGCATTTGCTGGTAATCCTTCTGTGTTCCTTTCTTTTTCTTCCTTTCATCATCTTCTTCTTCCTTCCTCTCACGATGATCATAATATTCTTCTTCTATCCCGATTACGTCGTCTATTTCCCTTAGCAGAACTTAAGTCTCTATATTTACTACGTCATCATCATCTTCTTCTTCTATGTCATTAATAAAGACCGTAATCTCTTTTAATAATTCTTGTTTTCCATTTTATTCCCCCCTACATGCATATATTAATTTTTAATAAAGGATATATAAGTAATCTGTAAAACGGAATATGTATGTTTAAAAAGGATATAAGTACTTTAAAAGAATATATAGGTATGTAAAAATAGGATATATATAAGTAGAGGCTGAGTCAAAAGTCTTTGGACACCTGCATAAGTTTGAAAATCGAAGAGAAAAGTAAAAATTGATGATGGGAACAGAGGTTTGATGAGGGGCCGCAACTTTTGGAGTGTATGCCATTCATGGCCGCCATCTTGAAATCCGCCATTTTGGATTCAAGGCATTTTTTAAATGGGAAGGGGGTGCATGACACATCAAGTAACACTAGCTTGAGCTCAGGAATTTAGTGGTGTATTTTTTTTTTCTATCTTGTACAGTTTAGAAGATATTAATGTTGAAAGGTGTGAAATTTCCTTGATACTGAATGCTACTATACATGTTCTACGTGTTGTCCATCCCGTGCAATGCCCAACTGTAGTCGCCGCAACCACTCTGACTGCACACGGAGGAGAATGTCTCCTGAAAATTTGGTCACAGGCTTGTTGGATGCTTTCCTCCAGGTGTCTCAAATCACGGATTGTCTCAGCATACACTATCTGCTTAAGATATCCCCATAGATAAAAATCAAGGAGCGTTAAGTCTGGGGATCTGAGCAGCCACTCCACGGGACCACGGCGACCAATCCACTTCCTTGTCAGTTGTTCATCCAGCCATTCACGGACACCAAGTCCATAGTGTAGAGGGGCTCCATCGTGCTGAAATTAAGATGGGAAAATGCCGTCAGCGTTCAGTGTGGCAGGGAACACAAGGTCCTGCAGCAGCATCAGATACTGTGGTGCAGTTAAGGTGTTGTAAATGAAAAATGGCCTAACGATGCTGGTGTCCCATATGCCACACCACACCATCACCTTCGCTGGACTATGTTCTCGACTCGGGTCAACTCAGTTCGGATTTGCATCACACCAGTATCGACTATTATATATATTAACCTCCCCGTTCAAAGTGAAATACGCCTTGTCGCCGAACAGTATGCCCTTGGCAAACGCAGGATCCAGTTCGTGTTGTTCAGTAGCCCACATGCAGAACTCCAACAGGCTATCAGGGTCATCCTCGTTCAGTTTATGTTGCATGTGCAGCTTGTAATTATGCCACTGATTGGCGTTCAATATCCGGACAACGGAGGATTGACTTATTGCACACGCTAAGGACAGACGACGGGTACTTCGTTTAGGACTTTTCACAAACGACGCAACAACCGCCGTTGCAGTTTCCTCATTGGTGGCAGACTTTGGTCACCCACTACGTGCCCTATCTCTAACAGAGCCCGGCTCCCGGAATTTGGTGAGCCAACGTGCTGTGCGATACCGGTTCTCTGTCTGGGTGCCGTCCGTTGTAGTCAGCTGCTATTGTTCGTTAGCTGCGTTCCCTTGATATAAGGATGATTTCGATCTTCTGTTCACGTGTCAGACCCATTTTAGATCAGCTGGAACAAAGAGAGATCTGGGTCAGTATCAAGGTAATATCCCACATTTGAACATTAATAAGTTCTAAACTTTACAAGTTAAAAAACAAATTACACCACTAAATTCCCGACCTCAAGCTAGTGTTATTTGATGTGTCATACACCCTTTCCCATTAAAAAATTGACTTGAATCTAAAATGGTGGATTTCAAGATGGCGGCCATGAATGACATACGCTACAAAAGTTGCGGACCCTCATCAAACCTCTGTTCCCATCATCACTTTTTATTTTTCCCGTCGGGTTTTCAAACTTATGCAGGTGTCTAATGACTTTTGTTTCATCTGTATTTAAACAAAAGGAATAACAATATCAATAAGGATAAGGATAACGAATATACACACATCTTTGTTTATTTGTATTCAACCTAAAATAAAAAAGAAATGCATCTCGTTACTAATAACCTCATTCCAAATAAATATAAACAGTATATATACACACATAGATTTCAATTCGTTATACGGAAAGACAGAAATTTCAAGGAAAAAATAGCATATCTTTTAAGTAGTTAAAATAATTTGTAACTTTTTTTCGTATTTCATAGGAGTGAAACAAAGGTATGTTCATAGTTTGCTTGAAGTGTGTTTCCTAATGTACAAACGTTCTGTACGTGAATTTTATACGTATTCTTTCAGAATTTCAGCGACCACGAAAAATATGTATTTAACACTAATATCGTCCGTTTTCCAGCGTAAGGAGCATCTATTTGTGGGACTTTAAACTGAAATATTTCATCTCTCTCTCTCTCTCTCTCTCTCTCTCTCTCTCTCTCTCTCTCTTACTCTCTCTTAGGTGGGTATTATGTCTGAATAATTACGAAAACTATCACTTAACTCAGTATGATATTTTTATTTCATAGCAAATACGGAAACTATTTAGAGGGCCGTCCAACCCCCTTAGATGGTGTGCTAATGAATTCGGAGTATCATTATTGAACAAAGCGACCCCGAAAACTATGAATTTGACACTAATATCGATCATTTTAAATTATTTTTTCGTGTTTCGATATCACCCCTGGAAAGCCCCAACTCCAAATCCCTTAGATTGTGTGCTAATGAATTCGGACTATCATCATTGAATACAGCGACCCCGAAAACTATGAATTTCGGGGCATTTAAATACGGCAATGCTGATACTGGATTGTGCTTACGTTCCGAGACATTTTTCATTAAAAATGTTTATAAATTTACTATTTACACAAGACACACTTTCCGACACCGTTCCCGACACACACATACACACACACACTCGATATCCGGTGTTCGTATCCGGTTTTACCCAGGGATATATTGAGTGCAAACGTACAGTTTCTTTCTGGGACACGCGGAATGCCGACGTTAGTGGTGAAGTCCTCCGGCCCAGAAAGATTCACAGCCACTGTTCCATTCATTCAGCTATATTATTATAAAATCATTCCTATTTCGGTATTTTCTGTTTTGTTTACAATTATAATCATTTGTCATAGTATATTGTCCTCTTATTACTTCTCATTAGTCATTTGTTACTTTTTTTGGGGGGCGCGGTGGCTCAGTGGTAGAGCGTTCACCTCCGGTGCTTGGGGTCACGGGTTCGATCCCAGCCCCCGCCAAGTGAACTTTGTGGTGGACAAACATCGTGCTCGTGGGTTTTCTCGGGGTTCTCCCGTTTCCTCCCACTTTCTTCATTCCACCATTTCACTCATCTCTCATTATCACCGTCTCCTTTAGCCTAACCGGCATAACCGTGGGACGTAAAACTTAAAGATTTCATTTCATTTTTTCATTTGTTACTTTGCTTAATATCCTAGAGTCCTTCTCAATAGCTATAATTTCTTTATTTCTTTCCTTTTTATTTGATCTCTTCCCTCTAGCCGTTCTTCCAGTAATGGCCACCATAATACGTGATGTTCTGGTGTTCCTATTTGTTCGCATTGATATCTTGGATGCTCTATTTCTCCAATTTTGAGTAACGCGTGACTTATAAGTAACACTTCCCAAGTGTAACACTCCGATTTTGATCAAATTTGATAGTAGATATTACACATGAAAGAAACTAATACGCGTTTTTTATTTTCTGCGGAACAACGGTTTTAGGACCAAAAGACCCTACCAAAAATTTTGAAAATTGACGTCGAAAGGCAAAAAGAAATGAACCGAAGTGAACGAATTTGTGCCCCGTGGTTTGTAGACGTAAAATGAGGATTAGGGGTTTCGTATATTTTTGGATAAAACGGTTGAGTGGTTCACGGACCTCTCCAAACCTTTGATCACAATATATAAAAATTGCTAATAGCAATATGTTACAAGTGCCTAAGGGAGATGAAGAATTAGAACAGAACTTTATTTAGTAACAATACGTAAAAATACACAAATACTTTTTTATTTTCTGTGGAAAAACTGTTTTAGAGGCAAAAGTCGACACCTAAAATTTTGAAATTTGACGTCCGAAAGGCAAGAAGAAGTGAACGAAATTGTGCACAGATATTGTAGAGGTAAGGTGAGGGAGTGTATGTTTCGTATTTTCTGAAAAGAAAAAAATCTTCGGTGGACCGCGGAAAGAGTGCACCGAAGCGAACGAAATTGTGTGTAGATATTGCATATGTAAAATAAGGCCTTCCGTGTTTCACAAGTGTCCCCATCCGATTTTTTCAAATTTGGCAGATAAACAGTAAACACAAACAGTATAGCGTATTTTATAGTATTTCAGGAGGCGCCTTTAACTCTTACAATGTTTTTCTGCATAAAAAACACGTGTCGATTTATTTCCTTCTTGCTGTTGTTGTGTCAAAATTGAAGCATATTGGATAGGGACCTTTGAGAAAGACGACAGGCCTTATTTTACATATATAATATCTACACACAATTTCATTTGCTGCGGTTCGCTGTTTTCTGCGGTATTACGGTAATATTTTTCGGAGGGAGCCTTGGCCCCAACACTATTTTTCCGCACAAATTAAATCAAGTTTCGTTTATTGTTTTGCAAAATGTCCCTACACGAAGCTTCGTTGCAATTCTCCATATCCTCTAGGAAGTTCTGACGTATACTTATTTGCACTTTTGACATTTTGTAATCAATGGTTTAGACGGTCTGTGGTCTACGCAACCGTTTTTTTTTAAGGAAAAGACGAAACATATATTAGTTCATTTTACGTCTACAATACCTGAATACAGTTTCATTCCCTTTGGTTAACTTCTTGCCTCTCCGTCCTCAACTTTCAAAATTTTAGGTCAGGGCTTTTGCCCCGTAAAACTGTTTCTCCTCAGAAAATAAAAAAAAAACGCATTCGTTTACCTTTTGCACATTGTCACTGCACAAAGCTTCTTTGCAATACTTAATGTCTTGAGGCACTTCTGATATATTGTTATGATCACTTTGGTATTTCATTATCAAAGGCTTGGAGGGGGCCGTGCCCCACTCAACCGTTTCTTCCAGAAAAATACGAAACACGTATTCCCTCATTTTACGTCTACAACATCTGTGCTCAATTTCATTCACTTTGGTGAGATTCATATTGCCTTTCGAACATCAACTTCCAACCGTTTTTTAAGGAAAATGCAAAACATATATTTCCTAATTTTACGTCTACAATATCTGTATAAAGTTTCATTCACTTAACTTTTTGCTTTTCGATCAACTTTCAAAATTTTGGGTGCGGCTTTTGCCATTTAAAACCGATTTTTCTCAGAAAATAAAAAAAAAAACGTATTCGTTCATCTTTGCTTATTTTCTCTACACATAGTTTCGTTACAATTCGTCATGTCCTTTACACACATCTGTCATACGGTAAGTGGTCGGAAATGCGAGCCCAATTGAGGTAAGTGATCGCGAGCCTAAGTGAGCGGGAGCGCAGTTGAAAGAAGTGAGCTCGAACGCGAGCGAGCCTAGCTGCAAAGGTTCATCCACGTTTTTTTTTTACCATGGGCTGTTTTCGCTCACGCGGTATTTCCATGCGCGGTTTTTGTTCAAGCGATGTTTTTGTCCACGCTGTGTTTGTATGTGCTCTTTTTATCCTTGCGCGGTTTTGTTCATGCGCTGTTATTGTCCACGCTGTATTTGCATGCGCTGTTTTTGTTAATGCGCGCTTTTTGTCCACGCTGTATTTACACGCGCTGTTTTCGTCCATCGCTATTATTGTTTGCGCGGTTTTGACTTAGAACCGCGGTAGACACGAGAATCTTTCGAACTGCAGTAGAGAGGGCGTGCTTATATTCGTGCTATCGTTGGTGTACTCTGGCACGCCGTCTACACGCCCTTTACTTACTATCCCTGTGTATGTCTTGTTTCAAACACAAAATGTGTTTACAGCTATTACGTGTAAGCAAATAACTACATCACTTGCTTTTGTCGATGCACGCGCTAAACGTCATTTGTAACTTTTGTGATACATTAACAGAATTTCAAGTAGACCAAGATGCAGCTTATCAGAACCATTTGTGTTCGTCTGCGTGGAGAGTTGGAGTGGGTCATTTGCCGTGGGTCCCGTAAGACACGTCTGAGCGTAGATCGGTGGGTCATTTCAATGACCCACGAGAACCTAAGTCCGTATATGACCCACGAATCACAACGGACTAACACTAACCAGAGAAATGACGCAACCCACAATGACCCATGAAACACCGCGGCAAATGACCCACTCGTACAATATTAAATTCGTGCGTCAGACTGCGTCGTCGATTTATATGGCATGGTGGGTCAGAGTGAATCGTGGGTCATGGTGGGTGGTGGGTCAGAGTGAATCGTGGGTCATGGTGGGTGGTGGGTCAGAGTGAATCATGGGTCACTGTGTGTGGTGGCTCAGCGGATCGTGGGTAACGTTTTTGTTGACCCACTCCACCTCTGCGCGGTACATTTACTGCCGTCCTGCTACGGCTTTCTTTCACACTCCTACCGTGTAATTATTGCACTATCGCATGTGCTAGTAGTAGTTCCTCACATCTGATTCCTTCTTTTGTGCTTGACCACCCTCCCTCTCCATCTTTCCCACCTGCACAGTTACCATCACGTACATACCTCCTCCTTTCACAGCATACTATACCACGGAAGGTATAAAGTCGTTGGCTTCCCGCGAAAA
The DNA here is from genome assembly GCF_964235325.1 of Thermobia domestica. Lineage (NCBI taxonomy): Eukaryota > Metazoa > Arthropoda > Insecta > Zygentoma > Lepismatidae > Thermobia > Thermobia domestica. Next base: position 189,418,673 of record NC_137459.1, on the reverse strand, counting down.
GTTGTAGTGACGTTCAAGCGGAGTCTCCAGCTTGGTTACTCGTGGCTCGCTGAGTGCAGCAGACGGTTTCGACATTTCTCTTTTCCTTCTCATCTTACATGCGGTATTAAAAAAAAAAACATACATTGCAGGTTCGACTGCTTAGTTTGGTATAACTATGTTTAAAAGAGTACTCGATTTCGAATTATCAGTTCAAAGTAGAATAAAATAATAGTAATAATAATAATAATTATAATGTAATAACTTCATATACCGGCAAAGCCATGTGAAATTTTAATGAATGAGTGTGTTTTCTCTTTTCTTAGTACTTTGTGACTCCACCAATGTTCCCATTGGCCTTGTCTCTCGTGATCTTAATTTTATTTATTTTATTAACTTACTGAGTTGTGCTCTGTAGGTGTAGAGTAAGGAAGACGATGGACATGATACATGTACACAATAGAATCATGCTGAAATATGAGGAAAAGGTATTTCCGCGCGCACAGTGCTGATTCACTGGGGATTCACAAGGGATGGGTTGGGGTCGAATCTAGGATATTTTTCACAAGATATGTGTGCCTTAAACTGAGCCTTCTCCGGTGCCAAAATAAAAAAAAATAATTAGATCTACCATTTATGACAGACTGTGGATACCGTCCAAATCACTACTGTCTTCGATTCCGTCGTTCATCACATCTTCCGGTTCCAACTCTGAATCTGACGAAAGGTGAATGACGAGTTCTTCTACAATGCGGCTTATCAATGCATCCTGTTGCCAGAAAAATTGTTCAATTTTTATCAGATGTGCACACGCGCTTTCCCACCTCTCGGGTGTAATAGTTTTAACTGCTTCGTGAAATAAATCTTGTACCCCTGATTTTGTGAACACAGTATTGTGTTTTGCCACGTACCCTTTAATCTGAGCCCATATAAGTTCAATTGGATTTAAGTCACAGTGGTAGGGAGGGAGTCTTAGAATCTCGTGTCCGTGCTCACTTGCAAGAGTGTCTATTTCTTATTTTACAAATTTTTCTCTGTTTTCTTTAATCATATTATACAGAACTGTCCGTAACATATTATTCTCGAATAGTATGTTGTGTTGCGCTAACCACTCTTGCGTTTCTGCTTTTCTTGCACTAGACGAGAGGGGCTATTTAGTTTGCGCGAATGTACAGATGCATTGTCCATGACTATCAGTGAACTCGGTGGAATGTTCGGTAGTAATTGATATTCGAACCATTGTCTGAATCTATCAGCATCCATTTCTTCATGATAGTCTTTCGTAGATCTCGAAAGGAAAATCAAGAGTCCATTGTCAACAAAACCGGTGGAAGCCCCAGCATGGACAACAATAAGTCGTTAACCTTTCCCTGTTGGTACTTTTAGGGGAGGTTTATCGTTGTCTGAAACCTACATTTTCCCCTACGTGTGGTGTGTGTTAACCCACGTTTCATCGAGGTATACTATATGCTTTCCCTCCTCCCTCGTTTGTTTGATTTTACGAAGATATTGACATCTCTTGAATATGATGTCTTCCATTTCGATCAAACACTTTCTGCCGCTGTCTGCTTTTTTGTACTGAAAACCCATGTCTTTGACAATTTTACGGATAGACCAAAGCGACTCATTAAAATTTGTTTCAGCTTTAGCCCTCACATGGATTTCCTCCATGCTTGGAACATTTTTTTCATTGTACATTCTCAAAATAAGACGCCAAAATACATCTTTATCAAAAGCGTCTATATTTGTTTTTGTAGCAGGTTTCTTTCTTTTTTGCCTGGGGTGCGTAACGGAGAGCCGCGTTCATCTGCTTTCATTTTTTGTTCAAGAATTGTCCTAATACAAGTGGGGGACAAACCTGTTGCACTTGATGTTCTGTCCATCACCGAGCTTACAGAAAGAAATGGTCTATTATTCCGAGCAGCATCAAGCTCAGATTGAAAAAAAGTCATACATTTTTACTATAATTTCTCGTGCATCGGAGCGGAGAGTTATTCCACGCCATACTCCCCCCAAAACCAACAAAAATACCATGCACAACGTTCCTGTAACAAGGATAGTGATACCTTCCATTCCGAGAAGCAAGAACTATTAATTCACTTATTACAAATGTAACAAACGAAGAGGGAACAAAGATTTAAAAAATAACACACACACACACGCACTATATCAATCACTCTTATGCGCACCACCGAAAACAAGCGTACATTGACACTTGAGAGTTGGTTGACACTATGTGTGAAAATAGAAACTGAATGACCTTGGGATAAGTTTGGGAAATCTGAAGGGTGGCGATTGGCTGTCCTCCTACCACACCCCCAGTGACGAACAGGTCCAAGCGCGGGAAGGCAACAGCGTAATACCTTCTGGACTTTAATGTGTGCAGCTCATAATTAAGCTAGTGGCATCATGGCTATCCGAAACATCTGTAATGAACACAGTTACCAATTTCTCGTCGCATGTTTGTTGCAGATGTTCGAAGTATCCTATATTTCTTTCGGGGCCACCCTTGCGCTGCCCTGCTTTCAATCCATTCTAACATTAATGAAACCTGCAGGTCAAAATAATGCACACTGCCTTTGACTGGACCTTAATCCAACATTTCCTTCTCTAGTTATGGCCATTTTTGTGCCGTTGCGACAAATTGTCGGCGATCCGTATCTCCAAAACGACACATTTCCGGACACTAGCTCCTATCTCAAATTGCTCCTTTTGGCATCATCTTTCATCTTTCTGAGTTTTGCACAGCCTCACGGAAACACTATATATATATATATATATATATATATATATATATATATATATATATATATATATATATATATATATATATATATATATATATATATATATATATAGTTAACACACAGAGAGACGATTACACAGATCCACAGTGGTCTTCCGAAATAGTTCAAGCTTCATTTTCTCTTTTGATTTGTCTTGTCTTGGGTTTTTGCGTTTTGGAGATAATAGCGATTTCCAGATGGCTGCTAGTCTCGTTAGTTGTGGATCGTAGAGATGTTTCATCTTCTTGTATTATCCGGTTCAGGAACGTTCCATCAGCGTCAGCACTTCTGATCGTTGGTTTTGGGTCAGAATGTGTGGGACACGGTGCTAGGTGACACGTGACATGTTTAAGTCATCCGCCAGAATGTTGTGGCCCGTACCATGGTTAATCCGTAGTGCTGCTGCGATGTCATCTAGCGACTGGAAACGGTTAGCGTGCACAACCATTGCAACCTCTTCGATCCTGTGTTCTGTTCGGACTGTTGTTTGCCGACCTACTGGTTCATAATCCTCTAAACTGTTGCCTCCGTAAACCGTTGGCGCCACTTAAACACGGCACTGCGGCTCAGGGCGTTGTCATTCTACACTTGCCTGATCATCTGCAACGTTTCTGCAGCAGATTTACCTAGATCTGGCAGAACTTAATGTTTTCCCGTTGCTCAAACTGCGTCTTCTCAAAGTCCGACGTGGCTCAATCAACTCGTTTCACAACAGAAACAATACGTCTTTTTACACTCTATACACAGACCTGGGGTTGAGAGCTGAACTTCCACTCCTTCCACCAGGATATCACTTATCAGCTGTAGTATAGCACTAGCGCCCACTGAGTCCAGTCCACGAATTTGTTGACTAGTATACAGGGTGGGCCATTTTAATCTTTCCGCGGAAATCTTTTTTTTAAGGCCTCCACATTCCCCTACCGTTGCCAATTACTTTTGGACTTATTATAGGGCAGTCGCAACTTTACCTCTGCCTTTATTTTTTCTCTTTACTTTTATTTTCGTGTATTTCTCTCTTTTTTCGGCTATTATTCCTCAACAGGTTGAGGTGAGGCATATTTTTCTAGCATGGCATCTAATACTTTAAACCATGCCCTTTAATGTACTTTTATATTTTTTATTTTCATTTGTATTATTATTATTTTCTTTTTCTTTCTTTTTTTTTTTACAAAAACGGACAAACCTGTAAAAGAATATTACAAATACATATATAAGATAAATTTTCTTTTTTCATCATTTGTCATTCATTAAAATTTTCATTGCACTATTTTGGGCTGCTTCCTCTACCGCCACCTGAAAGTAAATTAAAAAGAATATACATTAATAACAATATGACAAGAGAGACAGTGCAAAACAAATATTGGTTTGTACAAATTTCTTCTGAGTTTTTCCTGTCTTTTATTACTTCTTTTTATGGTATTATTTTGTTTATTTCTTGAGATCGCACCAAACATTCACATTTAAGACACACAATTAACAATATGACATTAGCACTGACACTAAAAACTAAACACAAAACAAGAGTAGCGTCTTCCTATTCCGGTTTTCATTCCAGGAATTTTATAAAATGTATTTATTATTTATAAACAGAATTCTGTATGTTATATTTTTCTCTAAAACTAGTTTGTGTTCCGTTCTCTCCTTCTTCTGTTTTCAATTCTTCTATTCCACATGTTTCCCACTACGTGTTTTGTCAATTCTTGGAACTTCTGTAGCTTTATTTTATCCTGTCTGATGTTTTCCCATGTTTCATTTTTGAGTTCGTCTCTGATATTTATTATTTCTTCTCTATTTATAAAGTGTACACAAGTCCATGTTACATGTTCGGGTGTCTGGGCTATTCCGCAAATACATGTCTCATTTTCTTCTATTGTGATCCTGTATAAATGTGACTTAAATGGTTCATGGCCAGAAAGTGTCTCCGTGGTCTCCTTATTTAGGTTTGGCATCTCTTTCCTTATTTGTATCGTCGGTATGTATTCTTTTAGTTTCTGTCCTTTACTTGAGTTTTCCCATTCCCGTTGCCATATCCTTTCAATAATTGTATCTAACTCTGTTTCGTTATTTGGAATTTGTCCTAGTATTTCTAAAATTTTTGTAATTTCGTTATTTTTTATCCACATTTTATAGGCCTGTCTTACAAGTAAACCTTGCGTTTGGGTGAATCGAGTTGCTGACTGAGACACATATGAGAAAGTAGTACTAAATGTGGTCAGTATTTCAGTGAAGTTCTAGGTGCGAAGCTCCAGAGGTTTAGGAGATACAGCTACCAGAACATCACATGGAAGTACAGAATAGTCTTCATACAGTTGAAGGTAAAAGCCCTGTAAGACCTCTTGTAACGACAAAAGGTGAATAACAAATATATGGGTACATATTAGGACTAGGGAGAAGTCATATAGTAAGGGTATACCTGACGGCGGCCATCTTGAAGTCCGCCATTTTGAATTAAGGTTAAGTTTTTAAAATAGGAATAGGGTCATGTGATACATGATTTAAGGCGCAAATTTAATCAGAAGAACAATGGTGACGTTAATTTTGATTTACGCGCAATTGGTAAAAAGTTACAGGGAAATTAAATATCGTTGCAGCATATGTATTAGTCAAACAACTAACATTGTCAAGTACATCAACAAACAACTAACATTGTAACGCCACCATTGTATTTGATTAACTTCTAGCCCGAAGTCATCTATTGCATTACTCTATTCCCATTTAATTTTGTGCTGGTTAATGATAAAACAAAAATGGTTATACCGTTGGATTTATGGTAAAATTTGCTATTAATAAGGTTTCACTGTTATGCGTTTTGTTTAAAACTTTTGTCTGATTCAAAATGGCCGATTTGAACATGGCCGCCATCAAGGCAACTCTTACCATAGACCTAATATTTATCCACCTGCTTTTTATTTAATTATTATCACTAACACAAAATTTACAAGGTGGGGTAAAGGACTAATACATATGCTGCAACAATATTTAATTTCCCTGTAACTTTTTATTAATTGCGCGTAAATCAAAATTAACGTCACCATTGTTCTTCTGATTAAATTTGCGCCTTAAATCATGTATCACATGACCCTATTCCTATTTTAAAAATTTAATTTTAATTCAAGATGTCGGATTTCAAGATGGCCGCCGTCAGGTATACCCTTACTATATGACTTCCCTCTAGTCCTAATATGTACCCATATATTTGTTATTCACCTTTTGTCGTTACAAGAGGTCTTACAGAGCTTTTACCTCCAACTGTATGAAGACTATTCTGTACTTCTATGTGATGTTCTGGTAGCTGTATCTCCTAAACCCCTGGAGCTTCGCACCTACAACTTCACTGAAATACTGACCACATTTAGTACTACTTTCTCATATGTGTCTCAGTCAGCAACTTGATTCACCCAAACGTAAGGTTTACTTGTTAGTACCTGGAAATGTATTGGTTCTTCCTGAGCCAGTACCTGTAGAGCCTCCGTTGACATGGTTTTTATTACATTTAGGGTTTTTATAAGTACCCCTCTTTGTGCCCGATTTATTGTTTGTCTTAGTTTCATGTTCATAAAAAGTCTGTGGCACCAGACACTGGCACAAGAGCTAAGTACTGGCATGATCACTGTTTTGTTGTAAGTTTGCAATATCCTCTTAGGGATTTGGTAGTCCCTTCTTGCTATTCTTAGTAATTTGTGTGCTACTTTTTTGCTCTTATTTGTAATTTTCTCTATATGTTTTCCGTAATTTAATTTTTCATCTATCCATACTCCCAGGTACTTAAACTCTTTAACTCTATCTTTTTGTTGGATATCTTTTGAATAGGACCTCTTTGAATTTTCTGTTCAAACATTGTATACTTTGGTTTTGTTCCGGAAAGAGTTACATTATTTGTTGAACACCATTTTTGAAGCTTTTCTAGTATTATGTTTCCCTTTCTTTCTACTTCGTGTCTTGAAGATGCCGACGACACTATCGCTATGTCATCAGCATAACCAACTACTCCTTCTGTTTCTTCAAGTCGATTAAGACATTTCAGACATGGATCTATTACAATATCCCACAATGTAGGGCCAGATATGGATCCTTGTGGGCATCCTTTTGTACTATATGTAGTTATATTTTTTATTTGGCGCTATGTATGTTATGTTCCTATCGGTACAGTAATCTATCATCAATTCATACAGAGACTTTGGTACCCCCATTTCTTTAAATTGCTTAAATAGTGATGGCCACCATAGGTTATCAAGGGCCCCACTTATATCTACGTATATTACTACCTGATATTTCTCCGTCTTACCCTTTTCAATTAGTTCCAAAAGTCTCCTTATTGCAGTCTCAGTACTTCTTCCTTTCCGAAAACCATGTTGTAGCCTATCATTTTCTATATTTCTGTATTTGTTTAATCTTTTTACGATAACTCTCTCGAAGAGTTTGTCAATTGTATTTAGGAGACGTATTGGTCTGTACGCTTTTGGATCGTCGTTCATTTTGTCGTCATTCTTTTTATGACTAAATTGGCCTTCTTCAAGTTTTTAGGTACCCTTCTTTGTTTTAGACACAAGTTGCACAGTCTCGATAAGTATGGTGCCCATTTCTCCACTTGATCCTTGTATATTTCTGATTTTATATTGTCAGGTCCTGCGGCTTTCTTGTTTTTCAGCATTTTTATGTATGCTATTATCTCTTCGTTCGTAGTTTCTTCTATTTGTTCATCATTTCTAGGTGATATTTTCATCTGATTTCGTGTCTGCCTATGTTCATCGTTGTCTTTAGTTGGGTCGTCAGTCGGTAAGAGCTTTGTCATTAAATAATTTATTGTATTTTCCCAACCCTTGGTATAATCTCCATTGTCCATTTTGAGGGTAGAAAGTGTTGTTGGCTTGTTTACTTTGTTACTAATTATTTTATATGGTTCACCCCATATGTCTAGATTTATGTTTTCCTTTAAAAATGCTTTCCAACTTTTTAATTTTGTTTCTTTTAGTTTATCTTGATATTTGTTTTTAATTTCTCTATATTTTTCTAGTCTTGTTTGAGTTCGGCATCCCACGTGGCTTGGTATAATTTCCTTGCTTTTCTGGTCTTCGTTTTCAGATTTTGCAACTCCCCATTCCAAATTTTTTTGTTTTAATCTGTTTGTCATATTGTGATTTTGTTTTTGTTGAACTTTTGATAGCGTTTATTATTTCGGCTTCTATTTTTACTGACAAATCATCCACATCATCATCATTATTTATATTCGGTAAGTTTATGTTTCTCCAAAATTTTTCCCAGTTTATTCTTTTGGTGTTGTAGATTAGTGTGTTTTCTTGTGCTTTCATATTTTCTTTCACATTTGTACCTTCAATCTCAAACATAATAACATTGTGCTCACTTAGCCTGGCCGTATCCAAGACCCTCCAGTTGCATATTCTGTTACTTAGTTGTAACGTTGATAATGTTACGTCTATATTCGATTCCCCACCTTGCGTGTTTCTAAATGTTGGCGGATGTCCTTCTTCAATTATAACCACTAGCTCATTTTGCGCGATCATTTCTTCTAACTTTTTCCTTTTTTCATCCGTAATCCTACTATTCCAGATTGGTGATTTGGCATTTGCATCCATACAAATAAGTATTTAGTCATTTTTATATGTTTCGCATATTTTTGTTAAATTTATTAAAAAAGGTTCGATGTCCAGACTAAACTGACAGTAGCAATTTATGATTTTATAATTTCCCGTTTCTGTTTTGAGTTCGATGCTAATTGTTCACGGATCTCTAAATTGAATTATTCTTGTTTCTATTTACTATAACCGCCATTGGTTTATCACCTGTGTTAGATTTCTTAGGTTTCTCTCCTGCATAGATAACCTCCATTGATCCCATTACTGTTAATTTATTGTTTTTGGTGTAGGGTTCCTGTATGAGAATAATATCTATATCCTCTTTTTCTGCTAATTCTTGAATCTCGTCCATGACCGTTATAGTTTCCTGCGTTTATCTGCATGATTTTAATCGTATTGTTTGCAGTTAATTCAACCATTTTGATGGTCAAAGATTAAAAATTTTGACGTGGCAATGTGGTCACTCTGCTTTATGGTCATAGACGATTCTTCCATATTGTTTAGCGAACTCTCTATACACCTTTTGCAAGTCCAGTATCATTTCTCTTCTTTTGTATACTTTCTTGACATGTTCTAAATGATAGTGTGGATCAGATGTTATCCCGTTTGCCTTTAATTCTATTTCATCCACGTCTTCCAACTGCGGGAAGACAATGGATTTACGGAAATCTATCGAAAACAGTTGAACATCAATGAACCAAATCAAAAACTCAAGTAGGAAATGACATGGGTATATCGAATGGTGTTATCGTGGTGCCCAGCAGGGCCGTCGTTCATAGAAGCCCAGGGCCCAACTTTAAAAATTTAAATGGGAACATGGGGTGAGTGATACCTTGTTCGATGGATCTCCAAAGACTAAACATCGTTGTGGCAAAAGATTTTTCATGTGCGTCCCTTATTCAAAATAGACGCCAAGACATTGTGTCTGTATCAGATAAAATATCCAGTACCACTAATATGAAAACGATTGGAGATGAGACGACTGAACAATAAGTGAAACGGGAAAATGGTATATGGATGTCAAATGATGTGACGGTGACTCCCAGGTCCTCTTTCATGGGGGCTCAGGGTCCAACTTCGAAATTTTAAATGGAAACATGGATCTAGTGATACCTCGTTCGATAGATCTTGAAACATTAAACAACGTTGTGGCAAAAGATTTTTCATTTGCGCCACTATTTTCAAAATGGCCGCCAAGACATGGTGCCTGTATCAGATAAACGTCTAGTACCACTAATATGGAAACGGTTGGAGATAAATGAACAGAAAAAACGTTAAACAAGAAAATGGCATGCGGCACGTCGAATGATGACGCGGTGACCCTCCAGGTTCTAATTTTGAAATTTTAAATGGAAATGTGGGTCGAGCGATACTTCGTTCGATAGATCTTCAAACACTAAACAGTGTTCTAGCAAAAGATTTTACATATGGACCAGCTTATTCAAAATGGCCGCCAAGACATGGTACCTGTATCAGATGAAACGTCCAGAACCACTAATAGTAAATAGTGCAGTACCAGTACCACTAATTTAAATGAACAGAATAAAACTCGCTTAGGAAATCACAGAGGGTATCTATCATTCCACGGCTCGAGAATGATGCAACATAGGAAAAGGTGATTAAAGCGAAAGTTACATAATGCAAAAGAGGAAATCTAATTCTTAGAAAATTATCTTTCCGACCGCGCTCCGTCAGTGGGTGAAGCGGGAATGAATGGTAAAATCTCAAATAAGAACTTATTTTTACTTGCAATAGGTATGGTTTGTCTGAAACATTCGTGTGTAGAAGTGACTGGTACACTAATGAATAAAAATCAGTTGAAATTCGGTTTGAAGGGTAACACTCATTTGTATTACAAAGTGTGATTTGATAGAAAAAAAGAAGCATCTGAAATGCGAAGCAAAGTTTGTAATAATACATTTTTTTTTAACTTTTAAACATTTTGCCCGCCCCTTCGCTCCTGATAATTTAACGCAATGCGTGCAAGATGTTTGGGAAGCATCTGCATCAATATGTACCGCTTCGTTTCTGAGAATCACAACTGAAACTACCGCTGACAGTTAATCGGAATGTAACTGGACATCATCTCAATGAACCTCATATTGTATCTCCTAAATTGAAAATGTGCACGCATCCTGCTCCGCCCATTATAACTGAAATTGTCTGTGTCTTTCTGTTCTCTTAAATGAATATCGGGATATATATTCTGTAGTGCCACGGCCGTTGACTTTCCACATCTTTGCCCACTAATCCGCGATCTGTGCATTAGACAACTGCACGTCATAAAATAAAGTTATGTCACGTCAATTCTCGTTCCTGAACTTTACACACGAAAACTGAAGCTCCAAGCGAGGCCCTCAAACATTTATCCATCTGAAATATTCACTCTTAAAGAATGAATATAATTTAAAACGTGTTGTTTGAATTATTAAATAATAATATACTAATACTTAGTACACAAAAACGTTCGACAGTAACTCTTGTCGAAAAGACGTTTTATCTGATATAGGTGTCATGTCTTGGTGGTTATTCTGAAAATGGTGACCCATATGAACAATTTTTGCCACCGTGCTCTTTAATTTTTAAAGGTCTATCGAAGGATGTATCACTCGACCCATGTTTCCTTTAGAAATTTTGAAGCCATGAATGGCGGCTCTGGAGGTCACCGCGACAATATCATTCGATGTGCCGTATAGCATTTCCTTTTTGAGTTTCTGTTCTGTTCATTTATGTTCAATCGTTTTCATATTAGTTAGTGGTACAGGAAGTTTTATCTGATACAGGCACCATGTCTTGGCGGCCATTTTGAAAACGGTGACGGATATGCAAAATCTTTTGTCACAAACTTTTTAGTTTCTAAAGATCTATCGAACGAGGAATCACTCGCTCCATATTCCCATTTAAATGAAATGAATGAAATGAAATCTTTGAGTTTTACGTCCCATGCTTATGCCGGTTAGGCTAAAGGCTATGGTGATCATAAGAAATGAATGAAATGGTGGAATGAAGAAAGTGGAAGGAAACGGGATAACCTCGAAAAAACTCACGCACACGGTGCTTGTCTACCACAAGTTTAATTGGCGGGGGCTGGGATCGAACCCGGGACCCCAAGCACGAGAGGTTAACGCTCTACCACTGAGCCACCGCGGCCCCTATTCCCATTTTAAATTTCGAAGTTGGGCCCTGGGTCCCCATGAAAGGTGGCCCTGGGGAACATCGCGACATCATTGGACGTGCCCCATGCCATTTCCCTGTTTCAGTTTATGTTCAGTTCATATCTCTGACCGTTTTCATATTAGTCGTACTGGACATTTTGTCTGATACAGGCACCATGTTTTGGCGTTTGTTTTGAATAGGTGACGCATATGAAAAATCTTTTGCCACAACACTGTTTAATGTTTGAAGATCTATCGAACGAGATATCACTCAGGCCATGTTCTCATTTAAATTTTTAAAGTTGGGTCCCGGGCCCCCATGAACGGCGGCCCTGCGTTGCACCACGATAACACCATTCGATATGTCCCATGTCATTTCCTATTTGAGTTTTTGGTTCCATTTCCTATTTGAGTTCCTATTTGGTTCAATTATGTTCAACGGTTTTCCGGATATTTCAGTGGAAAGATTAAAATGTGCCACCCTATATATATAAGGTTTTGGTAAGTAGTATTATATGTGACGAAGCTTACATTATTGTATTTATTACTTATAGTACCTCTAACCCACAATCAAATAAGTTTTAATACATTAGAATTCGAAGTAAACCAGTTTCCTAAGTTTTGTGGGAAAATAATGTTACTTTCCAAAATTAAGTTTCGGAAGGTGTTAAGTAACTATGTAATTAAAATAATTGGAAAGAGAATAAAATATGTTGATTCCCAACTTACATATTTGTTCTTAATAAAACAGTTTCGATATACGAAGTGATCATAGAAGGGTGTTTTCCCAACTTCCTCCCGAGTATACACCCATGAACTCGTCATTCGAATGGCAATAGTTTCACTATCTTACATAGGCCCTATAACTTAGCAACACAAAGAGTTTTGATCAAAGTTTTTTATTTTTATTTTATTTTATTTTATTTATTTATTTATTTATTTATTTATTTATTTTTGCCAACATTCAAGGTAAGGCCGAATAATTTGAGACTGAACTGGGCCTCACCTTTCTCATCTCAGAACACAAGTGTCTGTCTCGGTATCGTTTTTTTTTTCTTTCGTTTCGATTTATACAAGCCCGTGTCTGTCTCGGTACTATCCTTACTGTCAGTTAATAGAACAATAACCATTATTTGTTGTGTGTTAAGATTTTCAGAAACAAATCGCTAGTTCTAGTTTTAACTAATCCTCAAAATATATAATAATATTAAACACAGCACATTTACCACCATTCGTTTTGCGTGTGCTTTTCGCTATACGTTAGACTCCACCGTAATCTCCATGCAATGACGGTATTACGGTAAGACTTTAACAAGGCACTATGTGAGTTATTACTAAATAATGAAGTTTTGAAATTTTGAATCAGTGGGATTACGGGACCGGCCTGGGGTCTGGGCTGAGAGTTACCAAATTTTAGTCAGGGGTACCTTGGTTCAGGCCCCAGATCAAGAAGAAGCGTTTTTTTTTTAAATTTGAACCAGGGGGTCTCAGGGGGCGTTTACGGAAACATGCAAAAGTGGTAGAAAATGACCGAATATTATTGGTAGTATATTACTGTAGAATATTGGTAGAATATTATAATATTAGTGGTAGAATATTACTGTCGAATTCATAGTTTTCGTGGCCGTTGAAATCAATGGTGAAACTCTGATTACATTAACTTCCAAAAACACCCTATTTGGGCCGGAGGTTACCGGGGGGGAGGGGAGAGAAGGTCGGATACCGAGACATGTAAAAGTAATCCAAAATGACGAATATTAGTGTCAAATCCATAGTTTTCGCGGTCGCTGAGATTTTTTCTATATCAAACAATACCAACCACTTTGGATAATCTTCGTCAAAGGGTTGTTGATGAAGTTGCACTTATTGAACTGAACGTCACCAGGAATACAGCATTGGTGTTTTACCATCGAATTGCTCACTGCCAGACCAAGAAAGGTGTGCAGTTTGAGCGTATGTTGTGAAACATCAGTTACACTTTGTTCATCTGCCAATTTTAGACAACCAAGTCGAGAGACGCAAGGGGATTCATGATAATCAAGTTCTTCGAAGAAAGATTAAAAAAAAAAAAAAAAAAAAAAAAAAAAAAAAAAAAAAACGGGAAGACATTACGAGGCTGGTAAAGCTGGTGCGTAGTTACGCATTCCGTAACTAGGGTAACATCAATTTTAGATAGCAGGAAACGAAGACAGAATAATGTTTTTTTATTCTCTACTTTCATGTGAAACGGAATTTTCAACGAAGTTAGGGTTATGTTAAATCCAAGTGTATCAGCCACCCCTCCCTAACAATTTAACTGAACTTTGAGAACGTATTTAACAAGCAGATGGATTTCCTGCCTCTGGAATGTAAAAAAGAGTGTGCCAAGATTTATACTATCAAAACTGATGTATGTTGAATTACAAATTGCACTCATCTTGAGCAGCTTTGACAAGGAACATAACACGCATGTGTTTATAAACAAAAAAATAATTTTGAGTTTTCTCTAATTTAACATAAGCTGCATGTCATTGTGACTAAACAAAGTTGAGTTATTAACCTTTGAAATCGTGAAGATCATTTAAATAGCCCTGTATATTAATTAAGTTTCTTTGCGCTTTATCCAGGTTTTGTAAATGTGTTCTCGTGTGAAACCTTTGTCATTTGTGGTTTTACGTACTAGTGTGAAATAATGATTTTATTTAATCTGTCCATGTCACGTGATATTTGATAATCATATTGGTCTACTTGACCTTTACAATTCTAGGGAAGATGTTTCTTGTTGCAAAACACAAAATCATTCTTTTCCATATCGTAATTGTCTACCATGGTTGCATTGAAATGTAAATGAAAGCAATTTTGTTTTATGCTAAGCCTTTTTAAAATATTGGTCACATATTTTGTGCTTTTTAATTGCACGTGTATTTCTCGAGTTACTTAGTTTATTATCAATCCCAGGTAGCGTACGATGATATTGCTCTTTTGTGATTACAGCACCATCTAGAGGATAACGAAAAGTACTTCAAGTAAAATTTGAGTATTTTCGATCCCAAATTCGAGTCAGCAACAAAAATAGGGAGTTCCTATTTAAAACTTTCAAGTTGTCCTTTGGGGCCCCGCGATGGGACCCATAAGGGCACTTGTTTTTTACAGAATTTTATAGGCCCCTGACATGTGTCATTCTTACCTAAATAGATTTGTCACATTTTTTATTTCAGAAGTATTTCAGGTCGCAAAGTTAGGGGACGTACGTTGCGATTTCAGCGCCATCTATTAGAACAATGAAAAAGTGCTTTAAATAAAAGTTGCTTAGTTTTGATCGTAGAATCAGAATCTGCAACAAAAATGGGGGATTTATATTTGAAATTTTCAAGTTGGCCCCTGGGGCCCTATGATGGAACCCCTGAGGGCACTTGCTGTTTACAGAATTTTATAGACCCCTGATATATGTACATTCTTACTTAACTAGATTTGTTACATTTTTTGTTATGTTGGAAATATTTAAGGTCGCAAAGTTAAGAGATGTACGTACGATGATATTTATTTTTCACAATTACAGCGCCATCTATTAGAATAACGAAAAAGTGCTTTAAGTAAAAGTTGCTTAGTTTTGATCGTAGAATCAGAATCTGCAATAAAATAGGGGGTTTTTAATGTGAAATTTTCGAGTTGGCCCCTGGGGCTCTATGATGGGACCCCTGAGGGCACTTGTAGTTTACAGAATTTTATAGACCCCTGATATATGTACATTCTTACGTAACTAGATTTGTTACATTTTTTTGTTATTTTGGAAATATTTAAGGTCGCAAAGTTAAGGGACATACGTACGATGATATTCATTTTTTTTTATGATTACTGGGCCATATATTAGAATAACGAAAAAAGTGCTTTAAGTAAAAGTTGCTTAGTTTTGATCGTAGAATCAGAATCTGCAATAAAAATAGAGGGTTTCTATTTAAAATTTTCGAGTTGGCCCCTGGGGTCCTATGATGGGACCCCTGAGGGCACTTGTTGTTTACAGAATTTTATAGGCCCCTGGCATGAGTACATTCCTGTCTAAGCAGATTTGTCAATTTTTTTGTTATTTCGGAAATATTTGAGGTCGCAATGTTAGGTGAAACACCCTATATACATAGGGTGTTCAAAAAATGGCGCCCACAGACCACAGAGCATTATTCTACGAGTCAAAATAAACCAAATATATATATATATATATATATATATATATATATATATATATATTTGTATACCTTTCGAGTCCTCGTCTGGAGAGAGAAATTGCACTATATGACAACATCGCAAAAAAATAATCATAATTAGGTCTACAATCTATCAAATAGTTATATCGAATCTTTTCAGATGGTAGCTAAAGTTGATATTGATGGATACTAGCATCACTTATTACTGTAGCAATCGATTCAACTGATTGAATTCGTAGAGTAATACTAATGGCTCTATGTTAATCTGCGACGTTGCTACATTGTGAAATTTTGATTCGCCATAGCGGCTGAAGGATGGCCCGGAGGGCATTTCATCATATAACATTTTCGCTTTATTTTGACCTACAGAATAGTGCTCTGTGGTCCGTGGGCGCCATGTTTAGAACACCCGATATATATATAAAATTTTATATAGACAAGTATGCATGTATGTAATGGAGAAAAATCAAACCATAGAATGCACTAGCAAGCGTACTAATTACTCTGATACTCAGGCATTTGACGTTCAAAAAAAAAAAAAAAAAAAAAAAAAAATTGCAGGGTTTTAGTCTTTTTGTCTTACGTCTAACGACTTAGGAGCACGATGCTGTTCGCCATAAGCTCTTAACTCCATCTCAAACCGAGACTCATCTAACAAGAGGTGAACGCTCTACCACTGATCCATCCATTCCAGAATTATATATAAATAATATACACATAAATTATCTGTGTATATATACACATACACATTATTAGACTTATCTTCGAAAGTGAATGAGTTGAGTTGATTTTGAATTTAACGTCCCGTTCATCAGCGAGGCTATATGATATGTGGACCTATTAATTAAATTGGAATCCGAACCACATGAGCTCCCCCCGGGAATCGAACCGGTTTCTTCCGTGCCTTTGCCTCGCTTAGCCACGGAGGAGCTATCGAAAGTGAATGAGTTACTAAAATACTCATGTATATAATCAAGGGAATGGAAAAAAAAGGATTACAAAATAAAGTACCATTCGAATCTGAGAAAAATCTTCGGAAAATTCATTCATTGTTTTCTATAAATCACTTCTCCCTTCAACAGACCAATAAGGAAAGATGTAGCTAGTAGATCACATCTGTTGCACCCCACAGACAGCATTCACCGCTTTTCGGGGTAGAAGTTTTTTTTTTTTTTTTTTTTGTCGATCAAATGAACAGTTCGAATGGCTCTTCTACATCCGACTACTACATCAAAGCATCTGTCATTTTTCTTCTTCAAGATCAAGTGCTGGTAGTTCTTAACTAATTAGCGCTCGGTTTATTTTTATCTGAGCAGTTGAAAGAAAGAGACGTTCTGTTGACTGATTGATCGTTTGTTCTTCCCATTTGGACGAAACTAAGTTTTTTGTTTCTTCCCACCATGTATATATATATATATATATATATATATATATATATATATATATATATATATATATATATATATATATATATATATATATATATATATATATATTGTAAAACAGGAGGGTAATTTCGTCGTTCGTTTACATCCTGCATATTTTTTTTTTTTCAGTTTTTGCTTCTTATCAAACACAAATTCTACATTTTTTGTGAGTAGTAAGTTTGGTTTTACTTAATGCACATAGTACTTCTGCTAATAGGTTTACTTAATGCCTCTGGCTATAACCAAACCATATTATTTATTTCGCCTCGATTAGATTTTTGATATAAATTATCTGTAAGAAATTGAATGCAGTCAATAACTAATTGAACTTGCTTTCGCAGTGTTAAAGAAATATACACGTACAACACCGTCTATCATTCTAACTTTGCAAGCGTGAGGTTCTGGGTTTGAATTTCGGAATGGGTACCCTAACGGAATATTTTCTGATATGTTTCTCAGTCTTACTAGATGGATTCTGGAATGACACTTTAATGCAGCCCGTGGGTACTTAGTATTCATCAACTATGAAATGAAGAGCATATATTTAAGTTATAAATATTACTTAAAACATGAAAGCTATGTAAATTCACCTCAGTGTAAAGAAGAAATATTTTCTATAATGTTTGTTATATAGAATAGTTGCAGCTTTAATTCAGTATACTTTTTACTTTTTGAGTGATGGTAGAAGACAAGTTCTTGTGATTATGAAAAAAATCAGTTCGAGGATTCAATTGATTTACGAGCTTTATTAACATTACATGTCGTAAGAGTTATTTTTAAATGTCTGTCTGTCTTCCGTCCATTTATTTCTTTGTATTTATACACGGACGGCCGGCTAAAGAAAAATGTTTCTTTCAACCCTGTTACTGGCAATGGCGGATCTAACCTGGGAAGCTCGATGTTTTTCATATGGAAATTCTCAATATCACATATCTTCCGCTTCCTTCCTCCTAAAAATCGTAAGGTCTTTCTTTTTTCTCTTAAAATATCTGGGAACCCGACCTGAGAAAGATATTGTCCTCCATCCGAGACCTCTTGATTACAGAATTAGGAATTAGATTTCTGGGCTTTTGGTATCTATGGCCATGTTAAGACGTCACGTATGAGGACTCTCAATGATCACATTATCCGAGCAATGGGAAGGAAGAAAGGACTGGGAAAGGAATGAAGGAAGCAGTCTTGAACCTGTATGTTAGGTACCATCCCGGCATTTGCTTGAGAAACGCAAGAAAAATTACTTGAATTGCTAATGGTATTCAAGGTTGTTGACTAACATGTTTACGATATAAGTATTATTATTATTATTATTATTATTATTATTATTATTATTATTATTATTATTATTATTATTATTATTATTATTATTATTATTATTAAGTATTCATAACCTTGTGTTACATTCTGTTAACTATACGGATATATATTATTCATTTAACCGATATCTTATAAAATGTGAAAAGATATTTGAAAAGGAAAACCATAAACAGCAAAAGCTTGGATTCTCCCTGAATCATTTATAAAGATTCTTAAGTAACTATTTCGTAATCATACAGATATTAAATTAAATTCAATTCTATTCTGTAATTTAATATAGCACGTAGAAAGAATGAATATGGTTCGTCAACTTTTGTATAATACCATAGAATTTCCAACCTTTTGTAATTTAAAAAGTAGCTTTTTCTAGCTTAGAAGACCGTTTCATTCTTAAAGCTAGAGTTTAGGAAAACTATAGACAGACCACGACATGTACTTCAAGTATCACCCCAACTTATAATGACATTTTAAGAAAATCAGTCTAAGCTGGGGATGCAAGGGGTCGGAAAACACCTGTTTCTATTTAAACATTTCCCCCTTTTCTGCTGTTGTTACCAGGGATTTTTTTTTTTTTTTTTTTTTTTTTTTTGCATCTCTAGTGTGAGCGAATGGATGAATAGGTTTGACTAACCCATTGACTTACTAACAATAACAATGTCGACCATGGATGGAAATTAGGGGGAGGAAAGGGGGGCAGTTCCCCACTTTTTTGGAGTAACCCATTAATGTATATATTTTCATTTAGAAATGTAAAGTGTCTGAATCCGTATTGGTTGTCTTCCCGTGGAGTTAAGAAAGCTACAGGAATTGAGTTTTAATTGCCACGGAAAATAACCCAAAATTAACCTTTTTTTGCACAAAAATTGCAGCATCTTTCACTTCTTCTTACAAGGGCTCGATGTGTTAGTCAGCCGCTCTGAAACTAATTGAGAGAACATTTCACACACACACACACACACACACACACACACACACAAACTTTCATAAGTTATTCTTTAATTACACAAAATTGACAGTCTTTTCTTCTTCTTGAAACTCTTTTCTTCTTTCTAATAGTAAGGAAAATTGATTAAAAAGAGAGCAATAAAAACAACTTCTACGTTTTCTATTGATTTGCAGTGGTATTATACGAGTGAAGTGGCGTATTTAGGGGCGTACGAGTGTATATACAATTAAATTTAGTGAATTCAACATAAAGAATGAGTCAGAAAAAACTTGGCCAGTAACTTTGACCAAAAAAGTAGGTAAAGAAATGAAAAGAAGAAAGGTCGTTTGCATATTTTAGTTGACTATAAAGTTTAAAAAAATAAACACACAAAATATATTATAAAGAACTAATTATGGAAAAATGCTCGTACATTACTCTTAATCCGCTTCATAAGAGTTCGCACATCTTCTTCTGTTATTTGATTGGCAGCTGCAGTCCACTTGCGACGAAAAGTTTTCAAGTCAGCCGCCTTCCCTTTTGATGTTTTCAATGTTCTTTTAATGTGGGCCCAATATTTTTCAATTGGCCTAAGTTCAGGGCAATTTGGTGAATTTGCCTCTCTTCGAACTGCGACGATACCCTTTTCTTTATAACAATCAGTGGCTGCTTTAGAGTAGTGAGAGGTAGCAAGATCTGGCCAAAAGAAAACAGAGTTACTGTATGACATCACAAATGGATACAAGCGTTTTTGTAAACACTCCTTCGTATAAATTTCGCCGTTAATTGTCCCTGTTGTGATGAACGCTTTGCTTTTTTTACCGCATGAACAAATAGCTTGCCAAATCAAATATTGTTTGGGATATTTGGATGCCTTCCGTTGTTTAAATTTATCCTGCAAATCTCCCCTCTTCAGTGCCACGTACTACTCCTTTCCGGGAATTTGACTGAAATCAGCGACACAATAGGTTTCGTCGTCCATAATGCAACATCCATATTGCGTAAGGTACTGATCATAGAGTTTTCTTGCTCTGGATTTTGCCGTCACTTTTTGCTTTTCGTCTCGGTTAGGTACCTTTTGGACTTTGAAAGATCGTAAACTTTTCCTTGCTTAAATCTGTGCACTGTAGATTGGGACGCTTTGACCACACCAGCAACTGCTCTTTCCGATAAATAAGGATTTTGACGCAGCAATGCAGTAACCCTTTTCTCCAGCTTCGGTTGGCTAGTCCCCGGTTTTCTACCTGAGCCAGGTTTTCTTTCAACAGTTAAATCTTGTGCGTACTTTTTAATTACATTTTGCACAGTAGACCGAGGGTATTTTACGAGTTTGCTTAATTTATTTAAGGACATACCTGGATTTTCGAGGTATTTGTTCACAATTAGTTTTCGTTTTTCTAACTGACTCATCGTTCTTTACCACAGTATGCACACTTCACAACTGACAATCTATTCGTGAGTAAGATCGACAGTCTGCCCTTGCTTATGCACAGTGCTGCCAATGTTCATCTTATATACTAGAAAATATGGAGGGAGGAAAGTGGCCAGGTTTTTTCTGACTCATTCTTTAATTCTAGGTTTTCTAGATTTTAGAATTATTTTGTATAACTGGAGTGTGGAGTGATTCTAAATATTGCGTTTAGATGTGTTCCAAGAAAGTGAAAACTGCAATTAATGGCAACGAACCTGTTTGGGAAAGCTGCAAAAGCAAATATTTCTTTAAATGTCGTAGCATATGTTTGTAGTATTTACTGTCTTTCATTTTCTAAGAGTAATAACATACATTTAATAGCATGTATGGAATTAAAAACATAAGTTTTTCTTTAATCCCCCGTTTTAATATAACTGTTGCAAACCAAGCCTCATTATTCATTACTATGATTAATATTATCCTTTCTGTTTATTTGTGTTGCAAATTTGTTATTAAATAATCTGATCACATAATTTTCCAGACAGAGGGGCCGCGGTGGCTCAGTGGTAGAGCGTTCACCTTTGGTGCTAGGGGTCCCAGGTTCGATCCCAGCCTCCGCCAAGTGAACTTTGTGGTGGACAAACACCGTGTGCGTGGGTTTTCTCGGGGTTCTCCCGTTTCCTCCCACTTTATTCATTCCACCATTTCATTCATCACTCATCATCACCGTCTCCTTTAGCCTAACCGGCATAATCGTGGGACGTAAAACTCAAATATTTCATTTAATTTTTTTTTCAGACAGAATTTTAAGATGTTCATGAGCAAGGAATCAAACCTCTTCTTACACTTTCGTTGTTTAAGAGTACAAAGGGCTAGTACCTAGTTGCGTTGCTCTTGTCAATTTAATTAATAAAATATGAAGTACGATATACGGTATTTTAACCGAAAAAGACAGTATCCTATTAGTTATACAACCTTTCGTCAAAAAAAGTGTTAGAAACAACCAGGGAAACTAAGATTGATATACAAATATTCAGATCATGTTTTGCTCCCCCTCCCACTTTTAACGTCCATTCGCCGCCACTGATGTCGACACTACCTTGTGCACCAACAAGATTGGTATCGATTTGCAATCCATACAGTATTTTGTATACAGATGCATGGCAAAGAAATTACTATATAGTGTGTGAAGTGTTTTCATGAGTTTCTGTTTAATGATTTCAGCGATTAACGAGCCTATTATACACTAAAAAGAAAAAAAATCAATCAAAATAAAACATAAACCACAGCGGCAAGAGATGACTGGCGCCAGAGTTTTAATTTCTTTTCTGTTGATATTCAAGCAAGAGTCGGATTAGGTTTTCCAATACGAATGCCACATTGCTTCATTTCGGAAGGGTGATATAGCGTCTGTACAATACCGTTATCTGACAAGAGAAACGAGTGCAAGCTGGAGCCTCGCACCTACCAGCCTTAAAGTTTATGCACTGACGTCCGTCGCATTCCTGTGTAGTGTTTGGCCATCATTGCGACATTCGATCTCACATGTAACATGTTATTTCGCAGACTTTGTAGTATCTCGTTTCAATGAAGCTGTACTGCACGTGCAACCTTGTGTCATGTATGACAGTGAAAACAACGTCCTATTTAAGTTCAAAGCATACATAGAATTAATTCATTGACATGTATTTTCACTTGTTAAATACATATTCCTTGGAAGTAGAACTACCATGAATAAGCATTTTCAAGTTAGACTACATATATGCAAAAATATCAATTAATACATTTCCTGTGTAAACCAGGGCTTTTTAGTTTCAGTTCCACTGAAAGCAGTTGGTTTGAATTAAATCAAGAAATAATGCACGAAAGTATGTAGTATGTAAATTCATGAATCAATTTCATAAAGTAATTGTACAGTACAACATGAAACAGCAACCATAGCTCAATGGTAGAGTGTTCGTCACTAGAGACAAATATAGCTAATAATACACATTAATTTTTCAGAAAACCTCAACTGTGTTCTACTTTAGGGATCCTCAAGAAACAAGAATTAAGGCTGTCTCGTTTCGAAAGTGTTTAGTGAAAGTGATGTCTCGTCTCGAAAAATGCATTTGTTTGTATTGGAAGAGCTCTGTCTTGTCTCAAATTTAGTCACGATTTTTTTTGTTTCGTCTCGTGTGCAACCCTAGCGGGCTTTCATTACACTTGAACGTTTATCAAACATCATTCTAACAAGAACCAGCTACTTTAGTACTCCGGAGTCGAGACCAAAAGTAGATTAAGTAGATATGTCAGAGGGAATATTCACTATCCGAAATATTAAAGGATAACATATGCACATTCTCGATTGAAATGAACATGTACAGTTGGTCAAAGGTGCTCTTGGAGGAAAACATAATTCCTATAAGTGACATGGATAGGTATTTACGACCAGGGGCGGATTCCAACCTGGGCTTCTTGAGGTAATAATAATAATAATAATAATAATAATAATAATAATAATAATAATAATAATAATAATAATAATAATAATAATAATAATAATAATAATAATAATAATAACAACAATAATAATAATAGTTTTCACATACCACTGAAGTAGAACTAACTCTATTCGAACAGATATATATGATTGGGCCCCCTTGATCGGGCCCAAGAGAAAACCATTCATTGTTAATGGGCAGAGGCGGACTGGACCTCCCGGATATCCGGAAATTTCCGGGTGGGCCCTGCCTTCTTCTAAATCACTTAAGATATTGCCCGATTAGTTATAACTAACTCCGTTCTCGTTTATAGTAATAAGTGGCGTAACTAACGGGCCTGCAGTGCTAGCCAAGGAGGGGGCACTAGGGAAAGGGGGCTCCTGCCGAACCTGTAGCCTTGTTTGTTGAAAAATCAATAAAACTATAAGAAGTCTAAAAAATACATGTAAGTTATTAGCTTGAAAATGTAATGCCACCTCCCACGTGCATAATTTATGTATCCAATAATGTATTCTGCAAACGATAACATATAAAGAGCATGGAGCTGATTCTCCCACGGTAAGGAAACCGCGTTAGACATGAAGTTGTTGGACGCGAGTGGTGGCGATAAATAATGGCCTCCTGAGCACAGCGGTGATGTTAGGAAACGGGCCCGAAGCTCTAGAAATCGGTCCCCTAAGTTTCGAGCTTGGGTCCCTTCTATTCACCAATGAAATATGTAGTTCTTGGACGTGGGAGGTGGCAATGGAAAGGTCGTGGTCCCCTGAGCACAGCGGCGATGTCACAAATCGAGCCCGGGGCCTGACATCCCCAGATATCGGGACTCGAAAGTATAAGGTAGGATCCCTTTTATTCACCAATGAAGCATGGAATTTTGGACGGGGTGATTACATTGGAAAGGGTCGGTTTCCTCTGAGCACACCGGTGATGTCGTAAATCGGGCCCAGGCCCGAAGCTCAAGAAATCGGGCACCAAAGGATGTTCATGCTTTATTCTCCATGCTTTTTGCTCACAAAAGTAAGTTTCCTTACTATCTTGCCTGAACGTTATTCAACCAAACATTAAACAATAATACTGTTAAAGTTGACAATGACACAAGTAGTAGGTAAGTCATTTGATGGTGCTTTCAATATGAGAAGTGAATTTTCAGTTACAGAACTATATTCGAAATGAATCACCATAAAGCGTATACATTTTGTGTTATTCTCACATTCTGAATTTGTGTATTACTAATGGATGTGAAAGTGTTGTAGAAGCAAAAACATTTTTTTGGCAATCTGCAGAAACGTGACTGAAAAATGCGTTATCGCCTCTGTGTAGTCAACAAATATGCGAATTTAGACATCAAAAGTTCGTGTTGTTCGTTCCGTCTTTGTTTCTTGATTTTGAGAGAATGATTCCTAGCTGCCGTTAGTAGAAAAAAAATACTTTAGGCTTTAATGTTAATATATTGTAGTAATGTTCCAGTTTAATTATAGTGTTTAAGAAGTCAACAAGAAATCATTTCTTATCAAACTCAGGGTGCTTTATCAGAAAGGTTTTAAAACTGTTCCTCTAAACTTTCTGTGTTTTCAAAATGTAACTTTCTTTTTCGTCACCTCCATAATTAGATGGTTACTCAGTGTTCTTCGTTATATAACATGTAAACAAATCTACAAAGATAGAGTATTATTTTAAGCGATAAAATTAAGTTTACTATAATTTATTTACTCATATGCTTGTACCATTCATGAAAATTGAATCCCTCATAATTTTGAAGATGGAATTTTATCATATTCAGATCTCTTTCTGTATAAAACAGTCGCTACTTTGGAGGCACATGTACCGATTCATTCCAAACATTTTCAGGGGGTAGAGAATAAAGAAAGCGAAATAATACTTAGCTGTGCATACTCAAACACAATTTTACATTTCGTGGGGACGGGGGTTTAGTCATCTAAGATTCATTCCTAAAAGGGCAGTCCAGACTCCACACCAACTCGGTATTCATCAAGGACTTTAAGCGTCATTCTCCGGGTGGGCCCTTGTTCTCCCAGTCCACCTCTGTTGTTGGGGCCTCTTTTGGTACGGCCACATCCACATGGACCCTTATGATTTGTTTTATCGAGTGCCTGGCTACGCTCTTCTAAAAAGAATTTCACCAATAACAACAGGACTTCAATTTGGCAGGCTAAGTTAATGGTCTATTTGTAAAAAATTAATCCCAAAGGCAGTTGTCATAACGTCATATTTATTAAGCGTATTGAATACAGCTATATGAAATTACTCAACACCTGATTATGCGGCCCTGAATAGTAGGCGAGGCCCTTCCCAAATTTCTTAAAATAGAAATCCCTTGAGATGATAATCGATTAATGGTATTATTTGCCTGTTTTGATCAGTGGTGGCTGTTCAGATGTTGGTCCCCCCAGCAAAAGATTTTGAGCCCTCTTTACAGGAATTAATTTCGGAAAATTGAAGGAAAGGCAAAGAAAGTGGGTCCAGAGGTGTCACACATCGGCGGGGTTCCAAGGAACAGAGCCTGTGGTCGGGGGTCTAATCCCCCAGAAACTGTCGGATTTACTGGAGTATTACACATTTGGCAAGAAGGTCCCTTAAACCTCATTCTGCATACTAGGGACACATGCGACAGAATTCTAAAGTAGATCTCCCAAATTCTCACTCTGTAAGATCCGTACTTGGAGCTCTATAATTCTGTCCCTGAATTGGGCTTCTCAGTTCTCATGTGTTGCGTGCTTGGAAGCAGACAAAAATTAATTAAAATTGAACGTTTCTGGGATGCTCCGCTCCGCTAGACCACTGCACGGAGCAATGGTCTTGGTATCATTCCAGTAAGAAAGGGTCCAAGCCGGGCTCCCTTCAGCCCTGTCCCCCACCACACCATTCAGCCTTTTCTGGGACAGTAGCACCACCTTTGGTTTTCATGCCGATGCTTTAACAGTTAAAGTGTTACGGTGATGTTTTTGCATAAGCAGCGAGCCCTCTCTTCGAAAAGAATGATATACTCCCGTGTAACTCCCATGTACTCACGACTTTCCGAAATCGAAGTCAAATCTTTACAGGCTAAGCCACGGCCGCTTTGTACCGATACAATTTGCATTATATAATTTGATTACTTAAATCAGGAATTTCTCTAATCATGAACACTAGGAAAATGATGAATACTTGTATCATGCAAAAGAATCATCAGAATCACATGACGGCTGAAATTTCTGGAAAGTGTTGCGATCAGCTTCTCATTTTAGGTATTGTATATTTACAAAGAAGGGGGGTGCACGTGCACTCCCTAAATTCGGCCCTATATATATATATATATATATATATATATATATATATATATATATATATATATATATATATATATATATATATATGTGTGTGTGTGTGTGTGTGTGTGTGGAGAGAGAGAGGAGGGCCCCATGATTAATCTGCGCCTGGGTCCTTTATGTCCCAGTCCGTTATTGTTTACGACTATTAATGAGTTGCGGTTACATTACAAATGTATATACATATAAACGTAACATAATGAATTGGCTAGTACTTGTAATTTTCAATTATTGTTTTCGCATGTGTGTAAAATATGTGTGCCACAATAATTTGCATGCGCTTACTTCTAATATAATAAGTTGAAATGGTCGTTCGTTGAAATAGGTTTATGGAAAATAGTTGCACCTCTTCTCCCCATAGGATACGCATTTCAATGCATGTGTAAATTTAAGTCATTAAATACTCTAATTTTGGCATATGTTTTGAACTTCCCTACTTCCTTAGAATACGAAGGTTAATCAATGCCCCATGACTAAACTATGAGACAGAAACTTTGTTTAAAAATTCATTTGAAACGGTAAACCGTTTTCCATGGTGCTATCACAAGCAACAGGCAACGTCTATTCCAATCTGGCGAAAAATAATATAGAAATTGCACCTTTGCCTCTTAAAACTGGAATTTTGGAAAGTGCTGGGTTACGTGTTCGCTTATTTGTAATTAGGAGTTTATACAGATTTTTTTCTCTTCCTAACTTGAGGGGCTCATGAGATATTCTATTTTCCGCATTAGTTTTGAACCCAATACTCCTTTAGGATACGCCATTTAATCAAACTGGTGATTGAAACCTCGCTCTAAGTAGATACTAATTATGTTTAAAAATTATCTTCAGAGTTTTCAGCCATTTTCAAGTAATGTGATTACAAATAACAGACAATGCCTCTTTCAATCTGAAGAAGAGAAAATAATATAAAATGCTCGTTTCTTCTTAAAACGGAAATTAAAAAAAAATAAACTGAGACGTAAGCTCATCTATTTTTAATAAAGAATTCATATGCCGAGTTTCATCTTCTTAACTTCAGAGATTTATATGGTCTTTATTCTGGGCAAAACATCGAAATCCTCTTATTCTCTTTACCTCCCTTAGAATATATATATATATATATATATATATATATATATATATATATATATATATATATATATATATATATATATATACAGATATATACCATTCTTATTCATTGTTCTCGTAACATAAGTTTTCTGTCCAAATCTCACGTTCCTAGATCTATTATAATGACCTGAATTTTTATTAAATCAATGTTGCTTTTCCATATAATAATGCATATTGCCTTCCTTCCTCATTTACAAAATCACTGAATACATGTGTCCCTTATTTTAAATTTAGAGTTTATATAATGCATTCCACAGCTCCAACTTTAGTGTATCCTTAAATTAAGCAGTTTATGAGTAAGTAATGGAACTCTTAACATATTGAAATCCCCCCCTCTCCCAATTACAAAAGAAGCGAAAGTTTTACAGGCCCAAAAGTACGTATTTATTTTTTAAGTTTAAGAGTTTATATACCGATTTTTACATTTTCAACTAAAGCAAATCTTCACCACTTCCTTATACAGGGTGTTCCAAAACAACACCGACAACGTTTGGGAGCTGATTCCTGACACCAAGATAAGACAAAATGTATAGACCAACCTGGATGCACAAATGCTTCCTTTAGGAGTTATAGGCTGCCGAAAATGTGAAAAAATGAACTTTAAGGTCCCATAGCTCCAAAACTATGAGACCTACCATAGGCGGTTCAAAACTACGCTTAGGAACTATTATGTGCCCTATCCAAATATCCATGTTTCAGAATTCTGCGGTACTTCCGTAACAATTTTTACAGAGGTAGTTGGTGAGTACTTCAAAATATATATGCCCGTAGCCAAATTCCCTGTATAAAAATTGTAGCGTGAGTACGTTAGCATTCTGAAGCATGTATTTTTGGATAGGGCACATATTAGTTCCTAAGTGAGGTTTTGACCCACCTATGGTATGTCCCATAGTTTTCGAGCTATGAACCCTTAAAGTTCATTTTTTCATGTTTTCGGCAGCCTATAACTCCGAATGGAAGCATTTGTGCACCCAACTTGGTCTATAATTTTTGTCTTATTTTGGTGTCAGGAATCACCTTCCAAACGTTGTCGGTGTTGATTTGAAGCACCCTGTATAGAGTAAGAAGAGTATTAGCTTGGGTGGAGGAGATTACGATATTTATATTGCGAACATAATATCCGGTGGAATTAATGGATGGAAGAAATAAGGAAACTTTCCGATACCATTACAACATTTAAGTAGTGGGATATATTTGACTAAAAATAAAACACGGAACCATTCACATCAAAGGCGAGAGCGTAACTTAAGTATCACACTAAAATATCTAGATCGAATTAGAAAAATAACCTTTTGTAAACGGAAATTGATCTTAGGACAGTTTACATTAATGGAAAGAGTGTTACCGCTGAAGTACACTGAAATACCGGGAATCAATTCTAGGAAATTTTACATTAAAAGGGCGATCGTTATACGGTAATATGTTTTGAATAAGAATGGAAGTTTACGCATAATGTTATACATTACGAGGACCAGGGAAAATAATAAAATTTAAAAATAAGCTTCTAAGATTAATTTATGTTTTCATGTCATAGACGCTGTAACATTATTTCAGAAATTTTTCATTTTAAGAACTAGGAAAAGACATCAATTGCATATGAATTTGGACGATGTCCGCCACTATTTGAAAGAAATGGTGGATTCAGAAAAAGAAGCACCATTTCTATACGAAAGTGAATTGTGTCCGTATAATGTGAATTGTGTCCGTATTAGACAAATGACACATATTTGTAAAATGTTACAATGTTGAACTAATATCATTTGGTATACAAAAAATGACAAGAGACTATTTGTTTGGGAAAGGTCAACTCTAGGGATACCATGGGAGGGAAGAGACGAAAAAGAGACAATGTAGGTGGGAGAGGGGAAGAAGGATAAAAGGGATGAGGATGAAGAAATGATATTAGGTACTCTCATGTCCAAAATTAATGTAGCATGTCTATAAATATGTTGTTATAGGAATATAATTTGATAACGAATTCGCCCGGTATTTCTATGCTAGTGTGTGTATAATCAGCAAAGACATGTATGTTGCAAATTTCATGTCAAAAGAGTAGTAAATAAGAACAATAAAACGAAAATAAAACTTTCTTGTCAATTTAGCAACATTTTGTTCTACTCATTCTAATTTACGTATTTATAATTATTTTCCAATGAAATTTACCACAAATATAGATTTCCGGATGATACACACAGTCTCAGTATTAAAAGTACCCTCGAAAACCACTATCAAATTATATTCTTACAAGAAGACAGTTATAGATATGCGACAATCATTTTGGACATGAGTGTACATAAGGGAAGATATTTGTGTATATATGTTAATAAATTGATTGTCATAAATTTATTTCTTATTTAATTCATCTTCCTTGCTAATACTATTAGCAGGTTCGTTTTCAAAGAAAACTCGTTGATAAGTAAAACAAAACGGTGTTTTGAAACCAATTTATTTAATAGATTCGTATTAACACGCGCGAATACTCATAAGACAAACATAGTTTGGATGTACTATAAATTGACTGTGAGTTGATGTAAATTGAATCTTGTTATTTACAATAATACACGTCTATTAAAATACTTACATTCGAACTTATATAAATTGCTTCCGAACCAGAAAAATTTTGCATTATTTCAACAGCAAGACAAAATGTGAGTGGACCTACAGCATAATGTTATTGTATGTTCGTATTATTTTTTGAATAATAATCTATGATAATAACAGAACAACATGAAATATCGCCGGCAATCAAACAAGGATCTCCCACATCAAACGTCCGTATGGTATGTCTTTTACACATAAAAACTCCTGAAAAAGATACTTTGGAACTAATTTAAGTACTCATAAACGAAATTACTCCTGTGTTTCTTGTAATTTAATCACTTTTTGAGACTATTTAAGAATTTTGTAATAGTTTTTTGTTATTACTCTTAACTTGATTAATGATAAATTAATTTCAATTCTGAGCTCCTCCGAGGCTAAGCGGTTAGCATACGCGCCTTTGGCATGGGAGGCCCGGGTTCGCTTCCCGGAGGGAACTCATGTGGTTCGGATTCCACGTTAATCAGTAGGTCAACGTCTCATATAGCCTAGCTGTTGAACGGGACGTTAAACTCAAAATCAACTCAAATTAATTTTAATTCTTCATTCTCCTGTATTACTACTACTACGTACGTTTCCAGATTATTTTAATCTCTCGCTTCATATTTATTTATTTCCTAGTAATAAATTTCTCATCTGTTTAAATTTCCCAAGCAAAAATTTCATTTGCGAACCAATAAATTAGTCCTTATTCAAAATAAAAAAAACTCATAAGAGAAAATAAAGTTTTGGAATTATAAGTTCAATCGTTTTCATACCTGAAATTATTTAAGAGATTCATTTTAGTTCGTCATTCTCTCATTCATTACTCGTAAGACAAACCAAAATTTTGCAATTATAAGTTTGATTCTTTCCATACCTGAAACTAATGAGTGGAATAAAAATTTAACGATATGGAGTTTCTATATAAAAAATAAAAATAATAAAAATGGTACAAAGAAGTCTGCCGAAATAATTATTTTTATAAATTGAAAGGTGAAGAGATAGAACACATTAGAGTTGATAAGTGTTGTTTATAGAAGAATAATCTACGAAATATTTATTTATTCCTTACATGTTTAAAGATGAACTTTAAATGAAGAGTTTTCTTAAACTTGAAACTATTTAAGAACTTCATTTTTATTCTTCATTCTTTCGTTTCAAATGTTATATTCTTTGTCATAAGTTGTTCCTGATTTATTTCATTTTGTTGAATCGCTTCTCAATTCCTTAGTACTTTCATATTATTTACAATAATACTCGTACTTAAAAGTAGACAAAACAAAGTTTTGGAACAAGTGAAAATTGTGTGCTAACCGATTAGCCACGAGGGAGCTTAGAAAAGGTGTAAGGGAAAGAAAGAAGGAAGGAAGGAAAGGGATGTTTTGAGATCTAATGTTAGGTACAATACCGTAATTTACATGGTGTGAATGAGGAAAACGTTTACTGCAGATGATTACTTTTACTGTTGAATGTCTGCAATGTGAATCGAACCCGGTACTAGAAAAAATATAAGCATTTTACAAAGGTTATGTAATTTAGAAAAATCACAGATTTCTGGATAATTCAGTAAAAATGTTTAAACCGTTATGGTATGGTTAAAGTATATTGGAGCACTATATTGTTTTTGTCTGGTAGAAACTGTCCATAGTAGCTGTCGGGATCGATTCAGTTATCTTAAATATAAATGGTGAATAATACAGCATGACATGGACGAAAAATGAATAGGCTTGAAATTTATTAGCATCATAGATTTTTAAATATAAGTACAGTTTTACACCATACATAGTATAATTGAAAAGTGGGTATGTATTAAGGTCTTGAGATACGTCACGATCCCAACCCTTCCTCTCCTATATTTGAAAAGGTTTACATTTGGAAATCTTTGAGTTTTACGTCCCACGATGATGTCAGATACAGAAGGTTAATTCTTAGAAATGCGAAACCCAGTTTCTTAGGAAGACATTTTGATAAGTACGAAATTTTAAAGAACCAGAATGTGGCAGAATCACAAGAAAATCCCTACACTTGATGCGAGCTAAGATCGAATCAAGGACTGCCGTACTAGAGGTGCTCTAAATTTAAGGCAGTATTCCCTACAATCCTAACATTGTCAGTAGTAGAAAAATGATCGATCTGGCTCATAGTAGCTCAATTCAGGAGGCCCTGGGAAATTGAACACCCTGAACCGTCCACCCACGGTCTTTTACGACCTCAATTTTAGGGGTGAATTTGTTCCCTTTTATGAGCACTTTTTAGGGGGTGTACTCGTTCTCTTTTATGAGTACATTTTAAGGGGTGGACTCGTTCCCTTTTATGATCACTTTTTCCACCCCTTATTTTATCCATAGCAGAGAATACATGGAGACTACGAACACATAGTAGAACAGATAATCTTTTATGAGTACATTTTAAGGGGTGGACTCGTTCCCTTTTATGATCACTTTTTCCACCCCTATTTGAAAATAGCAGATAATACATAAGAATACGTAACATAGCAGGGATGTATACGTTCCAACCCTTATTTTAACATAGCAGAAATTACATAAGACTACGAACACCCTGAACCGTCCAGCCATGGTCTTTTGCGACCTTCAGTTTAGGGGGTGTACTCGTTTCGTTTAGGGGTGTACTCGTTCTCTATTTTAACATAACAGAAATAGCAGACAATGAGCACATTATAGCAAAAACTACCAACATTAACATAGCAGAAATTATATAACACTTCGTTCCCTTTTATGAGCCCATTTTAGGGGTGTATTCGTTCTTTTTTATGAGTACTTTTTCAACCCCTATTTTAAAATAGCAGATCGATAAAAGACAATGAACACATCTTCCAACGGCCTATTTAACATAGCACATATTACATAAGACTATGCAACATAGCAGAGCTAATACAAGAATATGGCTTATTTTCCAACCCCTATTTTAACATAGCAGAAATTACATAATACTATGTAACATAGCAGAGCTAATAAAAGAGTATGGCCTATTTTCCAACCCCTATTTTAACATAGCAGAAATTACATAAGACTATGAACGTTCTCTTGTATGCTCAACTTTTCAACCCCTATTTTAACATAGCAGAAGTTACACAGAGACACCTATTTTAACAGCACTCCTATTTAATAAGGGGGTGTACTCGTTCCCTTTTATCAACCCATTCTTCAATTACTGCATGTCCCCAAAAGTACTAACCATAGTGGTCAAAGGTCAAACTCGTAAACGGAGCCACATATTGAGGTGGTGTTTCCACATTTAGTAATAGGTCATCAACTACTACAAGTCCTAAAACCACTGACCAACGAGGTCAAAGGTTTAAATCCGAATAACTCGTAAACGGAGCAACGTATTGAGGTGGTGTTTCCACATTTACTAATAGGTCACCAACTACTAGATGTCCCAAAAGCACTGACCATCGAGGTGAAAAGTTAAATATTTAAAACCAAATTACTCTTAAATGGAACAACGCATTGAGGTACTGTTTCCACATTTAGTAACAGGTCATCAAATACTACATGCTACAGAAGTACTGACCATCGAGGTCAAAGGTCAAATATTTAAACGCGAATAACTTAAACGGAGTCACATATTGAGGTGCTGTTTCCACATTTAGTAACAGGTCATCAACTACTACATGTCCGAAAAGTACTGACCATCGAGGTCAAAGGTTAAATATTATACCCGAATAACTCGTAAACAGAGCAACATATTGTGGTGGTGTTTCCACATTTAGTAATAATCATCAACCATTACATGTCTCAACAGTACTGACCATCGAGGTCAAAGTCGAATATTTAAACCCGAATAACTCGTAAACAGAGCAACATATTGAGGTGGTGTTTTCACATTTGGTATTAGCTCATCAACCACTGCATGTACCAAATCACTGATCACCGAGGTCAAAGATTTAAATCCGAATAACTCGTAAACGGAGCAACGTATTGAGGTGGTGTTTCCACATTTACTAATAGGTCACCAACTACTAGATGTCCCAAAATCACTGACCATCGAGGTGAAAGGTTAAATATTTAAAACCAAATTACTCTTAAATGGAACAACGTATTCAGGTACTGTTTCCACATTTAGTAACAGGTCATCAAATACTATATGCTACAGAAGTACTGACCATCGAGGTCAAAGATCAAATATTTAAACGCGAATAACTTAAACGGAGTCACATATTGAGGTGCTGTTTCCACATTTAGTAACAGGTCATCAAGTACTGCATGTCTCAAAAGTACTGACCATCGAGGTCAAAGGTCAAATATTTAAACCCGAATAACTCGTAAACGGAGCAACGTGTTGAGGTGCTGTTTCCACATTTAGTACTAGATCATCAACCACTACATGTCTCAAAAGTACTGACCATCGAGGTCAAAGTTAAATATTTAAACCCGAATAACTCGTAAACAGAGCAACATATTGTGGTGGTGTTTCTACATTTAGTAATAGTTCATCAACCACTGCATGTACCAAATCACTGATCACCGAGGTCAAAGGTCAAATATTTAAACGCGAATAAGTTTTAAACGGAGCCACATATTGAGGTGCTGTTTCCAAATTTAGTAACAGGTCATCAACTACTACATGTTTAAAAAGTACTGACCATTGAGGTCAATGGTCAAATATTTAAACCCAAATAACTCGTATAGGAGCAACATATTGACGTGCTGTTTCCACATTTAGTTATAGTTCATCAACCACTACATGTCCCAAAAGCACTGACCACCGAGGTCAAAGATCATATACTTAAACCCAAATTACTCGTAAACGGAGCTACATATTGAGGTAATGTTTCCACATTTAGCAACAGATCATCAAATACTACATGCTACAGATGTACTGACCATCGAGGTTAAAGGTCAAATATTTAAAAGCGATTACCTTAAACGGAGCAACATATTGAGGTAATGTTTCCACAATTAGTAACAGGTCATCAACTACTACATGTACCAAAAGTACTGACTATCGAGGTCAAACGTATTGGGTGTCCTACTTTTATACCAACGAGAAAAAAATGAATGTCCATTTTAACTAGCTGAGTATTTTATACTATTTTATACTATTTAAATAAACAAAGGAATAAATTTCAACTAACCAGAAAGGACCACTTTAACTGGCTCGGAAGTTCCCATACCATTTTGTACTATTTAAACAAACGAAGGGATAACTTTCGAGTGACCTTTTTAATTTTGTAGCAAGAAAAAAAAGCGAAGAAGGGCCATATTTTATATCATTTTGTACGAACCAGAGAAAGTAAAGAATGAATAAACCCTCACTATACTAACAACACAAATGTTAGGTAAGTTTTTCGTACCGTTTCTTTTTATTTTATTTAAAGTGCATTAATATTGAGAAGCTTAAACATCTGCAGCAACAGAAAGAATTATAGTTTTTGAGTTGAATAAAACTGTTCACAGCTAATAATTCAGCACCTTTCTATAGATGGTGTACAACATGGAACTTTAAAACTGTTCTTTTCCTTGGTGAGCTGATTTTTACTTTGATATGATCTCTTCTTCGTGTAGTTTTCCTTCTGCCTTTTCCTCTATCAGTACTGTGATCCAAAATGGCCAAGCATGCTGTTTCTTCTTTCTTTATTAATTGCAATGATTCGTTGTCATTCATCAGTTTTCTTTAGAACGTCTTCATCCCTTAATAACACTAATTGCTCTGGAGTCTGTTCTACACAATTAAGTTAACATTGAATTATGACTCAACTCTTTTCTAATTGAATATTTTTCGTCTGTGACCAATGTTAGTTCTGGTTGGTTAAATCTTACATTCAAATATGTAGTTAGTGAT
Source organism: Thermobia domestica (assembly GCF_964235325.1). Taxonomy (NCBI): domain Eukaryota; kingdom Metazoa; phylum Arthropoda; class Insecta; order Zygentoma; family Lepismatidae; genus Thermobia; species Thermobia domestica. The sequence goes on along the minus strand of NC_137459.1, from coordinate 189,382,594 downwards.
CGGGAAACTTTGGACCTTAGAGGCGCCCCTCTATAAAAAATGTACCGTGAGCACCTTAGGAATTTAAATGGCACAAAAGGGTATAAAATGCTGAGCTTGTTAAAATGAACCTTCTTTGTTTTTCTTTTGATTGGTACAAAAATAAAATAGACCACTCAAATTTATTCCTTCGATTATTTGAATAGCACAAAAAGGTATAAAATGCTGATTTAGTTGAAATGATCCTTCTTCGCCTTTTCTGGTCAGTACAAATTTACCTTTGTTTACTTGGTTAATTCTTTCCTTTTTCTGCTGGGAACAAAACTAAATACTCCATCCAAATTTATTTCTTCGTTTATTTGAGTATTACAAAATTTATATAAAATTCTGAGTTAGTTAAACTGGCCCTTCTTCGCTTTTTCTTCTTGCTACAAAATTGAATAACAACTCAAATTTATCCCTTCGTTTGTTTAAATAGTACAACATGGTCTAAAAATTCTGATCTAGTTAAAAATGGCAATTCTTCGCTTTTTCTGGTTAGTACAAATTGATTCCTTTGTTTACTCGTGTAGCTTTTTTCTGTTTGGTACAATCCGCAGCAAAAAACATGCAACATAAGCATGATAATTTTATTGTGAAACGACGGAGTCTTTTGCTCCAAAATAAGTATGCAGAGGAGGACGCCAAAGATTCTCCTGGCGTGATTCGTGCCACCTAGACGTTATGTTGATCCCCTGCGGTGTTTGGCGTAGTTTCACAATAAACTTACATCCTCATGTTGCAGGTTTTTTGCTGCTGACTGTACAAAACGAAATAGGTCACAGAAATTTAACCCTTCGTTTGATTAAATATTACAAAAAGGTATAAAATTCTAAGCCAGTTAAAAATGATCCTTCTTCGCTTTTTGTTTTCACGTTGGTACAAAAGAAAATAGGACACCCGTATTTATTTATTCATTTCTTTAAATGGCATAAAAAGGTATAAAATGTTGGGCTAGTTAAAATGGTCCTTCTTTTCTTCTCTTCTGATGGGTACAAAAATAAAATAGATTACTCAAATTTATTCCCTTGATTATTTGAATAGCACGAAAAGGTATAAAATGCTGAGTTAGTTAAAATAGACTTTCTTCTCCTTTGCTGGTAAGTAAAAATTTATTCCTTCGTTTATTTGAATAATACATAAGCTATAAAAGCCCTTCACTTATTCCAGTTGGTACATAAGGAAATAGTCCACTCAAATTTTATTCATTCTTCACTTGTTTTCTGGTTCGTACAAAATGATATAAAATATGACCCTCCTTCCCTTTTTCTTGCTACAAAATTAAAAAGGTCACTCGAAAGTTATCCCTTCGTTTGTTTAGATAGTACAAAATGGTATTGGAACTTCTTAGCCAGTTAAAATGGTCCTTTCTGGTTAGTAGAAATTTATTCCTTTGTTTATTTAAATAGTACAAAATAGTATAAAATACTCAGCTAGTTAAAATGGACATTCATTTTTTTCTCGTTGGTATAAAAGTAGGACACCCAATACGTTTGACCTCGATAGTCAGTACGTTTGGTATATGTAGTAGTTGATGACCTGTTACTAATTGTGGAAACATTACCTCAATATGTTGCTCCGTTTAAGTTAATCGCGCTTAAATGTTTGGCCTTTAACCTCGATGGTCAGTACTTATGTAGCATGTAGTATTTGATGATCTGTTGCTAAATGTGGAAACATTACCTCAATATGTAGCTCCGTTTACGAGTAATTTGGGTTTAAGTATATGACCTTTGACCTCGGTGGTAAGTTCTTCTGGGATATGTAGTGGTTGATGGTCTATTACTAAATGTGGAAACAGCACCTCAATACGTTGCTCCTTTACGAGTTATTTGGGTTTAAATATTTGACCATTGACCTCAATGGTCAGTACTTTTTAAACATGTAGTAGTTGATGACCTGTTACTAAATTTGGAAACAGGACTTCAATATGTGGCTCCGTTTAAAACTTATTCGCATTTAAATTTTGACCTTTGATCTCGGTGATCAGTGATTTGGTACATGCAGTGGTTGATGAACTATTACTAAATATGGAGACACCACCACAATATGTTGCTCTGTTTACGAGTTATTCGGGTTTAAATATTTGACCTTTGACCTCGATGGTCAGTACTTTTGAGACATGTAGTGGTTGATGATCTATTACTAAATGTGGAAACAGCACCTCAATACGTTGCTCCGTTTACGAGTTATTCGGGTTTAAATATTTGACCTTTGACCTCGATGGTCAGTACTTTTGAGACATGCAGTACTTGATGACCTGTTACTAAATGTGGAAACAGCACCTCAATATGTGGCTCCGTTTAAGTTATTCGCGTTTAAATATTTGACCTTTGACCTCGATGGTCAGTACTTCTGTAGCATATAGTATTTGATGACCTGTTACTAAATGTGGAAACTGTACCTGAATACGTTGTTCCATTTAAGAGTAATTTGGTTTTAAATATTTAACTTTTCACCTCGATGGTCAGTGCTTTTGGGACATCTAGTAATTGGTGACCTATTAGTAAATGTGGAAACACCACCTCAATACGTTGCTCCGTTTACGAGTTATTCGGATTTAAACCTTTGACCTCGTTGGTCAGTGGTTTTAGGACTTGTAGTAGTTGATGACCTATTACTAAATGTGGAAACACCACCTCAATATGTGGCTCCGTTTACGAGTTTGACCTTTGACCACTATGGTTAGTACTTTTGGGGACATGCAGTAATTGAAGAATGGGTTGATAAAAGGGAACGAGTACATCCCCTTATTAAATAGGAGTGCTGTTAAAATAGGTGTCTAGAACGTTCATAGTCTTATGTGATTCCTGCTATGTTAAAATAGGGGTTGGAAAATAGGCCATACTCTTTTATTAGCTCTGCTATGTTACATAGTCTTATGTAATTTCTGCTATGTTAAAATAGGGGTTGGAAAATAAGCCATATTCTTGTATTAGCTCTGCTATGTTACATAGTCTTATGTAATATGTGCTATGTTAAATAGGCCGTTGGAAGATGTGTTCATTGTCTTTTATCGATCTGCTATGTTAAAATAGGGGTCGAAAAAGTGCTCATAAAAGAGAACGTATATACCCCTAAAATGGGCTCATAAGAGAGAACGAAGTGTTATATAATTTCTACTATGTTAATGTTGGTAGTCTTTGCTATAATGTGCTCATTGTCTGCTATTTCTGTTATGTTAAAATAGAGAACGAGTACACCCCTAAAATATGCTTATAAAACGAAACGAGTACACCCCCTAAACTGGAGGTCGTAGAAGACCATGGCTGGACGGTTCAGGGTGTTCGTAATCTTATGTAATTTCTGCTATGTTAAAATAAGGGTTGGAACGAATACATCCCTGCTAAGTTACGTATTCTTATGTATTATCTGCTATGTTCAAATAGGGGTGGAAAAAGTGATCATAAAAGGGAACGAGTCCACCCCTTAAAATGTACTCATAAAAGAGAACAAGTACACCCCCTAAAAAGTGCTCATAAAAGGGAGCAAATTCACCCTAAAATGGAGGTCGTAAAAGACCGTGGGTGGACGGTTCAGGGTGTTCAATTTCCCAGGGGTTCCTGAATTGAGCAACTATGAGTGAGATCGATCATTTTTTCTACTAGTATTGTCCTGCAGAAAATTATACGACCTTTCGCACCTGAGGTGAATCCTCTACCACTGAGGCAACATGTCCGCAGTTTACATCCACAATAATAATAATAATAATAATAATAATAATAATAATAATAATAATAATAATAATAATAATAATAATAAAGTAATAATAATAATAATAATAAATTATGTGAATGTTTTGGTTACACCCATAATAGTTAATAACAGTTTAATATGTATCGCTACCTGTGCTACCTTCCAGTTGACACCAAGAAATACCGTTAGTACACTGACCAACTGCAGACGCACCAACGGGTTGAAAACAATAATCGTAGAGTTGGGAGACAAATTCCAAACAAGCTATAGGGTACGAAATATATTTTCTAGAGAACATTATGTCTTAGAAACAAACGCTTAGGGTACGAATCTTATTTTTCTAGACATCACTATGTCTTTGAAAGATCAAACGACTATTATAACAAGAAATATGTCTCAGTATGAAAGTCTTTGGTAATAACTTTGGCATTCATACTTACGTTAGTTTAAAACTTGGGGCTTCGTAGAATTGATTGAAACAATTAATGACAGTAAATTGATTAAATCATTTAATTCTTTGTATTGTATCAGTGAAATAAGCCGTTTAAAATATTCATTGTTTAAATGAACAAAACTATGTTTTGAAATATATTACAAGCTCGATCTTTAAAATTCGCAAACAGTAGGAGACCATGAATATGATTATGAATAATAAAATGTTGGAATGAACGAAGTGGGAGGATATCCAAGAAAACCCACTCACACGATGCTTATCCAGCACAAACTTATACAACCTAGAATCTAATTTTTATGCATAAAAAATGCGGACTGTTAAATGTTAGGATCTGTTATAAATTGCAAGTAAACTTGTAAGTTACATGTTATCGCCGAAGTCAGTTAACGTATGTTCTTGTGCGTACTCGGAGAGGTTTTGAAGATTCCTTCATTGTACCTAAGTTTTCCCGGTTACTTCGTTTCCCACGCAATCCGAAGTATGGATATTGTTTAGTTCGACTTTTTTTCTGATCATCTGAAAATAATTATTAGTTCCCTGCACTATATGTGTTTGATTCAGGTGTAAAACAATGATCTTACAGGTTTACTCATGTATCCAAGAGTGTTCGTAGCTCGTAGTCTTTCATGCAAACACAAACTCTTTAAAGTTTTTTCAAGCCCGATATTTATTTCATCATCGTGAAAGAATCCTGTCTGATATAAATCGCTAATATCGGCCCCCGTTTTACTTATATCCAATATAACCTCTTGGGCAATGTCATAGTGTTTAAACAGATTCTAATACTCTTGATTATGCACACGCATCTTCCTACAGAATGATAACAAGTCATTAATGTCTTGCATGTGAGGTACACCTGTTTTGGCGATCCATAAATAAATTGTTCTTGTATACTCAGCACTTGATTAGCATATTATGTCAAGGAAACCATAATTAATTGCAATATTATTTCTTAAATTACTTTTTTCGAATAACTCAGTTAAGAATATTTTAGTCTTTAACAGATCACAATAAAATAGTTGACGTTGTGAGTAAATGAATGAAAACTTTCCTTGGATCCAAAGTCCTGACATTTCGGATTTGTATACTCTTGTAAGCGCTTGTCGATCTTTACCTATTCTTCAAAATCGCATTCTCACATCTTGATAAGATTGAGATTTAGTCTCTTTAGGACTGCAGTTTTCGCGATCGTATTTTCATATCAATCTTGCATAGAGGTAGCGTGACTTGAAGCGAAATTAGCCAGCTGATCCCCGAAGTGTTGTGAAACATATTTGACAATCGTGGTAATAACACTTGTTAAACTATTATGCAGTTTTTGAAAGGTATCAAACCCATCAACCTTATATTTACCGAAAGGTCTTACCAATCAATTCGTAGAATTTTGGATTCTTTTCCCAATGGAACGTTCTAAATGCCATAACGAGTACAACACTTTTAAGCTTTTCCGATTATGCATAAAACAATTTAGTTCAAATCGGTAGGCCAGTATAGTTATATTTGTAATAATCCTTGTACTTATTCAAGATTATCATAAGTTTTCTTGGATCAACAAACAATACTGCGTGAAATATATTTTACGAACACAATTAATTGACATAATGATGATGTTAATTTAAATGAAGATAAAAGTAATAATAAACAAAGAAATGTTAAACCAATGAAATACATGTTACAAGAAGCAATTATGCAATATAATGATAATAATAATAATAATCGGAAATATTTTCATTTATTTCTATTAGAAAGAAACAAACGTGCTTATAAACATAACAAACTAATAAATGATGTCATTGCACGTCATAGGTGACAGAACTTGTTTATAGTAAGTTCTGTTACAAGAAAACAATTGGTTATAGTATTTTCATGTGGTAAGTTTTCTTACTACAGTTCGTCTAAGTGAATTTCTTTATACTGTACTTATAATTTCATTCAAGGAAATGATAAATAATGAATATTTGTTATTGTACAAATTCACATGTTGATACATATTCATTAAATTAACATTGGATGCCACATAAATCCATATTTTATAAAGCTTGTTTTTATAATTCTTTATTATTATTAGGAAAACATTGACATACAAGGTTAATTTATCGTCTTTTCATTTAGATGTCAACAAGTAAGCTCGCACATATTAGTTCATTACTTTTACGAAAGGAATAAAGGAGTTAGTGTTTATGCATGTTGGGGAAAGAGTTGCATATAACATTAGTATGTGATATTAACCCTGATATTTTGTATAATGGTAACCAAGAAAGTTCTGTCGCTTTTTCACCCTCCACGTTCGAACATCGATTTGTCATCTATTACGTACCTGGAAGCAGTGTCGGCCTTAAGCCGATTGGACCGACTGCTCCCAATCGGGCCTCGCGCCTAAGGGGGCCTCGCACCGTCTACTCTACTTTCTAGCCTATTCTACTCTCCAGTGCTGTTTTAACAGCATATTAGGCCCAGAGCAAACGGTGGCTAAATTTTGTTCCTAATTCATGAAATTAATACATGCCATTCTGCTTGTTGGGCCCTCTGCCAAGTGACTATGGCGCCGTTAAGATGGCTCTGCAACTCTCGGTTCTCAAGTACAACAACATATTGCAGTATAGGTATATCCATTTACTCCAGAAGGGAAGGCACGGCCTCTTCCTAACAAGTAAATAATTGTACTAAATGATTGTAGTTTGTATTAAGTTTCCGGGCATAAGCAGATATTTTCTGAATTTAATGCTGCAGTGGATTCTTTATTATTATTATTATTATTTACAAATTCTGCTGTAAAATAGATGTACAGAGAGTATTCTGTACATCCTCAACAGCCCCAATACTCCCCAAAATCTCCTAACACACACCCGTGGGCATAAAAATGTTGTTTTCTTTAGGTTTGTGCAAAAATATATATCATTGTTCTAGGTGCATGTACATCCTCTTTTATTTTGAACACCTCACTAACTAAAGATTCCTGACGTTCTTACTGATTATGTCATGTGATATTACCATGAATACCGAGACGGTATCAAATAAATCAGCCTCAATGAGACTTCTTTGCATATCCTTTCTTTTATTATAGCTATATTTAAAATACAAATCCAGAGAACAAAATTTGCCCTCTCCTGAGAAAAATCCCGTGGATTTTTTTTTTTAAAATCAAGTCAGAAAAACCGAACGTATACTAATACGTACTGAAAAGGTGGCTGCTTATGAAGATTTGTCTTCTAACTCGAAGAGTCCAATGTGAAATATGACATCCATCTTCCATCAGTTCCTTAAGGTTTGTGATCATTTCATCACTATTTCATTTTGTCTGCAGTCGATAACGATTTCAAGCTGATTATAACTTTCATAAGTAGTGACCTACGATATTCTCATTAGCGTACATTAGGTTACGTTTTACTGATTTGAATTCTTTTCAGATAGATACAGCTGTTACGAAATCTTTGAACTAACGAATTCATATCAATGTGCATTTCATTATGTCTGACAAATATAAACTTATGGAAACATAGATTTTACCGTTGTATTTCTGATAAATTCTAGCCCAATTTGATGTATTACATGACTCGCTTCGTATTTGAAAAAGGCGAGCGAGGTACAAGATGGCTGACTTCAAGATGGCGGTCATGATAAGCATACCCTCAAATAGATGTCTACTTCCTCCCCGTGTCAGTTAATGTGTTTCTGTTTTACACCCTTTTACCGTTTCACAAATAAAATGAAATGTTCAGATTTGAAACACATTGCTATGGCTTACTCTGATCAATCAGCTTTATGGCCACTGCGGCCATCTTTATGGACGGAAGCACTTTAAATTTTGTTTCCGCTCGTTTCGTGATATTCCACACTTCTATGCCAAGCTGGTCAAGAAACTAGATTTCGGCATCGATAGGTTTACTTGTAAGAGAAGAAAACTATGAAATACTGGTACAAAACATTCTTGAAAAACTGCGAGCACAAAGGTGAAATATGTATTTTAGAAATTCATTCACTACATTTCCATTAGACTTATTTCTCTGAAAAACGAACTGCTACAAGAAATGAACAGGGTAAACAACATCTATCTATCTATCTATCTATCTATCTATCTATCTATCTATCTATCTATCTATCTATCTATCTATCTATCTATCTATCTATCTATCTATAGGTTCTGGAGATCTTAGTGCAAATTAGTTGTAAACTTGGGGCTCCACAAAGTATTCCGAATCGGGCCCCGCACCATCTAAGGCCGGCCCTGCCTGAAAAATCAAAAATAGATCCCATCAGCATCAACAACATCCTGCCAACGTTCTGGAAGGCCATGGATTCCATCGAGGTAGAACTTGGTGAACCGTGAAGTGAAGAAGGTATCAAGTGCATTTAGCACCTCTACTAAGGATTTGAACTGGCGTACTCTAAAGTGATAGTCCAAGGAATAGAACAGGTGATAATCGGACGGTGTAATGTTCGGGGAGTATGGGGATACAAAAGTGTTTTCCATCCAAGTCGTAGAATGGTGTCCCGTGTCATCCTAGTCACGTGGGGCTTAGCGTTGTCCTGTAACAGGAGAACTCTGTTGCGGTTCAGAAATGCTGGCTCCAGTTTTGAGTTTTCTTGAGTAGAAATGGGTGGTAAGAGAGATACCGCTCTTTGATAACAGATATCAAATGTTTATTGATTGATAATGACATAATCTATTGATATGATATGTTATCTAGTGTGTCACAATCATGTGATTGATGAAAGAGGGTGGTGAAATTGTGTTAGGAGTTTTTTCCTGAAGGTAGTTGAATGATGTTTATGGTCCTTCAAGACTGCCCTGGCCCCTCCAGGGACACAGTGGATGACCCTCAGCTTATGTAATTGTTCGTAATATGTAAAATATTACTCGTTGTTTAAAATATAGCCCCTGAAGACTGCCCCTGGTTCCCAGGAACCAGCTATAGAAAATTACTCATACAAAAATGACCCCCTCCTCCTCCTCCTCCTCCTGAATGAATTTAAAAAAAAATGAAATTATATTGATGTGAAATATTATAGAGAAAATGGTAGGGACTCTTCCCTTGGTTTGTAACACCCCTGACCCTGCAGGAACCATATTATTTGTTCTTTCGTATCTTTTAATCCCTCACCTGTATAACATGTTCGAACAGTGTGTGAGAAATCTAAAATAGCCCCTGCTCCACTACAACAATCCCATATTGAAATGATCCAATTATTGAATGGCAAAGCATGGAATCGAACCCGGGAACCCTTTACTAGGTAAACTCCTAAGAGGGATTGAATCTTTTTTATTGATTTGTATTATGTATAAAAATACGTGTTGTTAAAGATGGGAGGGAAATCTTTATTCATGCGGGACTTTTTCATTTATTTGACGGATCTTATGCTAAAGCATACTCGGTGACTGTACTAAAGAAAAGCTCGTTGGTAATAGTCTGAAACACGTCGTATACGGAGTAGCTACATATACAGAGCGTTGTTGTTTTACATCCGTTTCCGACAAACTGAAGGAACGAACTGAAATTTTGCGCGCTCTTTTTGTACGGACAACTGTGCAGAGACATCCTTCCTTTACAGGCTATCAAATTAAAATTACTTCAGATAGATAAACACAGTGTCGGTTCGTTGACGTCATAGGACTTTTGTATTGGCGTGGCTGATATCTAATCGGATTGATGACGATGGGGATACACAGATGGATCATATGAGCGTTGTTTTTATTTGCGTGGCTGATATCTAAGTGATATCATGATGATGACCTCCTTCATGTTGATTTTTGAATGAGAACATGCCAACATAGTAATCATGTGCACGTGAAGATTAAGGAAATCAGTTGTTTTTGCATTTTATGATAAACCCCTTGTAATCAAATGACACGATAATTAAATTAAATAAGATGAATGGATGTTCCACAATTAACGAAATTACTTTTAGTGCATCGGTACACAAGCATTGGGGGAAGAGATGACAAATGCTTAATCAGTATTTTACTTCCAGATAAATCTTTGTCTATTGGGTTTGCAATACAGATACTGAATTGAAAAATAAGGTCCTTGTTCTCTGGTACACGAAACTTTACAACAGATTACGAACGAATAACATTTTGCAAATTTTGATGACCCATGAAATCATGTATTGGAGGATGTAAATAAATAAATAAATCAAAGTATACTAAACATCTCTGGTTTACGTACAAAGACTAATGTCCCTAGAAATATATGCTCACTGTTGCAAGCATGGTCTATGTATAGATAAAATAATTAAACGTTGACAATATATATGTGTGTGTAAGCGGATAGGAATATTTAATGTTTTTCATTAATGTTAATTTGAATTGTCTATCTGTATTTAAAAACCACAATGTACATAGTGAATGCAATAAATGATTTATTAACCAAGCCAAAGTTAAAAGTGCATTGCCATACGTAGAAAAACATGCCCGCCCATATTGAAATAAAGCTATATAAAGACTACTGCTGCCTTTTCGACTAATTTCCTATATTGAAAAAGAACGTAAGTTATTTCTTGTTTGATCATTCAATTAATTATCTAGTTGCCCTAATCACTGATAATCATTGAAATTGCTAGGCTCACGAACCCTTTTCTATGTTTTACGCAAAGCTTTGCTTAGGTATTGGATCGTTTGCCTTGCAAACTTCTTGTTAAAATAGCTTGTAAATAAATAATTGTTTCGTTTTGCAAGACACTAGTATACTTTCACTCACTGACGCGCCTTCGTAAATGCATATTGAAAATTGATATGTTTCGTTTTGCAAGGCAGTACCCTACCCAAAATTTTTAACGCTCCCTCGGGAATACTGTTTAAATTTATTTGTATTTTATAATAAATTGATGGGTGCAGTTAGCACAGATTTTCCTTCGTTTTATTCAATTGTAATGTTTTTGTTGATTTACTTGCGCACACGGTTGATTGGGAACTTATTTTTATTCCTGTTCGGTCACTTCATTAGAAGTTCTGTGTTAAAATTTCCCATGGAAAGTCGTAAGAGCAGCTACGCTGCGAAACTGTAAATAAATCGCTTGCTACACAAATTCAGAAAAGCTAAACTGAACCTGACCTAACCTCATTTTTTGATGCTCGCTTGGAATACTGTATAAATTAATTACTAACCTAACCTCACGTCACTTGCTGCAACCCGAAAGGAATAGCGTTTAAATTAAATGCCTTCACTTGCGCGCGCTCGAAATACTATATAAATTAATTACTAACCTACTTTTACTTGTTCGAAATACCGTTTAAATTAAATGCTTTCACTAGTGTTCTCGAAATACTGTATAAATTAATTACTAACCCACCTTTACTTGTTCGGAATAATGTACAACTAAAATGTCAACCCGCGTTGAATAACGTACGCTTGCTCAGCAATAGTATGTAAGCTTTAATACAAGCAATGTTTGCAACAAGTATTTGACTCATGATTTTAATGTTTTAAGTTGATTAGAAGTAAGAAAATAAATTGTTGTTATTGGATACATACATACATAATTTAAGAGCGCAACAATTTGAACTTATCCCGTAATTTGAGACGGAATTGATTCGCTTAATTTTAACGCTAGTGAAGCCGAAAACTACAAACAAATATATGAAACACAGATTCTTTTTATTTGATCCAATATTATTTCACTATTGCACGTTTCTAAAAAGCAATGTAGATTTTTTTGTACTCACCGTTAATATTTCTTCTATCACCTGTTTTTGGGATTTTAATATCACATTACTATAATTAAATAAAGTATTAAAACACGATAAAAGTAGAACATGATTTATAGTCACGCGCGCACTGTACCGCTTCCTGTAGAATTTAGGCGCTAGGGCACAGCAGTGTTTCTAATACTTAAGTATTCTGTGTCTAGTTACAGAGTGGTAATGGAAGAATTTTTTGATTCAGAGAGATTAATAAATAACAAATTATTATGGAATGGGAATGGTTTTTGGTATACTTTGGCTACAAGTGCTGAAAAAGTAAATGTCTTGCCTAGTTTTTAAAAAATTAATGAAAATAAATGAAATGCGTTGAAGCATATCAGTAGAGAGTGCACACTAGTGATTTGTGAATATTCTGTGTTCGCGTTTAAAATTACAACTGTAGGTGGTTACTACTTGGTGTTTAAAATTGCGATTGTAACGTGAATGTGTAGTATTTTTCTATCTTGATTAATATTTTAATTATAAATATATGTGCAGTAAACTTACTTTATGAACTTGGGGTGGTTTACGCAAGTTGCAATGCAGCCCAGAACCCCTTTGGATTTTCGGTAGGTTTTTTACGCAAACTGCAATGCAACCCACTCGCTCTTTGGATTTGCGGTGGTTTACGCAAATTGAAATTTAAACTCTAGGGATTTGCGATGGTTTACGCAAATGGAAATGTAACCTATAGGGATTAAGGGTGGTTTACGAAAACTGCAATGCAATGCATCTTCTATGGATTTGCGGTGGTTTACGCAAACTGCAATGCAGCCCATCTTAATTGATTATAGTAAACAAGATTTTGTTAATCATGATTTAGTCAGAGACAAGTTAGCGACAAATTAGTTCCTTACTAAACAAGCTTTATTAATTATAGATTAGTCATAGACAAGTTAGCGACATATTAGTTCCTTACTAAGCAAGATTTATTAATTACAGATAAGTCACAGACTAGTGAGCGACGTATTCCATACTAAGCAAGATTTATTAAATATGGATTAGTCATAGACAAGTTAGGTGGATCGTTGTATTTTTGGCATATTTTGAATACAATTAGGCATGAGCAAATGCTTAGTCTGAGAATAAATTATTTTTTGTGTGGGCGCATATTACTATAGACATGGTCTTAAGCTATTTTAGAATGGATTGAAATGTGGACACGGCAAGGCATGGGGAATGGTGCTTTTTGTTTTTGGTTGAATATAAGTAAAGATGAGCGAAATGTCTAGTTTGTAAAAAATAAATAAAATATTGTTGGGGCGCATACAGACTAGGTTTTAACTATTTTAGAATGGAATGAGGACACTGCAAGGCATCAACCACCTCCTACATGTGCTAGGGTGTACTCAGTGCTTTTGCAATTGATCGTTGGAGGCAGCACTTACTAGAGGGTTGCGCGAAAACATGTGTGAACTTGTCGGTATTTATGAGGCAATGATATGAATATAAACACGTTACTTGGTTTTTGATATCATTTTATTGTACACTGTCAGACGTAACGTACTGAATGGAACTGTTGTCCATCCTTGACTTATTTTAAAATAAATATTAATAGTACTAGTGAATGTAAAGTACAGAATTTAGTAAAAGTCTAAATATATTATACCTGTTTTACAGTGCTAATTTGGCCGACAAATAAAAACCTGCAGTAGCAGAAGAAAACTACCGAGGTGTGCCTACTATATTCCTGATTTTGAAGTTGAAGAACAAAAAGGTGTGTATTTTATATTTTTGTACTTATTAATACTTCGTTAATCAATTAATATTAAACAACAGAGAGAGACCTTGTTTGTGGATATTTTAAAATTATAGAAACTGTATATTCCTTTTCATAAAGTAATCTGATTGTTTTCCATATCATTACAATCTTACTATAACTTAAAATTGTTGATTAGTTTCTTTGTAACATATTAATATTTTGTGACTCTCTCTTTATGTCAATATAATTGAACTGAAAATTTAAAACTATTAATTCGTTTTTCTCTTTTCTTGTGAAACTCATATATTAAAGTGAACTTGATAACTCAAAATAGTTTTTCTCGTTTTATTTCTTTCAGATGGATTTCTTTTGCCAGCTGGAGAGCTAAATATGGTTGACGAAATCTACCTGCAAGAAGTTTTGCAAGGTCTCAATGGTTACCCCCGGGTCTTTAGCACATGGAAAGCAATTATGGAATTGCAGAGGCTAGGACATCGTGGGTCGGAGAGATGCAATGCCGTACTGCGCGCTCTTCGTGCGTTTGAATGTAATGATATTTTATTATTACAGCACTGCGTAAGCAGTGGTGATATCTTAGATTTGTTTGTTTACGGATTCTTCCGTACTAAAGAATCTTACGATTGTGCTCAAAACATATTTATGTATTTAATGGCATAATAATAATGAATATATAACTCCATCTAAAACATCCATAACCGTGACCCCTCAAGGAAGTCATAAATTGAGTGATAATAATACTAATTTACATTTATTAAGTAATGAAGACTTAGCATTTTTAGATGGGGTAGATCTAAATTCCGTTCAAGAAGAAGAAGAAGAAATGAGGAGATTGCCTGAAAATACGAACAATGCTGTGGTTATACCCACGCAAGACGTTCAGGGACAAAATCCTGTATACAACCCCCAGCCTAAACATTGTGTACAGGATGATCATGGTTATGGGAGCCAATTTACTCCTCAACCTGGACCGTCATACGCTTCTGATCCAATATTGGTTGGATATGGGAGCATTAATGATAATACTACAACTAGTACTAAACGCAGTGGTAATAATAGTAGTAAAACAAGTGGTAGTAATTGTAATAATAATAATGACGGGGAAAATAAGAGCAATAGTAATTTCGAAGTTGTAACAGAAAGCAGAAAAAAGTTTCGTAAGTTTCATCTTACGGGCCATGAAATCGTGGTTAGACCTGTGGATAATGAAAGACGTATTGATAATCCAGAGGTCTATATTGAAAGTTTATTTAATTTTGCGTTAGAACATGTGTTATCTGACGCTCGCCCCACAGATTATTTTGGACTATACATAGATAGTAGTAATAATAGGAATAACAATTCTGTGTATGTCCCATTTAGAAGAAAACATGATTTCTCTGCTCGAACTGTCCTTTCCTCAATTGAACGAGTTTTAAATTCAAATGAGGATTTCCTTTTGGGGCAAGGAGTACTTTTTCGGTTCCACTTGGCAGAGAGTATGCATGGGAAAGGAATAAATGCCGCAAGTGCTCTTGAAATATATAACAAACATGAATATTATTTGGAAAAGCGTTTAATACGCATAGAAAACAGTAATATGTACTGTCTTCCCATGGAGATTGCTTGGTGGCAAGTAAAGCTTCACGGAACAAAATACGATTTATGTAACTTAAAAAGAAGCAACAACATATCATGGGTTGTTAGAGCAGAAGTTCTCTGCGAGAAGGCAGGAGTTGACGTTATGGTGAAGGGTGGTTGTGATTTTAATGACATCGAGATGTTCCAATCATATTTGATTGGAGAATATCAAATTGTGGTTTATGAGGAAATTGAAAAAACCGGGAATATATAGTACGTTACCCAGGAGAGTATGGAGAATATAAGATTTTTATTTACTATAAGAGAGGTGACACTGTTGGTCATTTTGAACCCATTCCGTATATTAAAAGTTTTCTTGGTAAATTGAAGTATTGCTATCATAGTTTGAAAGGCTATAATGGGTTAGCATATAAACATAAGTGTGAAATTCAGTGTTCTCTTTGCGAATGCAAACACGTGCGAGATTATAAGAGTAAGAAAATTAAATGTAATGAATGCAATAGAGAGTTTGCTGAGGGTGTTTTTTCAGAATCATGTGCAGCGTAATAAAGCGGATAGATCTGTTTGTGATAATGTTAATGTCTGCAATAATTGTGGTGTCATCATTGATAACAGCTGTCGAAAATCAAATCATGTATGTGGTGAACATTTCTGTTCAACATGTTATAAACATGTAGATATCATCCATACATGTTTTATGCAACGGCAAAAGCTTGTACATACTAATAGGTTTATGTATATTGCTTATGATGTAGAAACGATGTTAAAGGCATCAAAGGCGCGCGGTGAAAGGGAACATGTAGTAGTGCTAGTATGTTGTAAGCATATTTGTTACAATTGCAAGAGTAAAGGCATCGATGAGCCCTGTAAGACATTTGCTAATAATAATGGAAATCGTTCGTTTTCTTTTAAGACAATGACTGACTTTTTTAATCACGTACTAGTAGACCGACCTGACTTTAGACGCATAATTTGTGTGGCGCACAATGGTAACCGTTATGGTAGTCTTTTCTGCCTTAGAAACCTAATAGAAGAGCAGCATATTATTCCTAATTTGCTTATTGAGGGTCAGAAAATTTTTAATATTAACATTGGAAATCGTATTGTTTTTAATGATTCATTTTTGTTCCTTGGATGCAAATTATGCAGACTCCCCAAAACTTTAGGCTTGCGCGGAAATTTACGAAAGGAAGATTTCCCACACTTATTTAATACCGAAGAAAATCAAAATTATGTTGGTCCGTATCCCCCACTTGAATTTTATGACCCTGAAGGACGAAGCACCGAAGAAAAAGAAGAATTAATTGCCTGGCGCCAAGAACGTGCGCTAAGTGGCGAGGAGTTTAACCTCGAAAAGAAAATGCTTGCTTATTGCGAAAATGATGTTAGACTTCTAGCAGAAGCGATCATCAAATTTCGCGACATTATTGAAGAGAAAACGAATGGTTTGCAATGTTTCATCACATCATCCACCATTGCAAGTCTCGGGATGCGTACATATCGTACTCTGTATTTACCTGAGAATACTATCCCCGTAATTCCATCATAAGACAAAGTAAAGTACAAAAGCTATGCAATGGCTTATGTATATGGAAAAAACAATTAGGGATAGAAATCCAGCATGCTAGAGAGGTAGGAAAAGTATATTGGTAGGTACCAAGTCGATGGATGGCATGAAGGACTCAACCCTGCCTTCGATTTCATGGGCTGCTGCTGGCATTCGTGCCCTCGTTGTTACCATTACAACCGTGACGCTGTTTTGCATGATGCTGAAGACTCGTACAATACGATGGAAAAAAGATTTGAACAAACAATGTTCCGCCGGAAGTACCATAAAAAGTTTAGGTATAAACCTATGTGAAATCTGGGAATGTTCTTGGGATGAGAACGTAAAGACGGATAAGGACGTACAAAGGTTTATTAAAGAACGTTGTAGTAACCTGCCTGATTTCCTTATTCCCAAGAGCTGTTACAATGGCGGACGCACTGAAGTGTTCAAATCTTACGTCAATTGTACGGGTAATGAGCAAATTGCTTATGCCGATATTACAAGTTAGTACCCGTTCGTAATGTCACGTAAACCTATGCCTGTTAAATCGCCTAAGATACATACGGGCCGGACTTTCCAGATGTGGAAAGTATTCATGTTGTATAAAAATGCACTATCTTGCCTCCGAAAGACATATTTTCCAATTATTCCGTACGTTGCGGGAGGTCGATTACTTTTCAGTCTCTGCCGTACATGCATGGAAGAAGAAAACACCAACATTGTACTCATAGTGACGATGAGTGTGCTTTCACAGGGACATTTTGCACTCCAGAGTTACACCTGCCTCTTCAGAAAGGATGCAAAATACTCTTTATACAAGCAATATGGGAATTCGAACTCATGGATACTGCAGAGGGGAATTCAGGTGGTTTATTTGGAACTTATGTGAATTCCTTCAGATGAGGCCTCTGGTTTTCCTGCTTATTGTAAAACTGAAGAAGACAAACAAAAATATATCGAGGACTATTATGCCCATGAAGGCATACAGCTAAATTATGACATCAGGACGAACTCGGCTTTGAGGCAATGTGCAAAACTTTACCTCAACTCATTATATGGCAAATGGGGATAGCGCACTGATATGTCACATAGTGTAATCGTTAGTAACGAAGTCACGTTTCTTAGGTATTTAACAACGGCTCGGTATGAAATTCAAAGTGTGGTCCCAAATAATGATGATCATTTAATTATCACTTACATAGACATTGAAACTGAAAACACACCTCTTGAGTTTTCCAATGTTATACTAGCCGCCTTTATTATTTCGTGGGCTAGACTTGAACTTTACAAACTACTGACGACTGTAGGACCAGACAGACCCATCTACTGTGACACAGACAGTATTATGTACATACAGAAGAAAGATGAGGAAACTTTGTTACCACTTGTAAACTATTTGGGTGATCTAACAGATGAAATTCCAGAAGGTTGGAAATTTACAACCTTCTGTAGTTTAGGCCTATAGGCTAAATTATGCCTATAGGCTAATTAATGCCAAAGGGGATGTTCGGTGCATACTCAAATTTAAGGGGATAACAATATACAATAGAACCTCTCAGAAAATTAACTTTGAGAGTCTCTATAAATTAGTGTCTGGACAATTAGAGTCCACAGTAATACAACATTCAAATATTATAGTGCGTAAACCAGGGTTCCGTATCTTTAGCTGTACAGAAACTAAGACACACTGTGAGGTCAATAAACATGTTGACAATAATGACGTGACTGACGATATACACATACGAAAACGTGCAACTGTACCGTACGGTTATAGACCCACGAACGAGTAAATGTGACTTGTATGAATGTCTCTTTCTTTTCTTTTGGTTGATCGATTGCTATGCAATTTTAATGCTACTCTTCTTATAGAAGCTCAGCTTATTTATTGAAACGTTTGCTGTGCAAACTCATCTTATTTAACTCGAAAGCTTTAATATTTATTCCTAATTTATTTTTTCTTTTTTTACGGTTCGCTTGATATGCAAGATCAGAACAGCTTCGCTGTGAATCTTTAATCTTACATCCCAGTGATTTTCTTTCATTCATTCATTCTTTCTTTCTTTCTTTCTTTCTTTCTTTCCTTCCGTATGAGTGAGTGTATATAAAGCAAATGCTCTATTGTATGCATTCATTTGAGTACAACATGTTAAAGTTTCAACATCCCTCTGCCATTTTAATTGCGGGCCCATGAAGGGCAGGGAAAACGTGTTTTGTAAATCGATGAACATGATCAAATATTTAGTATAAAATTTAATGATATTGTTTGGTGTTATGGTGCAGTAATACCAAACTTGGACGCACATGCAGAAATACGTTTTGTAGAGGGGATACCTCACATGAATAATTTTAAAATTGAAGAAAATTCATTATTAATACTTGTAGATTTAATGTCAGAAACTAATGGTGATGGTAATTTATTCACAAAGTATGCACATCATAAAAAGTTGTTTGTAATATTTATTATTCAAAATTTATTTCAAAAAGGAAAATAACGAACGGAAAAAGTATTATGCGCGTGATATTAGTTTTAATGCACATTATTTTATAGTATTTAAAAATCCGCGTGATAAATTACAAATAAAATATTTAGCAAGGCAAATTATGCTTCGATATAGTAAGGAAATCGTGAATGTTTTCGAGGAGGTAACACGTGAGCCTCACACTTGTTTATTATTTGACTTAACCCAAAAAACAAACGATTCATTGCGAATACGTACAAATATTTTTCCTAATGAAATCATGCATGTATACGCTAACATAAAAGACATGCATACAGAAATTTTTATTTAGTCTGAATCAAGATGCTGAAGGTGAAACAACACTACAACATGCTCCTTGCTCTGTGCAAATGCAAGAATACAAAACGCAAACAAATTTTACAAAATGCTTCAGGGGATTTAAGAAGGACAATTTCGCAAGTAGATAAAAATACAATAAAAGGAAACATCTCTTAAAATCCGCGCCAGAAGCAGCGATTACGTAGGCATAAAAAGATCTTGCACTCTTTATCTCAGCAACGTAAAGCAATAAAGAAGAAAAAGAAGTTGTTAGTACAAAAAAGGTGGTGCGCTTCTATCATTAATTTTGGGACCACTTCTAGCAGCAGTAAGCAGTAGTATGTTTAGTCGATAATCATGTCAGAATTACGTAAAATGATTATAGTTCCTAAAAATGCATTACATGAAATTCGATCCAATCTTAAATTTATAGATTCATATCAATCACGTTTAGATGAAGAAATGAATAATATTTTAAAACGTCATGATCTTAGTGTACAACAAAAATGGAAATTATATCAGCAGGCTTTGCATCGTTATTTAAAATATAGATCTTCTTCTTCATAAACCCTATTACATTACCTGTTATTCAGGATGAAAAAGAAAAATAATCTGCTTTGCAACATGATAACAATACTTCTATTTTACCATTTGTATGAGACATTTTACAATCAGTACCGAAAACACTACGTAGGAAAACAGATCTCTTATTAAAGCAGTTGACAAATTCTGATAAAATTCAGTGGGATAAGTCTGGTATAGTACGTATCCAAGGAAAAACAATACCTGGTTCAAATATTTTAGATTTATTAAATGATGTTGTTTGTACAAGAAAATATTCAAGAAACCCTATAGGTATTCATGAATTTAAAAATATATTAGAAAATCTTAATGTTCCTAAAGAATTTATTGGCACACCAGCATCAAAACTGAATATTAGTAGTAGTAGTAGTACTAGTAAAAGACAACGTATTCGTAAAATAAGAAAATCATTTAGTCCTAAAGCAGTATCTAATTTATTTAAACATTGGAAAGAATATAGTATGTAAAAATATGAAAAAATTATCAAAAATATATTATGATTATTCAAATCCTTATTCTTTATCGAGAATACAAACATTACATCGTAAAACAAAATCATCTAAAAAGAAAATTAAAAATTGGTTAGCTTCTCAAGATGCATATACATTGCATGCACCAGTTCGTAAAGTTTTTGAACGGAAAAAGTATTATGTTAGTGCACCAAATGAAACATTACAAATGGATTTAGCAGATATGCAAAATATTGCAAAGTATAACAATAATAATTATAAGTATATATTATGTTGTATTGATATTTTTTCACGATACGCATATTGTGTCCCCTTAAAAACAAAGAAAGGTCCTGAAATGGCAAAAGCAATATGAACATTTTTTAAAAATTTTAAGTTACCCGTGTTTAATGTACAAACCGATTTAGGTACAGAATATTATAATCATCATGTAAAACAATTGTTTAAAGAATATGAAATTAATCATTATAGTGTTCATTCTGAAATTAAATGTGCTTTAGCGGAACGTTTTATAAGAACATTAAATGAAAAATTTTATCGTTACTTAACTGCAAAGAATAGTTATCGTTATATAAATGTCTTAGATCAAATTGTCAATAATTATAATTATTCATATCATTCAAGTATTAAAATGGCGCCTGCGAAGGTAAATGATTTCAATGTGAATCAAGTGTGGGAAACATTATACGAAAATGCAGTAAATTAAACGAATACAAGTTGTAAATTTAGTCCTGGTGACTTTGTTCGCGTTAGTAAGTATAAACATATATTGGAGAAAGGATATTTACCTAAATTGTCACAAGAAATATTTATTGTTGATAAATGTGTTTAATCTAATCTTGTGACTTATAAATTGATAGATTGGAATAGAGAAGAAATTAAAGGAATATTTTATGCAGAAGAATTAGAGAAAGGAATTATAAATTCAAAGAAAGCTTATCTGATTGAAAAAGTAGTAAAACTTAAAAATGGGTGGATGTATGTAAAATGGTTGGGATATCCGTCAAGTATGAATTCGTGGATTAGATCAGATTCTATTCAGTCTGGAAGATGAATTCAAACCTTGCACATGACTTTTACGTTAGTCTTCTTTCAAATGCCAGTAGTAAACTTTTTGATAATAATACTACATTTTTATTTCGCGTTAAATTAGCACAACTAATTGTGTTAAGTGATGGGGAATGGGATGTTGCATTGACACAAATGAATATTCCGGGAAGTTTTTATAATGCTCGTGAAAATGAAGAAATATTAATTACTACTGTTATCGATGATAAAGTTGAACGTCATCATGTTCGAGTAACACCGGGATATTTTTCTTCTATTGAATCTATTCTTCAGTTAATTCCTGAAAATATTCGTATGTTACAGTATTTACAAAATAAAATCAAATTGTGATTAAACATTCATTAAAATTAGAAGATCAATGTATGATTGGTATTACACAGGATTACAACATATTTTCAGATAGATTAATGAAAATACACATATCAAAAATGTAGTATACACAAAAGTTAGAAAAGTTGATTTAATATTAACACGTGGTAAATTTCCATGTAATTTAGATTATAATATTCCCAATACAATTAATGTGTGTGTTGATATTGTAAAACAACAACACAATATTGGTCCGATAGTTCGAAAACTTAGTGTATATAATGTACAACACGGTCATGTATATTTTGTGTTTCATACACTGCACTATGTTAAAGTTGAAAAGAAATATTTTGATAGATAGAAGTAAACTTAAAAGATGAACACATTTCTTTTCGGGACTTCAAACTTGACACTTCACTTTAAACGAAAATGATTTCTGAAAGTGTTGATGATAGTTTTTACATTACCTCAGTTTCAAACGCTAGAAGAAATGTATATCCTACAAAGAGCCCATCACATTTTATTAATCAGATAAATATTATATACGATTATCAGAATCCGATTGGTATGTAGGGTTAAGTGAAGTACATATTCCACTAACATGTTATAACGTTACTGATGGCGAAAATGTTGTATGGTACAAATTTAAAAATGCAGACCCTATGAAAAGTAAGGTTGTTCTTGGATATTATCCTTCCGTTTATCATTTAATAGATGAATTAAATACATTATCAAGATTTATACGATTTAGCTTTTCAAATAATGTACGTGTTGAATGCGATAAACGTGTAGAATCTGTTACATTGTCACCTACATTAGCTCTACAATTAGTTTTTTTTTCGAAAAATCAGATCTTGTAAAAGAACGCCTTGGATTCAAACAACCATACGTAGATATTGGATATCCACATCAAATTTTTATTTATACTGATATTATACAATTTTGTTTTAACACAATTGAAATACTATTAAAAGATTATGCAGGGCGAAATTTGCCATTCCGATCTGGGACACTGACCGTAACACTTCATTTTAAACGCTCTCCTGCATCTGTTAAATAATAATAATAAAGATGAGATTTAGACGTGTTACTTTACATCGTGGACGTGGAATACCATATTTTCAGGACCTGTATATCAAAGGAGACATGGTATAGGTAGTTTCTTCAAAGGGTTATTTCCTTTTGCTTTACCATTTCTTAAACAAGGTGCAAAAACTGTAGGGCGTCAAGCATTACAAACGGGTATACAAGTTGCGGGCGAAGTATTCGAAAATAGACCATTTAAAGAATCGGTTCGTGCACGTGTAACAGAAGCTGGTGATAGTTTAAAGACAAAAGCTATTAATAAAGTTGGACAGTTGCTAACTGGTAGTGGTAAGAGACGGTCAGGCAAAAGGAAGGCTCCTGCAATTGTAAATTTTGGACGACCAACAAAACGTAAATATATAAACGATATCTTTTCATAATGTCGCTACTAAATTCCGATAGTTCTGAATGCTGTACAAGTGAATTTGAGTTCTTTTCGATGCCAATGACAGAAACAGCTATTGAAGCGACTATAAATGCTGAATATCGACCTATTTCTACATTAACATCAGAATAACCTATTGAATTTGTTATTCCTGGAGAAACAGGAGTATTTATTCATCCTGCATATCAATATCTTTATGTACGTTCGACAGTTACAAAAGCTGATGCTACAAATTTAACTAATGATGATATTCTTGTACCAGTAAATAATTTCTTACATTCATTATTTAGTCAAATTGACATTTCGTTAAATGATAAATTAATTAGTTCTTCATCAGGATCTTATCCTTATAGTGCATACATTGAAACATTATTAAGTTATTCTTATGATGCTTTTCAAACTCATTTAGCATGTGCCATGCGGCATAAAGATACTGCAAAACATTTTAATAAATTTGATAATACAAATGCTGGTTTTCAAAAGCGTGTCTATAAAATAAAAAATAGTAAATCTTTTGAAATGTACGGACGTCTTCATACTGATATTGTGAGTTTAGATCGTATGCTTCCTAATAAAGTAAGTTTACGTGTAAAATTACATCGTAGTCAAGATAACTTTTGTATAATGTCTCCTGAAGATACAAGTTATAAAGTTGCACTTGAGGATGTTATTCTTCATGTACGACGCATTGATGTCGCTGCTGATTTAGGTATGCAATTAAATACGCGAATGGTTTCAGAAACGGCCAAGTTATCTCCCACAAGAGTAGAAACAAGATCTTATACTATTCCTGCACAAGTCAAGTCATATAACTTTGATAATCTCTTTCTGGGTAATGTTCTATAAAGGCCTAGTTATTGGTTTCATTTCCAACACAGCCTTCAAAGGTAAATCATATCTTAATCCCTATGAGTTCCGGAACTTTAACGTTAACAAACTGCAATTACATGTTGGCTCAAAATCATTCCCTCCCAACCTCCTTTACCCTGATTTTAAGAATGATTTATACTTTCTAAGTTACTATACTCTGATATCAGGTACTGGTATATATTATTAAAATTATTCACATACTGTTACTCTTGAAGAATATCCTAATGGATATGCTCTGTATGCTTTTATTCTATCTTCAACTGGAACTTTAGATGATAACACTTGGGATGTAGTTCGTGATTCTACTGTAAATTTAAAAGTATTATTTTCAGAAACTTTAACTGAACTGTTTGCATGTATTGTGTATGCTCAATTTGATTCGTTAGCACAAGTAGACAAAGATAGAAATATTTATACTGATAACATCTAATTTATTCAGTTGAGTAGAATGAGGGTTGTTGTACACTTCTCCGCATTCCATAATAATGATGATTAATTTATTGTAAAGGAATTAGCAATTGTAAATCCTGCGTTCCGTTTTTTCAAAATTGGATATTTAAACCACCACATCCATTAAATAAGTTGTCTGGGCCAATCATAAGTACAAACTAATATCTAAGTGAAAATGTATATGGCATTACCTGGCACGAAGGCGATGTAGAGTACACACTTCTTAAGGAGATACTTAAATAATATTGCTCAAATACTACCAGCATTTACACGTATGGAATAACTAGAAGGTGTTTTTTTGAAGACATTTTGCAAAGAAATGTTACAAATTTGGAAAAAACAGACTATTCAAAGTTTGCACATGATAACCTCTTAAGTGTGCACATAATAAACATCGTTTAGGACAGTATAGGTGCAGTGTTCATGAAGCATTACTATATAGTGAATATGTAAAAGTGTATGATTATGTTTTACATGTGAAAAACAGTGATAATTACATACCTACTATAATTTAGAAATAATAATAATAATAACAATGTATAGTGACGAATTGTTAAAAGTGTTAGTGATTGATAAAGTGACTGGTGCAAGTGTTACTGGAATTTATCCTATTGACAAACTTCCTGTAATGGTACAACCACCTGCAGCACTTGTAATTAATCTTGATACATCCGATTCAGGTGGTTCCCACTGGGTCGTAGTGTACATTAATGAGAAAAAAAATGGTTTCTACTTTGACAGTCTTGTTATGGACATTCCCAAGGAAATAAAAAACTTTTTATCAAAAAATACAAAAATATATTTTACAAACAGTGAACAATATCAGGACGATGATTCTGTGTTGTGCGGATATTTTGTTTTATTCTTTTTGCATTGTATTTTTCGCACTCAATCATTTGAAAGGTGTTTAAAATTGTTCAACGACAAAAATTTGAAAAAGAATGATAATATTATTTATAACCATGTAAACAAAATTTTAAAAAGAAAACACAGATATTTTTTTATTTTTTATTATTGTAGATAATTTTTATCATTATTTTTACAATAATTTTTTAACTATATTCATGCATTTATTTATAATTCCTCATTACAATCTTGATAATGCATTAGTTAATGCTGTTGATCTTTCATATTTCCACCAGTAATTCAATTGTTGTGCGTTACGATATGCACATCCTGATTTCTTTACATTTCTGTGAAAAGAACAATATTCATTAAATATATTTCCACACAAATCATTTAATGGTGGACAATGTTTTGTTTCTAAATCAGTAACATTATCGAATGCAAATATTCTCTTAATCCAAAGAGATTTGTCTAAACCTTTACAATAAAAGGTTGAATTCTTTGAATATAATTGATATACAAGGTTGTGTATGAATGATACAGTATATCCAGTTTTATTATCTCAGTTCAAACCATGTACATTTAATGTTAACCAATCAGTTTTTTGGCAACCTAATGACAATAAATTACATTCTATTGGTGATTTTACCAAGCTGTCGTAATTTACTGTATCATCGCATGCGCTTAGACAAAACTCACGAATAATAAATTCTTTATCAGACATTAAAATCTTGAATATCAATAATATATTAACTTACGCATGGTGAAATTTCATTTGTGCGCTGAATGAATAATGGTATAATTTGAACAACAAATTCTGTATTTTTAAAAGATCACAAGTTTTACGCATAAAGCATATAAATGAGATTTCACTTTCTTCCTGTTCATATACTTCAAAAAGTTAAACAAGAGTATTATCAAGAGACAAATACTTCGCTGCAAATGATCCAGTATTATGAAGACGAGTAGAATCATGAAGAATATTTAATGTGCATTCCATACATTCAATTGGATTATTATCACGTAAGTATACCTTTATTGTTTTTAATACACAATTCACGTTAATATTTTCAGCATTACATAACACACATGAAACACTAGCACTATTCGGATACATTTTTCACTCTGCAATGTGCGATTTCCGTCTGTCTTTTCTTAATAGAACCTCTAGTAAATCCGGGTGATAGTCTGTATCATTTAATAATTCCAAATATGCTTCATAAAATTTTTCTCCTGTTAATATTCCAATAATGTGCGTGTTGGCATACAGGTAAAACACATCTTCTTCAACACTAGGGCTTGCTATAACACTCCAGGCACGGATTTCGAATGATTTGGGGGGTACATTCATACAATCATGAGCATAAATATGATACGATCCTTCTCTACAGCCATCACATATTAACGTGTCGTTGAATTCCCATTTTTCAATGGCTTTCTTTATACATTCTCGGTCCACATTTTGGCTATTACAACAACAGTCTAAACTCCAAGATCTTGATGATGATGGTGATGATGCTGGGGTTTCTGAAACTGTTAGCACTGGTTAATCTAATGCCTCAGTATCAAATTCTTCATCTGAAGATGATTCATATAATTCTGTTTCAGCATCAGATGATGATGCTTCAATATTTGTATCGCAGTGATCCTTCTCATACGACTGCATGATGTATCTTTATATATTTTATCTCTTATAACCTATATTTAAAGTATTTTCATATCCATCACGTGTTCACATCATGTAAATCAACAGATTTCTCTAATGGTCACATGAAGTTTACTCACCATGGTCAGGATTACTCACCATGGCGTGATCACACGTTGTTTAGTCATGTATCAACGCTCATTTAGTTATCGCTATGTCATACTAAGGTCAATACCCTAGCAATCTTATTTACTCATGCCTCGACGGCTTTCGTTTGATAATTACTCACCGGGGCGTGGTCACATGCTATTTAGTCATGTATCAACGGTCAACAAATTTATCTAATGGTACTAAGGTCACTTCATCCGGGTTCCAAATGGGCGCGAAAACTTCAGTTCGTTCCTCCAGTTCGTCGGAGACGGATGTACCAGCATTTTACTCTGCATTTTAACAAGGAGCTTTTCTTTAGTACAATCACCGAATATGCTTTAGCATACGATCCGTCAAATAAATAAAAAAAAAGTTCCGCATGAATAGATTTCCCTCCCATCTTTAACAACACGTATTATTATACATAATACAAACCAATAAAAAGATTCAATCCCTCTTAGGAGTTTACCTAGTAAAGGGTTCCCGGGTTCGATTCCATGCTTTGCCATTCAATAATTGGATCATTTCAATATGGGATTGTTGTAATGGAGCAGGGGCTATTTTAGATTTCTCACACACTGTTCGAACATGTTATACAGGTGAGGGATTAAAAGATACGAAAGAACAAATAATATGGTTCCTGCAAGGTCAGGGGTGTTACAAACCAAGGGAAGAGTCCCTACCATCTTCTCTATAATATTTCACATCAATATAATTTCATTTTTTAAAATTCATTCAGGAGGAGGAGGAGGGGGTGGGTCATTTTTGTATAAGTAATTTTCTATAGCTGGTTCCTGGGAACCAGGGGCAGTCTTCAGGGGCTATATTTTAAACAACGAGTAATATTTTACATATTACGAACAATTACATAAGCTGAGGGTCATCCACTGTGTCCCTGGAGGGGCCAGGGCAGTCTTGAAGGACTATAAACATCATTCAACTACCTTCAGGAAAAAAACTCCTAACACAATTTCATCACCCTCTTTCATCAGTCACATGATTCTGACACACTAGATAACATATCATATCAATAGATTATGTCATCAATCAATAAACATTGGATATAACTTATCAAAGAGCAGCATCTCTCTTACCACTCTACTAAACATTTCTACTTTCTTGAACAAGCTCAACTGCTGATAGTAAACAGTTACATTAATGTTCTGACCAGCTGGTAGCAGTTCCTAATGCACGATACCGTGAGCAGTCCACCAAAGGACTTCCTTCTCAACTGCTGGTGCAATACTGGTTTCGACTGTATTGGAACCGCTTCATTTAATGCTAACCAATGATGACGTCGCCGTGGAGTTTCGTGCAGAACCCACTTCTCATTACATGTCAACACTTTATAGAGAAATGTCTCCTTCTTCGGACGAGACAGCAAAGAAACACAGATGTCTGCTCGCTTTACCTACTGGCCAAGAGTCAAATCATGTTGGACTCATCTACTCAACTTGCAGTGCTTCCCAAGTTGATGGCAGTGCTGTCGAATGGTTTGCCCACTCACACTGAATTGTAGTCCCAGTTGCTTACATGTCTGGCCACTGTTCGCCTCACTTGCTGCTTGAAAAGTTTCATTTTGTATATTTCATTTTGGTCTTCGAGCACGTGGTGCGTCTTAGAGAATTTAGTCATCGTCCTTAAACTTATTAAACTACAGCTGCACTCTCCGCGTATTCATGGCACCCTCACCAAGGGCCTGGCATATCTTCCGCCCCACTGCGTCCCACTGACCCCAGTTTGAACTCGTACAGCATAGACGCCCTTCGACGCTCTGTGGAGGTGCCATGTTCACTCTGTCTTTAAGCAAGTTCACGGTGTAACTGAACTGCCACAACCAGGTAGTACGTTGGATATGCCTACACCAACAACTGACCCTCACCTTATTTCCATTCACATTCAACTCACGGTATGAGGCCCAATTGAACACAAACCTCCATAAAAAGCGAGAAAACTTTCTTGGTTATCTTTATATATATATATATATATATATATATATATATATATATATATATATATATATATATATATATATATATATATATATATATATATATCTTGCACTTGCTTGACTTGGTTTCGCGCATCCGGTCTTGGTTTTGGTCTTGCATTGGAACTCTTGGTCTTGCACACCCAGACTTGCTCTTGGTCTTGGTCTTGCTTGCAAGAGTCTTGCAAGTCTTGCATTTAAGAAATCTTATGCTTTTCATAGGTAAATTTTACTCGGGATGTAAGGGATAATAAATTCTACAATGCGCCAATAGTAACGGAAATACCATGTATATTTCTAAATGCAATACCTTGAAAGTATGATTATAGCATACGACATAGGCAATGACCTTTATTTTTTTAATGGGTCCCCATGATTCAGTACTTATAAGATAAATCACAACATTTCGTAATATTTTTATATTTTTAACAGATCCAATACTCCTCTGGTTCCCAAACTGAGACATATGAAAGAAAATCAAGACGGCACCGATTACTGAATTGCAAAAACCATGCTATGCAAAGCTATATTTACACTCTAAAGGCGTCAGATTTTTTTCTTTCCAACCACGATTAGCTAATCTTTGTATTGAATAAACTTCATATTAAATATTGAAATTTATTTTACTGATTCCAATATGTATTCTATGAGACAAAAACATGGACATAACGCAAAAGCGATGAAAAATTGGAGACTTACGAAACGTGAACATGGAGAAAAAAAAGAGAGAATTAGCTGATAAGGGAACATCTTATATTGATAGTAGCATTGCCCAATAAAACAATGTGCAATCGATAGAGGAGTGAAGAAAGGTGAGAAATCCAAAATTTTACGGTCCGACACCCAGAAACACAGGAGATACAGAGGAAAGAAGAATCAAGAATCATGTGAAGATAGTAATGCAACTGATACAAAATGATTAAAGTAATCAAAATCAAATTTACACAACAATATAGTAAACAAACATTGTACCCACAGACATACTCCATAACATCATATGCAATACAGTGTTGCCAATAAGTAGAAAAAAAGTTCTGTTAAATGGCACGGAACACAAACTATAACATATAGAAAATTTAATTAGAAGTAGAACCATACGTGTGAAGTCGTGATGTACAGTGTTGCCAATAATATGTGAGGTGCTAGAATATTACGTCCATCAGAAATGTGAGCCTGATAATCAATTGTCAATCCAAGAGCGTGCATCATGTCAGTTTTCTGTGTTGTGTTTGATATTATTCTGATTTTCCGCTTGGGTAAAACTGCTTCGACACTGTGCTTCGTCCCTTGTTTTCGTACTTCAGTGATTATATTCTTGTTTGTGGTCTCAAACTTTTTTTTAACTAGTTGGAATCGTGTACTTTATTTACTCTTCTACATCCAAGATTCATATAGGAATTCATGTGAGTCTATCCTCAAACGTTGGCAACACTGTACATCAGGACTTCACTGGTATGGTTCTACTCCTAATTAGATTTTCTATATGATATAATTTGTGTTCAGTGACATCTAACAAAACTTTATTTTGTGGTCAGTTGGCAACACTGCATTACATATGATGTTATTGAGCATGTCTGTGGGTACAATGGTTGCTTACTATACTGTTGTGTAAATGTCATTTTGATTACTTTAATCATTTTGAAGTTCTTTCTGTGTCAGTGTATCTTTTTCATTGCTATCTTCACGTGATTCTAGACCCTTCTTTCCTCTATATCTCCTGTGTTTCTGGGTGTCATGTAGGCGCGTAAAACTCTCACTTTTCTTCACTCCTCTATTGATTGCGCATTGTTTGATTGGGCAATGCTACTATCAATATAAGATGTTTCCTTGTGAGTTGAACGGAAAACGAATAAGGTGTTATAAATAGTAGCACTATGAAAGAACATAAGAATTTTAGATAAAATTAAGAGAAGGAAGGCGAACTGATTGGGACTTTGGTTGAGGAGGAACTGTATTATGAGGAAAGTGCTAGATAGTATGGTGGAAGGAAAGAGAAGGAGGGGACGAAGGAGTATGTAGTTGAAGGAAGGTATTAAAACAAAATTGCTGCGCCAAGACAAAGAGACTAGCTAAGGACCACCGTTCATCGAAGCATCTCGGTTGCAGAAAATGACTGTCATTAATAACAGAATAGCTATGATGATGATGTGTTTAGCAATATTGGCCAAGAGAGAGAGAAAAATTAAAATATAAAGGTAACCAAGAAAGTTGTGTCACTTTTGTGGAGGTCTGTGTTCAAGTGTCTTTCACATTGTGAGTTCAATGCGAATAAAGATAAGGTAAAGGTCAGTTGTTGGTGTGGGAATAACCAAAATAATACCTGATTGAGGCAGTTAAGTTACACCGTGTGTGAACGTGCGTAAGGACAGAATGAACACGGGATTTCCACAGAGCGTTATAAGGGCGTGTATACTGTACGAGTTCAAACTGCGTTCAAACGCATTGCAGCGGGGCGGAAGATATGCCAGGCCTTTGGTGAGGGTGTCTTGACTACATGCACTGTGCAGTGGTGGTTTAGCTATTTTAAGGATGGTAACGAAACACTCGAAGACGCACCACGTGACGGAAAACAAGCACATGTACAAAATGAAGATCTTCAGGCAGAAATTGAGGTGAACAGTGGCCAGACATGTGAGCAACTGGGACTACTATTCAGTGGAGAAACCATTCCGCACCACCTTCATCAACTGTGGAAGCTCTACAAGTTGGGTCAATTGGTCCCACATGATTTGACTCCGGGCCAGAAGTCAACGCGAGCAGACACCTTATTTCCTTGTTGTCTCGTCTGAGGAAGCAGACATTTCTCGACAGGATGTTGACATGTGATGAGAAGTGGGTTCTGTATGAAGTTCCACGGCACCGTCACCATTGGTTAGCATCCAATGAACCGTTCCAAAACAACCGAAACCAGCATTGCTCCAGAAGGAAGTACTCCTGTCTGTTTGGTGGACTGCTCGCGGCATCGTGCATTGGAAACTGCTCCCAGCTGGTCAGAGTGTCAATGCAACTGTGTACTGTCAGCAGTTGAGTCGTATTCAAGTAAAACTCAAAACTCTTGCGCCAGTACTCTGAATCACAACGGGGTCCTCCTGTTACAGGACAATGCTAAACCCCACGTGGTTAGGATGACCCGCGACACCATTCTATCCCTTGGATGGGAAACGCTATTGCATACGCCATACTTCCCGGACATTACACCATCCGATTATCACCTGTTCCATTCCTTGGACAATCACTTTAGAGGACGCCAGTTGAAATGCTTAGTGGAGGTGCAAAATGCACTTGATACCTTCTTCGTTTCACGGCTCACCAAATTCTACAGCGATGGAATCCATGGTCTTCCAGAACGTTGGCAGAAGATTGTCGATGCTGATGGGAACTTTTTTTAATCTCCCAGGTACGTCTTAGGTGATATATCGATGTTCGAAGATGGTGGATGAAAAAGCGACAGAAATTTCTTGGTTACCTTTATAATAATTATTATAATCCAACCTCTTAATATTTTAGAATAATTTGAGTCAAAAATGAAAATGACTCAACTGTCTATGTCTTTTGTGTAAACTCAATTTATATAAATACTTTTGACCTATATTAGAAATACAAAATAACGGCATCAAACTCCAAGTTATTTGAAATAACTATACAAAATCACTCTCACTTGTGCATATTGATTATTTACTAATGTATAAAGTTATAACGCTCAATTCTCGATGTGTTTATACCTAAGGAGGCTAAAAGTTATATTGATAAACAATTATGCAACGTATAAACACCCTCCATGAAGTCGCGCTTGTGATCACATGCAGTAAGTTTTTGTGAATTTGATCAAAATGTTATTTCAATATTAATTTCACCAGCACACATTAAAAATTTATTTTCAACGAGTGCTTGAGCCTCGGAGCCAAGTCTACATCCATGTAGTCGGCACCTATGGTGTACGGAATTATTACCGATGTTCAATACTACATTTCTCTTTAGTTTTGGAAGAACACCACTAATATGTTTTGAAATGAAATAAAATATCTAGTTTAACATCCCACGGGAAGACAGTGATGATGATAAATGAATGAAATGGTGGAATGAAGAAAGTAGGAGGAAACAGGAAAACCCTGAGAAAACCCACGCACACGGTGTTTGCCCACCAATAAAGCTGAAATGGCGCAAGCTGGGATCGAACCAGGAACCCCATGCACCACAGGTAAACGCTCTACCACTTTTTTTTTTTTTTTTTTTTTTTTTTTAACAGCACACCGCAAGATTTATCTTTCTCATTCACAGAAAGGACGAACCATTAATCACTTTTTTAAAAACGAGTTTATTGAAAATCAAACTATTTTCTCCACTTTTACAAATTTTATGACGAAGAAATTATGTGTCTGGTTTCCGACGCTATTTTCGGCACACATTCTTCCAATAATCCGACAACCAGCTAATGATGCATGAACAACTAGAATTGTATGCCCTAATTCTGCTTCAATCACACGTAGAAGTTTTCTGATCCACCAATAGCTACTATACAGTACGAATTAGTTAATTTAGCAAACACTCCTACTCAGTGGCGGCGATTGGACGTTAAAAGTGGGGGAGCAAGACATGATCTGAATATTTGTATATCAATGTTAATATACAAATTTCCCTGGTTGAAACTACATACATTAATAGGCCATTTCAGAAAATGGGGGGGTAACTGCCCCCCTTTGCCCCCCTAATCGCCGCCCATGCTCCTACTTCATTGTTGTTTTCAAACTGCACTCGTACAGCCATGTCAAACGCCTACTTTTCAAAACATTGATAGAGCCAAGACAAATGGACAATTTATAGCGATAAATCTATAAATATACTACATACAAATTTGCAGAAAGTTTACAATATACACTTCAAAGTTACATTGCACACGCGAGTCACCACTGAGCCGGTACTTGTGCAAGACTCTTACGCAAAAGTCTTTGTCTTGGTATTTGTCTTGCAGGTATGGTCTTGGTCTTGGTCTTGGCCTTGGTCTTGGTCTTGCATGCAAAACTTCTGCACAGATCTTAGAACTGAAGTAAAAACTTAAAGCACACTTTTCTACAACTAGGGATTACTCATTTGCTATATTGAGTCAATTCAATATTTAAGAACAATCTTTCTTCCAACGCATTTGAAAGGGAGCTAAATACAGAGTATTTTTTTTTACATTTTTTCGCAAATTAAATGAAAAGAAAGATGTCCTTAAGCAGAAAACAGTACAGAGAGGATATATGCTAAACGAAATTCAAATTTAGAGTACAAGTGCATAAGTTAATCACAGTAGATACAGTATTCTGAATTTTAAATTTGATTTCTTTTTTTCTATTCTGCATACTCTATGTTAGTCTATGTTTTTCCATAATTGTATCTAAACTTAGCAGTTTCATCTTTTCTTGCATCAAAGAAATTATTAGTCACGGTGGCTCAGTGAGAGAACGCTCACCTCTGGTGTCTGAGGTCTCTATTTCGATTCCAGCTCGCACCAAGTAAGCTCTCAGGCTGTATCCCACTTTCTCCATTAACTCATTTCATTTCTTATCAATCAACTTCTCTCTTAGCCTTAGAGCATAACTGTGGAATGGTTGAGTAGAAATTTCAAAGAAGAAAATTATTTTAAATACCGGACTAAATAAACATTAACATGTAACTTTGAAAGTTGGATCCAAAGAACCATATTAATCAGGGCAGATTAATTACGTAGTACAATCCGTTACAATATGTAACTTATTTGCACAATCTATTAATATGTCCACTTCTTGCAAAACTGAAGCAAATAACATCCTGAAAAAATTAAGACCGCGTCAACTTGGTCGGTAAGCCTTGCACCTGACAATCGTGCTACTCATGAGACGAGATGAGACATAATTTTCGTAACATGATGCAAGATGAGACAGAGTTCTTCTAATAGAAAAATATATATTTTTCGAGACGAGACAGCACTTTCAGCACATCTTTTTGAAAAGAGCCAAATCTAGCATCATGGGTAACACTACCTACCAACAGCAGAGCCTGGTTTCGAACCTCGAAGGAGCAGGAGTTAGTCTCTCATCTTACCCCGGTTCAAACGTCTCGAAAGTTTAGCTGCACTCTCTCAAATGGGTACCTGAGGAAACCTGGTTGCAAAAGCAGCTGGAAGGTGGTCCTGACCACATTACCTCTTCTCAATATCGAGGTCATAGAAATGTAAAGCCGTAGCTTCACACCACCAGTATTGTAGACCATATTGGCCTAATCCAAATGGAGAGCGTGCCTGTAATTTCCACTGTCATAAAAATAACGTTCTCCATTGTGTGTCTGATATGAATACAACTACTGAATTAAAAATGAATGTTAAGGTTACTGTATAGTATCATAAATATTGTTCATTATTTCACAGAAAAGTCTGTTTAATGGTAAAATAACATTAATTTAACATTTTTGTATATCATATTTGATTTGGCAGACGTTTGCCGTCGAAATTCTACAACCATTAAAATAAATGGGTAATTGTAGATAGGATTTGGCACTCAACTTGAAAATGTTGCGAGACAAGGCTGTAAGAAGCGTGAAGTCAAAATACTTTAGCACATAGTGTTTTAAAAGTATTTTGAAAATTTAGGGAAATTAAAAAAGAAGATGCTAAGAGCCACCAGTTCTGATTAATATTAGCCTAAGACTACTGATAGGACAAAAAGGATTACATTACATTACTGTGCTTGAAGGAAATATAGCATCCCTAACACAGTATACCACTCCATGAATTAAGGATAGTTGTAAGGCTAATATACAGTATGTCAAGAATATTGAATTCAAACTTCTAAATTCATATAATTTCAGGTGTTTGCGTACTTAATATGGTTAATGTTTATATAATGCATCAAATGTGATTTTTTTTTTTTAACGAAAATTATCACGGAACATACTTTTAATGGGAGAGGTTAAATTCACTCTTTTATTCTTGACATATTTCAGCTCCAATCTGTGGAGATAATTGGAAAGTACCTCACATTCTATCAAAATCAAATAAATCTGGCGAAAGTTATCTGGATTTTTTTTTACAATCTTATGATTTAAATAAGAAAACTTGGAATTTCGAGGAAAGTTATGAGAATTTTCGGGAAAGAAACATATAAACAGGCATACACACAAATTCAAGTTGAATAGAATAGCTCACGTAATCAAGCTTGTTCCAATTATCAACTTATGGGTTTCAAGTACTTATGAACTTAAAAGGTTCACGTTATGTTACTTCATTATACGAAAATAATAAATGTATTCCCGGAACATTAGAAGGAAACAGATATTGAGCTACTTATTTTTAAAAATCATAAGCATTATATTGATCATTCATTAGAATTTTTGGACAACATGGATTATATATTTTTAATAGCTTCTTGCAAGTGTAGACGTTAGTTTTCTATTTCGGTCTGATTGGATGACAGGGAAATGTATGTACGGTGTGTTCAAAATACATAAAATGAAAACACTAAGCAGTAACAATGAATTATACGCTAAATAATTTTAAAAAATACGTACTTAAACAATAATATTAATAATTATACACCTGATCGCAGCAGCTTCAGAATCAACAATTAACTTTAGGGTCATATATTAAATTTCAAAAGTACACATAATAAAATATCTTAGCATTAAATACACTTTCAAAATAAAATGACACCTGTCACTCAGTTTCAACATTTGGTGTATAATAATTTTAATTCATGGGACTTTTAATTGAGCACACTGAGAGTAAGCGCCCGGCCAGGTGAAGGAGATGTGAGAATTTCGGGTATCTTTTTGCTATAAAGAGTACATTGTTATGAATATTTTTTCTACAGATATAAATAATGCACTTTACATATTTATTCTAAGTGTAATTACCTTTAATGGTTCCTTTTTAGGTTAAGGACTTTTCTCTAATTTTTCTTTGCATCCGCATCCCCAGTCCCTTGCGCTCTAGGCATGTGACCTGTGTGCGTGTTCACAAAAGCGCTCTGTGTACTAGGCATGGCCAGAAAATTTCGGATTCGGAGTACCAGGTTCTGGATCCAGTGAGTATTGGGTACTCGGGTTCGGAACCCAGAATCAAGTACTTGGTTCCAAAAGCGAGAATCGGCTACCTGGATACCGAACCGAGAATCAGATACCCGGATCCAGAACCAAGAACATTTTACCCAGATCTAGAACCGAGAATTGAATACCTGGCTCTAGAGAATAGGGTACTTGAAACCGAAGGCTGGATATCAAGAAAGGTTTTGGAATTCGAAAGAAGAAATATAAATTTTAAAATGCACCTGTTTACCGGTATTTGACAATACTTTTCTTTCGTTAAAATTGGCATTGCAAAGTTATGGATACATCTGGTCAAGAAACAAAGAATGTAGGCGATCGGACCCCAATGAGCTATTCTCGCTTCACGCAAATAAAAACAGTTTTGGGCAGGCGTAGCTCTTAGAGATTGTAGTTCTACTGACATAGATGTACGCAGGGATGGGTCGTGAAGGTCAATAACTCCCTTTCGAAGAGTTCTGACTTCACTAATCGTGTTGCTGGTCAGAGGCCCATAAATGACACACAGCTGTTTTACAGGATTGGCTTTGAAGTGTATTATTTTTGTTTTTCATTGAAGTTGCAAAATAAAAAAAAAAGTTCTGTTCGACATAGGACATTTAAAAAAAATAGAAAAATCGAATTGGATCTGAATAATATTTAGCTACAATATGAGGTAGGAAACGAATATTTTTGTGATATTAGGTTATCGTGCCTTTGTCATAAAACTAAATGTGAATTTTGTAAGTTCCGTAATAACTATTTTCAGTTTCTTGACGACAGTGTTGATTCAGCAGATAATAGAAAACTCCATATGGAGATATTAAAAACTACCTACCAGGTTAAACAATGTATAGGATGATATAAAAAATATATTTTTTATATATTTTACTTTAGTTTACTTTTATTATTCCATGTACACGTAAAAGAGCAAAGTTATTATTAATAATAATAAATCCATTCTCCTTCCCTTGTCGTCATTATTATTATTATTATTATTATTATTATTATTATTATTATTATTATTATTATTATTATTATTATTATTATTAACGTCTAATAAACATACGTATATATAAAATTGAGATTCACTATGTTAGTGACTCTAAATCTCCTGAACCGCTCGACTGATCTCGATCAAATTTGTAACATGGATGAGGTTCAAAGCTGGGCTGATTTTAGGCTATTCACTTTGATGATAGAACTGAGGGGTTTGGGGCACGGGGAGGCGTATAAAAATAAATAAAACTTAATAACTTCTGAACCACTTGACCGATCTTCATCAAATTTTCAACATAGATGAGGTTTAGGCATGGGATTGTTCTTATACTTTAAATTTGATGGAGCAACGTAGGAGAATAGAACGAGGAGGAGATATATAAAAATTAACTTATATAACACTGAAAGTGACTGTTTTTGTAAC
Source organism: Thermobia domestica (assembly GCF_964235325.1). NCBI lineage: Eukaryota > Metazoa > Arthropoda > Insecta > Zygentoma > Lepismatidae > Thermobia > Thermobia domestica. Next base: position 189,343,807 of record NC_137459.1, on the reverse strand, counting down.
TTAATAACTCTTGAACTATCCGACCGATCTCAATCAAATTTTCAAGATACATGAGTTTCGGATATGGAAACATTTTTGTAGTTTCACGTTATCGGTAGATCCTAGGGGAGGGGGAGGGGAGGGGAGGGTATATATAAATACAAACTAATAAAACCTAATAACTTTTGAACCACCCAACCAATCTAGATCAAATGTTCAACATATATGAGAGTCGAGGCTTGGGCGTTTTAATCGTTTCACTTTAACAAGCCAACCTAGGGGAGGGGGAGGGGGAGAGATATGTAAACAAACAAAATTAAAATGACTACCTTTGGGATTTCATTACTCTTGAACCACCCGACCGATCTCAATCAAATTTTCAACATACATGAATTTAAGGGCAGGAATTACTTTAGTCTATTCACTTTTACGATGCAACGTAGGGGAGGGGGAGAGAAATTTAAAAATGATGAAAAATGACCGATATTATTGTTGAATCCATAATTTTCGGGGTCGATTATAGGAACAGTGACACTTCTGATGCTTTTTCAATCCTCAGCCCTGATAGTTGGGGAGGGGGAGGGTACAACGCAGAGACAAACATTTAAATATTATCGAAAATGAATATTAGTGTCGAATACATAGTTTTAGGAGTAGCTGAGATTAACAATGGCAAATTTTGATGCCGTGTGGCTCAGCACGCAGGAGGGGGAGCTATATATAATAATAATCGAATATATATAGTCGAAAGTGGCCGCTATTAGTGTCGAATTTATGGTTTTCTGGGTCGCTTAGATGTACAGTAGTGTGGGCCGAAAACGGCCGATTTTTTTTTTTTTTTTTAGAAAATTGAGATTGAGTGCCGTGCAAAAGTTGTAAAATGTTATATTATGTTTCCTCACCAAAACAGAGCGGGATTAAAAGATATTTAACCGGGCCCCGGGGGCCCCAAAGAACGTTAATTTTGAAAAAAATAGTTGCGAGTGGTGAAAATATTATTGAAATATTTTTTTTTTTTTTTTTTTTAGAAAGTTAAGTTTGAGTACCATGCAAAAGTTGTATAATATTATGTTATGTTTCTTCACGAAAACAGAGCCGGATAAAAAATATTTAACCAAGCCCCGGGGGCCTGAAAGAACGTTAATTTTGAAAAAAAAAGTAGCGAGCAATGAAAATATTAGTAAATATATATTTTTAGAACGTTAAGTTTCAGTACCGTGCAAAAGTTGTATAATGTTGTTTCTTCATAGAAACAGAGCCGAAATAAAAGTTATTTAACCGAGCCCCGGGGGTCCTAAAGAACGTTTATTTAAAAAAAATGATAGTTGTGCAGAGTGAAAATATTATTGAAATATATTTTTTAGAAACTTAAGTTTGAGTGCCGTGCAAAATTTATAATGTCATGTTTCCTCGCCAAAACAGAGCCGGATAAAAAGATATTTAACCGGGCCCCGGGAGCCCGAAAGAAAAAAATATGGTTGTGAGTAATGAAAATATTATTGAAATATTTGTTTTCAGAAAATTAAGTTTGAGTACCGTGCAAAAGTTGTATAATGCTATGTTTCTTCCCCAAAACAGAGGCAGATAAAAATATTTCACCAGGCCCTGCGGGTCCAAAAAGTGTTGTTTGTTTGTTTGTTTTTAAATATATACCATTATTTTAAGTATGTATAGAAAATTTGTTAAGATTCCTAATACTTTAACTTGACCCCAGGATTTTAAATGTCCTGATCTGATGTGCAGCTATTCGTCTGATTGTTTAGTAGATATAATAGTACGGACACAAATACATAAGGTTGAAAAATTGACCAACAAATACCAAACCAGCCAGAACTCATCACGTGAGGGTGGCGATACAGCGAGTTCCTCCCACCCACCCTCCTCTTACTTAAAGCTCCTTAGTTGAATCTTGGATCAAAATATTGAGATTTATGTCCGAAGCTTGGTATTAACTTTCGTGCTTCCAGTTTTGCGCGAATATAACCGTCTCGTGCAACACTACCGCATACTTCTGAAGAAGATTCTGTTACTACCTTTACACACCTCTCCACAACCTGTGTGTGGAAGGGGAACGTGACAAACTGTGAAACCTCCTCTTTTCCACAATCATTTCGGTTAGTTCTTCTGTTGATATGTTAGCCGAAATTGGAGGTTTCTTTACTATTACTTTCTGACCAATCAATCAAATCGATATAATCCGCATATTCTTCAGTGCTTTGCCTATTGCAATTGTCAATTAGAACTATAGTTTGGTATTTTCGGCCATCAAAATAGAGACCCTTAAAATTAGTAGTTTTACACTGTAGACGGTTTCTTTTTTTCTTTTCCTTTCTTTGCTAGTTTCCTACGGATTTTGTTTTTATCTACTACCTTGTCTTGGTTAGTTTTGTTCAGTAAATTCATATCTTCTAAAACACAATTTTAGCAGCCGACCTATTCGAGGCACCTGTTAAATCTTTTGCGGTGCTCATTTGTTTAGGGCTTACTATTGTTTATTTAGGTTTACTTTAGATTTTATTCTCTAAACGATAGTTCCATGCAAACTCTTTATCGTCTGAATTCGGGGTGGAAGCGCTTAATGTATGTTCCAAGTGCGGAATTGAGGCTAATGATTGTAATCCTCTTGTAATTGGTACCGCAGCATCATAATCGATCTGTGTGTCATGCTTTCTTTTGTGCCTATGAATTTCTGCTTTACCTACATCAACTCGTCATTAGTCTCTGATTTCTTTGATCTAATATGAGCTCCCACTCCAAAAGCGGTATTTAATTTGATTTATCACACTTACAGGTTAATCTATCGCAGCATTTGCAAGGGAAAATATCACATAACTTCTGAGCACCGTTCTTAAATTTCTTTAATTTGGCTCTTAATGGGGGATATCTCGTTTCTTAATGGGGTTAATAATCGTTTTGCATTTTGAGCTGTAATTCAAAATCATATGCTTAATTCGAAGGCAAGACAATACAGGAAGAGAGGCTCGCAGCCATATCGTTTCTAGTTTATTTGAATTCAGCAATGTAAGCGCCGCCTTCGGAAAGCCAGTGTTGTGTATTTTTCATCCAGGTGCGAAAAAGTGATATTCTCATAAAGTTTGAGAGTTCTGAGCTGGGCTCAACACGAAGGCTTTTTGTATGTTAATATGGTAGTTATGAAAGTTAGTTAAGCTCTTGATAGTTATTTGCGTATATTGAAACCATGTATTTCATGTTTTAAGTATTAATAGTGCTGTCTGGTAAAATGTTCTTATTACCTAAAATCATTTTATTTGAACAAAATATTAGGCACTTCAGGGCCACGGGGGCCCGGTTAAATATTGTTTTAAAATCAACATATTTGACATGGCTTCATTTCGTACCAGTGCACAACTTTTGATAACTACTCAATCCTGAATATCTGAAAAAAAAATTTCGGCCCACCCTAATGTACAGTGATATTTTCGATACCGTTTAAATTCAAATCCAACCCCGCAACTTGGGGAAGGGGAGGAAGAGATACTTTAAAATGATCGAAAATGACCGATATTAGTGCTGAATTGGCATTTTTGGGGGCATCTGACAAGTAAACCTTACGTTTGGGTGAATCGAGTTGTTGACTGAGACACAAATGAGAAAGTAGTACTAAATGTGGTCAGTATTTCCGTGAAGTTGTAGGTGCGAAGCTCCAGGGGTTTAGTAGATACAGCTACCAGAACATCACTTGGAAGTACAAAATAGTCTTCATTCAGTTGGAGGTAAAAGCTCTGTAAGACCTCTTGTAACGACAAAAGGTGAATAACAAATATATGGGTACATATTAGGACTAGGGGGAAGTCATATAGTAAGGATATACCTGACGGTGGCCATCTTGAAATCCGCCATTTTGAATTAAGGTTAAGTTTTTAAAATAGGAATAGGTCATGTGATACATGATTTAAGGCACAAAGTTAATCAGAAGAACAATGGTGACGTTAATTTTGATTTGCGCGCAATTGGTAAAAAGTTACAGGGAATTAAATATTGTTGCAGCATATATATCAGTCCTTTACCCCTCCTTGTAAATTTTGTGTTAATGATAATAATTAAATAAAAAGCAGGTGGATAAATATTATGTCTATGGTAAGAGTTGCCTTGATGGCGGTGATGTTCAAATCCGCCATTTTGAATCAGACAAAAGTTTTGAACAAAACGCATAACATTGACACCTTGTTAATAGCAAATTTTTCCATAAATCCAACGGTATAACCATTTTTGCTTTATCATTATCCAACATTTGTTATCGCATAAACAAGTTGCTAATTTAAGGAAAAATGACCAAAGTGGAATTGAGTCATAATTGAACTTGGGTCTTTCTTCCAGAAAAGTCCCCAATTAGTACAATCAATATGTAGTTCAGAAAAGAGTGCATGACTTGCACAAATGCTCTGCTCACAGTGAGCCTGACAAAGGCAATCTAGTTACACTTGACACATTTGTCGTTAACAATTCCGTCAAAGCAGTAGTCGTAAGGAGCGATCCATTTAATTTTGTGCTGGTTAATGATAAAGCAAAAATGGTTATACCGTTGGAGTTGTGGTAAAATTTGCTATTAATAAGGTGTCAATGTTATGCGTTTGGTTTAAAACTTTTGTCTGATTCAAAATGGCGGATTTGAACATGGCCGCCATCAAGGCAACTCTTACCATAGACATAATATTTATCCACCTGCTTTTTATTTAATTATTATCATTAACACAAAATTTACAAGGAGGGGTAAAAGACTAATACATATGCTACAACAATATTTAATTTCCCTGTAACTTTTTACCAATTGCGCGTAAATCAAAATTAACGTCACCACTGTTCTTCTGATTAACTTTGCGCCTTAAATCATGTTTCACATGACCCTATTCCTATTTTAAAAACTTAACCTTAATTCAAAATGGTGGATTTCAAGATGGCCACCGTCAGGTATATCCTTACTATATGACTTCCCCCTAGTCCTAATATGTACCCATATATTTGTTATTTACCTTTTGTCGTTACAAGAGGTCTTACAGAGCTTGTACCTCCAACTGTATGAAGACTATTCTGTACTTCCATGTGATGTTCTGGTAGCTGTATCTCCTAAACCCCTGGAGCTTCGCACCTACAACTTCACTGAAATACTGACCACATTTAGTACTACTTTCTCATATGTGTCTCAGTCAGCAACTCGATTCACCCAAACGTAAGGTTTACTTGTGAGATGAACGGTGACACTTCCGATGCCATGGCCAGCAACATGGGGAGATGAAATATATATATGGTAGAAAATGACCGATATTAGTGTTGAATCTATAGTTCTTGGGGTCGCCGAAATGAACAGTGACACTTCTGGTGCTGTTTGAATCCAAATTCAGCCTCGCATCTTGGGGTAGGGGGAAAGGGAAGTACATAAAACTGATCAAAAATAACCCATTGAGTGTCGAATAAATAGTTCTCGGAGTCGCTGAGATGACCGGTGACACTTCCAATGCCGTGCCCCGCAACATGGAAGAGGAGGAGGGGAGATATATAATAGTGATCAAAAATGGCCGATATTAGTTTCTGATCCGTAGTTTTTAGGGTCGCAGAGATGAAGAGTGACACTTCCGATCCCGTTTAAAACAAATTTCAGCCCCGCTTGTTGGGAGAGGGGGAGATAATAAAATGATCAAAAATGACCAATATTAGTGTCGAATTCATAGTTATCGGGGTCGCCGAGATGATCAATAATCTTTCCGATGCCGTTTAAATCGTTGCCATTACAAACGAAAACAGCATATTTCACGGATAAAAAACACATGAGAAACCTAGTTGTGCATTTAAATTTTCATTTCAACCTAGTGAAGCGGGTAATATATGCTAATATATATATATACTCTAAATGTATATAAGTGTGTGTGTTACTTGTAATTCATGGAGCACGTTCGATGCAACCAGAGCAAATTTAAAGCTTCTAATTGCCAAAAAAAAAAAAAGAAAAGAAAAAAGAAAAAAAGAAAAAAAGAAAAAAAAAGAAAAGAAAAAAAAAGACAACATACAGAAAGGAACTTAAATATACATGTGTTGACCTGCGACGTCCACAAACGTCACGAAGAGGAGAGGGCATGGCCCAGGACGCACTCTAATCCATCATCAACGTCTAATTCTGGAGAAAGGTCAAGCTGTAAGGCTGAGCCTTGTAGTTTCTTCTTTCATGATGTTATTTTCTTGGCAATGCTTGTCAAATAATGAAGTTTCGTCGCCTCAGAGGAACAAGGAAAGAAGCAATAGCAGATATACTTCCTGAAAACTATTAAAAGTTAATCTTGACTTATGTCGTATACTTTTTGGAAAGCAAACAATCCACAATTTTGAAGTTAACGATAGGTAATAAATAAACAATACGACAATCTAGGTAGTAAAATGCATTGTATGCAGTGGTAGAACGATAATCGTTAACATTTTGTCGGTATCCATAAAAAAAAAATGTGTTACGGAGAACATTCCTACATATGTTTGAACGCAAACGGACATGCACAATATGTATTTCTTAAGGTTTTCAACTGGATTGACCGAACTTGTCACTTTTGTGAAGATAAGATGAGAGGGTGATTTTCTGATTTAGAGAAGGCTTCTAATGAATAATTTCGATGGTGTCACTCACTGATGCGTGGCGTGTAGACATGACATCAAAATGTCGGACAACTCGATTCAAGGAACAAGCATTATCTCCGTTGTTTATAAACCGATTTTCTTTTATCATAGCTCATTTTAAAGGAAATTAAAGTTTTCCCAAAAACTGGTATATAAGCATTTCCTCTAAAGCTAAATGTATAGGAGTTATTTAATAATTTGATAACTTTTTGAGCATTTACTTATGAAATAAACAAAAATAACTTCGAAACCGTTAATTTTAGAAAAAAATACTTACATAACAGTTTAAATGAGAAATTTAATTATCTTTAAAATGAGCTATTAATGAAGAAAATCAATTAATAAATAACGGAGATATGACATATAATATGTTAATTATGTCATCAAAATGGTGGTCACGAATAAAATTTTACTCCTGTCATCCCGTGGCAGCTTTCGTGAAGATAAGATGAGAGGGTGTTTTTTCTTATTTAGAGAAGCTTTGTGGTGAATAATTTCGATGGTGTCACTCACGAGGAAGGTCCATAAACCGTGGGAGTTGAATTTTGATGAAAATTAGTGACAAGATTCAGTTTGAGTTGCTAAGTAATGTAGTAAAAGTCACTCGATGCCCAAATGCTTCGTTGAGCTGCTACACTGACGCCATCTTGAAATCCAATAGGCAGTGTCCAAGAATACCCCTTTGGCACAAAAATGAAAAAGCTTTTGGTAGATCTAACTTCAATATTGTAAACCAAGGTAGAGCATCTTTATGTGGGAGTACTTTCAGTGCATGATCGCCATCTTAAAAGGTGCAATATTGAATCGCGGTGAAATATGATACATGGTAAGGGGGTCATGTGGGATATCAAATAGCACTGGAATTTACTTCTAGATCCATTTCCGTAACCAAAGTTTACATATTTGTTTTCACTTCAGAGTTAAGAGCTCTCTCACCTACAGGAACTTATTAAAACTGTGCGAGTTAGATTTGTGTTATGAAACATGATAATGCGAGCATTTGCAGGGTTTTAACTAATGCAGTAGTACTCACCTGATCTACAAGAGCCACTATACGAATCAGATCTTGAGCCTAGTGAGAGAAATCGTTAATTAAATTGAAATGCCTGTAGTGAAAAATGGAATGGCAACACTGTAACAAATTATATTTATTTCAAAGTGCACTGGTGGTCGATGAAACACATGTTTAATAGTACTGACGAGCAGAGAATACCAAAGGGATTGTTCGGAAATATATTAGAAAATCCACTATAATCACGTCTCCTTCAGCGTAGCAGGCATAAGTGTGGGACGTTGAAATGAATCAAACCAGCAATCTATTTTAGGCAATTTTACATGGTCCATTATAGTGTGTTAAGGTTTCTTCTCCTATCTTGAAGCCTTACTCAAAGACCCTCATTGTTAGAGAATATTGCGTTCCTTTCCAATATTCATACTTGACAAAATATAATTTATCGTGCATATTACAAATTTAAAATACTTTAATGTATTTATTGTCAGTTTTTTTCTAAATAAAATCGATTTATCGCTGACGCATTGAACAATGAAGGGGATTTAAATTATCAATTCACAGCCTATTCTTAGAATATACACATGAAAACTTAGAATTAATTTTTTCTTGTGTCTGTTCTGCTATTAGTGATAAGAGAATGCATACACACCTGCTAAGAATAGATGGCAATAAAGATTATTACAAGGTTCAATATCAAGTTGCAATCCATAATTCAAGCCTCTTTCTTGCTTTTTCCTTCAATATTAAAAAATTAAATATCTGCATCTTTCTACCTTTAACGATAAAACATTCGCTTATAATAAGGGCAAGACTAGTTTTCATATCAAAACTGTGATAAATAACTAATTGTAGCAGGTGTTTCGAGAATTTATTTATTATTTAAATCACGTACTTGGCAACTTAGGAAATTCGTTTTCGGAATTGTTTATTCATGTGCTTTAACACTCACAATGATATATATATGACTTTTTTGTGTTTGAAATACTCTATGAGAATGTGGTGAATTTTCCCAATATTGTACTCCCTACTATTAAAAACTAACAAAATAGACTTTTTACTACTCTTGACTTTAGACTATTGGTTAGGGTTTTAAGATATAGCACGCAGAATTTAGAGTATTTTCCTACAGGTAATTGCAACAAGGGTGTGCAGTGAGGTGTATGATATCTGTCGCCGAATGACAAAGTATAGTAGTACCGCAATTTTGGTGCGGGCAGGCGTGTGACATTCGGTACGAACGCATTTGTTGGACCAGTGAAACATTCGTTCCGTGCATAAAGTGCGAACAATTAATCCGATAAACGTAGTCCACATTTTAAATCAAGCAGTGGTGGAAAAATATAGTGTCTTGAGTGAGAATGGGGTAGAAGATAAAACATTTGCAGGTCATTGGAATACGGCGTTTATGTGTAAAGCTCTGAAATTCCATAACAAACCTTCTCGCTCTCATGTCATGTCACTACTAAAATACGAAGTACTAAAGACATTCAATATTTATCGCACTAAAGGACTTACGGTACATGATTATCATTTAAAAGCGTGGATGTTACTGACAGCAAAGAAATTGAACTATCCATTCCGTGCTTCTCGTGATTTTATTAACAAATTTAAAAAATAGTACAGGATTCATTCACGAAGGATTACTCAATTTGTAACAAAGAAAGATGTTGAAAACGAAAGTGAATTACTTGATATTGCCCAAAATATTGTGATTAAAATTAATAAAATAATACATGAGAAACCTACAACAGTAAATGCATCTTTAATACTGATCAGTTTAGGTTTGAGTACAAAATGACCTCTGGTAGAACTGTCAGACATAGGTGAGAAACATACTACAACAGTCGTTCAGATTTGGCCTCAGTGTCCCACGCATATACCATCCAAATTCACATTTCCCCAGTACGGCTAGGCACACACATATATGTATGTTTCCACGAGCCTAAAGGCGTGTTCGGACTAGTGATGGGTAAATTCCCGGGAAGATATTTTTCGGGAATATTCCCTGGGAATATTCCCGGGAAGATTCCCAAAATGGGAATTTATCCGGGAATTTATGTACAATCAGAAAGAAAATTGCATTCTATTGCTATATTATGATTTCAAAGTTGAATTAATTTATATATCACAGCATATTATTACTGTTGTCCACAGAGGATTCTTTAAAATCTATATATTCTGAACGGTACTATGTTACTTTATTAACACTTTATTATATTTAGAGAGAACGCATAAATGTATATTTATTTACAATATGTTCTATCAATTAAATATGTGTGAAAAAATATATAGTAATAGTTTAAATTTATATGTAAGTGGATTTGCTAACTTCGCTCTATTACTGATATTATAAACACATTAAATTTATAAATGTTATAAACCAATTAGATTGGGTAAATGCTAGAATATACATGTCTCACCAATTTATCAACATTTGCGTATACATATTTATGTTCACAAAATTTGTAAGATACTTACTTATCTTTATATTTTAGCACGTAACATTGCCATACACGACCTTTCATTCTACCTATTTCTCCAAATTCCATACGTTAATTCACATGTAAAAGAAGTCCGAGTACCTCTTCAGAAATTCGAGTCAGAGAGAGGAGACAGACCGACATCTATTACTAATAGTACTTTAGGGTTCAGGGTTTATTAATAGTACTTCATCTCTGTTTCTAACTAACTAAACTAACTCTATGGCCTATGGAACCCGGAGGTTCAATGCCGCGTTCACAAAAGCTCTCCACTGACTTCTATCCTTAGCTAACTGCATCCAGTTTCTACTTTGTATTCCAATCTCTGCGAGATCCATCTTAATATTGTCCTCCCATCTGCGCCTAGGTCCTCCTAATGGTCGTTTTCCGATTGGTCTTCCAGTTAAGACTTTGAAAGCGTTTCTACTTTCTTCCATTCTAGCTACATGACCCGCCCACCTAAGCCTCCTAGACTTCACTACCCTAACAATGTTGGGTAAACCGTATAAATTATGTAGTTCCTCGTTATGAAGTTTCCGCCATTCCCCATTCCCGTTCCTCTTGGGTCCGAATATTCGTCTCAGGACCTTGTTCTCAAATACTTTCAGTTTATGTTCTTCCCTCAGAGTAAGTGACCATGTTTCGCAGCCATACAAAACAACAGGCATGATTACCGTTTTGTATATTTTAAGCTTCAAATTTCTCGACAGAATTCGCGACGATAAGAGATTTTGAACCGAATAGTAACATGAATTCCCTGCTTTTAGTCGACATTTAATTTCTCGACAGAATTCGCGACGATAAGAGATTTTGAACCGAATAGTAACATGAATTCCCTGCTTTTAGTCGACATTTAATTTCTCCGTGAATATGATTTTCCTCTGTTAATATTGATCCTAGGTATTTGAAAGTATGCACTTTATCAAAAGTATTATTTAATATTTTAACGCATCCATAATTTGCTGTATTCCGGTCCCGACGCACTTCCATGTATTTAGTTTTCTCTGCATTTACTTCTAAACCCATGTCCCTGCAAGCGTTTAATAAGATCTCTGCATTTCTTTCTATTGTTTTCCTATCATCACCTATTAAATTTACGTCATCAGCATATGCCATAACCTGGTGAATACCGTTCAATTCTAGACCCTGGTTGCTATCTTTGACTTTCCTTATAGCGTATCCCAGAACGAAGTTAAATAATAATGACGACAACGCATCTCCTTGTGTCAGGCCATTTTCGACGTGAAAGCTCGTGGACAAAAATTTTCCTACCCGGACTTTACTTTGGGATTCATTTAAACATATCTTAATTAATCTAATTAGCTTTCTTGGTATTCCAAGTTCTGTATAAGTTCTGTATTAGCTTATCTCTGTTTCTACATAATTCTAAATTACTTTACAAAATGGTTCCTTTTCATCATTTGTAAATTTGTAATTTGCTAATTTTGGCTGTTCTTTAGCATTGCGGCCAGCTTTTGCATCTACTTTTTTTGGGATATTTTATCCCGATGCGTTTGTTTTATGGTTTCATACGTTAAATTACGTTACCAACATTAAATTCAGACAGCATTGCAGAGCGACCGTTAGCGTATGAAGGCGGGTTAGAGCCCTGCATGGCACGTTGTTTTCTATCTTCGTTACCAACAATTCACTTTCTTTTCTCACATAAATCACTTCCACTTACCTTTCCGTTTTGTATAAATCCCCAACTGCCTTAAAAAAATATGTTCGATACTTTCTTGACTACTTGAACATCACTATCAACTCATTTCTTCCGTAAATCATCCTACTTTTTGCTATTTTTGGCCTCTAATACTAAACAATTACCCTACTTTTTAGTGCAAATGGAAATGGAACTTAAAAATCATATTATTAGTGATATAAAGTACCGTCAAATAATTTTAAGTTTTTTAGCCTCCAAATTCTTTAAAACGTTGAAGTAAATAATAACATATTGAAATAAAGTAATTAGTCATATGGTTCTTATAATATGGAAGGTAAAGTAAAGAAATGGAAATAAATTCCTTCCCGGGAATTTATAGGCCAGGGAAAAAACCCGGGAATATTCCCATTTTTAAATTCCTTCCCACCGGGAATATTCCCACTGTCCATCACTAGTTCGGACCCAAAGTGAAACTACATTTAGCTAGACAGACACTTTTCAACATTGTTATTGATGCGACCAAATAAGTGACAAAATGGCGAACACGTCAAACGGTGGCTAAAAGACGTGTTTATTCCTGATGTGAAAGAGGATTCCCTGCCGTTGCTTGACTCCTGAAGTGGACAGACGTGTGAAGACGTGCGAGAATTGTTACATGGGGAAAACATTCGTGCAGAAGTTATACCCCAAAGACCACCAAATTTATTCAGCCTCTTTTTGTATACTTTTTTCGGCAATATAAGCTGGTAATTCGGAGACTTTAGGATCATTTTCGACATAAATTCATTGTTTATGGTACACCGAACAAGTTATATGACAAAATTTTCATAATGAAAATGCATTCCGTTGTCCATCATCAATTTTGTACGCCAGTCCTAAAGGACATACTTGCATATGCATGGCAGAGATGTGGGTACGTCACAAGAGCAATAGTTGGTTCATTTACAAATGTTTTGGAGACTATGTTGCAAGTAGAAAACAGTGTGGCGAAAGTGCATTTGTTAATGAACCAACAAATGAAACCAACCAAAAAATCGCGTTTGTACTGCTCCATGATGCTGTGTCCTAATTAGTGCTCTCAACGGGTCGGGTCGGATCGGGTTGGGTCTGGTTGAAGACCGACCCGACCCGACCCGTGACCCGAATTGACTGACCCGACCCGACCCGACTGACCCGAAGCGTGATCCGACCTCATTGACCTGACCCGACAATCCGTCCCGAGCTGACCCGACTGACCCGACCCGACAACTAGACCCGAGTTGACCCAACTGACCCGACCCGACAACCCGACCCGAGCTGATCCGATCCGAGTCGGGTCGGGTCGGGTCAACCCGATCCATTTGAGAGCACTATGGTCACGACACTGGATGAACGCCAAAATGCACTCCCATTGGGAATTAAACCCGGACCACGTGTACCGAAGTCTTACACGTTAACCACTAGCTAGATCAAGCGGTGGATTTGTATATGCATCTTAATGAATATTTGGCACTTTTGAGGTTTGGTTATTTCCTTTTTATAACTGATACCAATGTCCGACGTGGGAGAAGTTTATTTTTTTTCTTGCTTTAGTTCTATGTGACGAAATGTTTATTCAAAGTCAGTGTTCTCACCTGCTTGGACGGCAGGGGGTCTTCTCAGAAGGCAATAGCAAGAGTCTCTTGGCGGAGACAAAAGGAAATCGTTTAACTACAATGATAAGGGTTGAGGAAACAGGAGAACACCTGTGATTTTTTCCAAGCCTTCAACTTTCATTCCAAAATAGGTTCTTATGATTCCGGGACCCGTGCCACTTTGATTTTTCTTTCTTGGTAATTAAAACGTATTTTACAGTATATATAGTTGCACGTAAGAAGATACCGGTACATAATATGAATTTTGTAATTTAAAATTTAAAAATACAGTATGATGTTTAATTACAAAGTACTAATTTTATTTCATCACTTGCAGCCCAACAAATGAAATTCAAACAATTCGCTCCCTGGGTCTTGGTCATCAAAACTGCGTCTTATTATTTGTCTTGCAGTCAAGTCTTGGTCCTGCATTTCGTAGTTTTGGTGGTCTTTCATGCTATACAAGAGCCAAGAATGCTCGCCTCATCGGTACAAATGAAGACCAAGTGTGATTTTGATTATGGTCTTTCATACTATACGGAAAGCAAGAAAATACGCTCATCGCTACTTGGTGATCACCAAAACAAGGCCAAGAGCAAGATTATTATGCAATTCGTCTTGCATATCCAATCTTTATCTTGTTCTTGTATCGATGTCCTTGGTCTTGGTGAAATAAAATGAAATATTCAGTTTAAGGTCCCTCGATTCTGCACCGAGGCTAAGGGATACGGTGACCATGAGAAATGAATGAAATGGTGGAATGAAGAAAGTGGGAGGAAACAGAACCCCGAGAAAACCCACTACACGGCGTTTCTCCACCACAAAGCCTACTTAGCACAAGCTGGGATCGAACAATGGACACCATGCACCAGAGATGAACTCTCTACCACTGAGCCACCGCATCCCGGCTTGGTCGTCCATATCCAATCCTTCTTTTAACCTTGCTTAACACGTTAGCTGTCATGTGGGTCCGATAGGACCTATTGGAGTGATCTAAGAAAATGTTCTTGTAGGTCCGATCGGACCCACAATTTCTAATTCGTCGAATTAACGTTAGAGTACTTGTATTGTTAAATCCTGTCTCTACTGTTATTGAACTGTAGTGTTTTTATTACACATGTAGGTTTTGGTTTGATATTGATTATTAACGCCGCTAGGGGCGCTAAATACCAAGTAACAAGCATTTGTTGCTTTTGTAGACCCGATCGGACCTATGTTTTGCTTTTTCAGTGACATGTTAAAAAGTTTAACAATGGATTCATTATTTATTCTAATTTATTTTCACAAGATGTCAGTGTCCCTGTCATTTGCTGAATTTTCAGAAAAGTCTAGATCACTACACTGCTATTACTAATGAGATCGAGTTCTGCGCATATTTCTTCGTTTTTCATTGCACAAAGATATTACTTATTAGCACTAAAAGCAAGATGAATATATCCACACTTCTCACTTCTGCACATGTAGTAATAAACAAATAACTTTCTAACAGAGTTGCCAGTTCAACTGTAATTTATCCCCTTGCCCATAAACAAAATATACACACGTAGGTCCGATCGGACCCCGAACTTTTATGCACTCGGATCCACTACCATGCCTTAGATTAATATTAATATTAATATTATGTTTCAATATTAATATTATGTTTTAAAAATATGAACAAAACAAGAATAATGTAAGTAAGTACGCTTGGCACTCTACCGGTGAACAACAAAATTCACCCTTGGCAGCAACATGTTAAACAACTTCTAGTTTTGTTCTAAATCCAGACTCCATATTGGCGTAGATATTAATATTACAGTCGATTGGTAAAATCAATCTTCCACATTTACAAATTAAAGTACACACAAGTACAAAAATAAGCATTTACCATAAAAACACTAGCTGCAAGTGTTCAAAATAGATTTATGGCTTCTATAAAATCAATTGAAAATTGCTATTTTTAATTAGGCAGCTAGTGAAAAACAGCAGCTTTCGACTCCAGCCGAGTTTAAGCTCAACCTAAACTCAGTTGACCAAAGTGAGCTGACCCGACTGACCCGACCCGATAACCCGGCCCGACAACCCGACCCGATTGACCCGACCCGATAACCCGACCCGAGCTGACCCGATTGACCCGACCCGAATAACCCAACCCGACAACCCGACCCGAGCTGACCCGACTGACCCGACCCGACAACCCGACCCGAGTTGACCTGACCCGACCCGTTTGAGAGCACTAGTCCTAATCACCTCAAATGCCGGAGTGGTACCTAACTTATTGGTACCAGGCCGCTTCCTTCCTTCCTTTTCCCGGATAGTGTGCTCGCCGTGGGACGTCATCCCTCATAAGGCCATAGATGTCGAAAACCCAGAAATCTAAATTCTAAAAAAATACAACTATACCTACTCAATACGAAATCACTGACAGCAAAAATATAGTAAATGTCACGATGCAGAAATTGCTTTCGCACTTTGGTACAAAAAGATGAACTAACAATACTTGGCCCATGTAACACTTTACTGTGCAAAGGCGCAGAAGAAAAATTTTGCGGTTTCATGGTATTCAGAAGTATCATTGCTCATTAGACCATCTAAGTAGAAGTCAAGAAGAGGCAGATACGAAGAATAATTCTCCATTCTGTCGACGCAGAAGAAAGGAAGGTAGACAATTTTTTCTAGTTTTGCACAAGATACAGATATTTTGGTTTTCAACATACGAAGATATCCTTAACTTCCAGTGCTGTCATATTTTGTGTCCAATCAAAATACATAATTTCGATTAGAGCATTTCAATGCTCTATGTGCATTAAAAGCTTCTGCACATCCAGCATTACATTAGCTTTCTGAATGTAATAGAACAGTCATTTTGTCAGGGAAATGGAAGATTTCATATTGGAAAGTTTTCTGTTCTGCATCAAACGATATGCTATAAGCCCTTTGTTCACTAGGTAATCACGACTTTGTTCCTGATGAAATGATGATAGCTCAAGAAAAATTCATCTGCCAACTCTACCAACCAAAATCAAATATTTGCAAACTTCAAGATTTGTGATGGTAATGTGTTCTCGAAGAAATGGGCAAGCAGGGGAAAGATGCACCAACAAAGTGTTCATTTATACCTACCATGAAGAGAGTTAATTATCACCTTATAATTCGGAATCATGACTGTAATTCCCAACCAATTCCTTCTGCAATTGGACATGGATGGACTGCAGAAAATGACAATTCCAGTTACATGTGAAACTGCATGCGCTATAGATTACATTCTTCATTTGGTGAAATGTTTTTGCTCAAGAAACAAATCCGCCCCACCACGTAGATGCTCTTCACATAGATTGCTGTGCACTGAAATGTGTGAGTGTGGGGCTAGTGAGGAATTTTATGAAAACTTGTCACACAATAATCTAATGGAACAAGAGTTTGACTAGGAAATTGAAGATGAGAGGCCTAGAGATAACCTGCAAAGCCATGATCAATCATATTCATGCAACTGATTTCATATATATACTTGTACTGTTTATTACTGAAACTCATTTTAGAAATAATATTACAACACCGTTCAAAATAACTATCCGATTTCCAAAAAGAAAAATAAAATAAAATAAAATAAAATAAAAATAAAAAATACAGTATGGAGCTTTTCAAAGGATATTTATTTACGTTGCAAATAAGGTATTAAGAGAAAAGAGTCAGCTCATAAACAGCGAAAGTAATGTATATTTGGCTATCAAGCAGAGCCGGATGTAGAAGGAGAGAACTGGGGGAGCTAGCCACAATCCAGACTATGGTAGGTATATCACGAGTTTGCTATAAACTTTCAAAACTATATAAATAATAGCTTAAATTATTTTTGTCAATCAAAAAACTGGGGAGCTCAGCCCCATGGCCTGGGCTACATGCGCTACTGCTATCAAGATCACTGCCATTGACCGAGATTCCATCACAGAAAACCCTTACACATCATATCTCAGTATTTTTTCTGCTATTTTCTTTTATTATAACCCATGATATAACTCCATATTTAATAAATAACTGTTCAATAATTTATCAATTATTAAATAACTCCTGTACATTTAGTTTCAGAGGAAATAATTACATATCATGTTATTGAAAACTTATTTTCTTTTAGAATGAGCTATGGAAAAAATCGGTCCATAAACAACGGAGATAATGATTGTTTCCTCAATCGAGTTGTCCGTCATCACGTCTACATACCATGCCCCACTGAGTGACACTTTTGAAATTATATACCAGAAGGCTTCTCTAAATAACAAAAATCACTTCCTCATCTTATCTTCACGACAGCTGCACGGGAGGACATATTTAGAAGTAAAAATTTATTCTTGACCGCCATTTTGATGACGGAATTAACATATTATATGTCATATCTCCGTTATTTATTAATCGATTTTCTTCGTTGATAGCTCATTGTAAAGATAGTTGAATTTTTCATTTAAACTGTTATGTAAGTATTTTTTTCTAAAATTAATGGTTTCGGAGTTATTTTTGTTTCTTTCATAAGTAAATGCCCATGAAGTTATCAAATTATTAAATAACTCCTATAACTTTAGTTCTAGAGGAAATACTTACATACCAGTTTTTGTGGAAAATTTAATTTCCCTTAAAATGAGCTATGATAAAAGAAAACCGGTCCATAAACAACGGAGATAATGCTTGTTCCTTGAATCGAGTTGTCCGCCATTTTGATGACATCATTTCTGCGTGCTACGCAGTGAACGACACCATCGAAATTATTAATCAGAAGGCTCCTCTAAATCAAAAGATCACCCTCTCATCTTATCTTCACAAAAGCTGCCACGGGATGGCATATGCTCCCCTAGTATTAGGATGGTTTTCGTATACATTGCAAAACAAGATAATTCGAGCATTTTAATATCAAAAGGGAATGAAGGTCAGCACCTAAAATTGCTAACTTTATTTATTCGTCTCGGTAACTTTCAAAACAGTATTATTACAATAACGTTAACACCTTTTCATTATTGCGATTAAAGTTGTCAACCCAATAACTTACTTGAAATTACTGATGCATGTGGTATCGTTTCTAAAACGTTAACATAAAATTCGTTCGGATAAGTAATGGCTATGTGCCATATCCAAATATTTTTCTTGCGGTTTTTTTTTTTTTGTTACGTAACACGTATTCAAAGGAGCAGGCCGCTTTGTAAAAGCTATGTATTATTCAACTAGTGTAGATATTTAATTTTATTACTTATGTTCATTTAGGTCAGTGTCTGTACCGTTAATATTACTCCCAATTCAGAAATTTTGATTCTTACATTTGAAAAACGTTTCGGAAATTCTACAAAACAAAGAATAGACCCGAAAAAATAGTTGCAAAATAATGATTTTTTTATTGTAGTGAAACGATCGAATCTGAACCTGAGGCAGACTGACTCGGATTGGAAAAAGAATTTATTATCCCTTTTCGGCTTCAAAACTGATTGCGACAGAGCAGAAACGACAAGAGAGTGAGAAGCAGTTTTTTAGTGTGGAATTAGCGTCTCGAGACTTCATTTCAATTGTTTCCTCTATTAGAAACTAGAAGTAGGAGAAATCTACTATCAATTCGGGTATCAATCAAAAATGAAATGGGATCCTTCAGTTTATCGTTCCACAATTATACTCTTTAGGCTAAAGGAGACGGGTGATTAAAGCCCATAAATGATGATGAAAGAATTGGTGAAATATGAATGTGGAAGGAAATGAGAATACCGCCGACAAAACCCACACGTACGATGTTGTTCCTCACAAACTTACTTGGCCGGGGATGAAATCAAAAACCCCGCGCACCAGAGGTAAGCGCTGTACCACTGAGCCACCGTGCCCCTCAGGGTATCAATATTGATCCTCACTGAGTAAAATTGTAATTGATTTCCCTTATGCCTCTACAGAAACTAAAACTGGTAGAACTACTACTACATCCGATTTTAATTTTGATAGTAAAAAAAAAAAAAAAAGAAACAAAAGCAAATGACAGCAAGAAACGGTTTTCAGTATGGAATTAACGTAACAAGAACGCATTACCTTTTCACTCTTATCCCTCTACTGAAACAAAACAAGTGATGAGCGCAAGAGTCTTGGTCTTGCAGTTTTTGCAAGAGTCTTGCATGCAGGACCAAGACCAAGACCAGGAATCCCGATGCAATACCAAGACCAAGACCAAGGGGTGCAAGATCAAGACCAAGACCATACCTGCAAGACCAAGACCCAAGAGTCTTGCGCAAGAGTCTTGCGCAAGAGTCTTGCACAAGTACCGACTCAGTGATAGAGCGTTCACCTGTGGTGCATGGGGTCCCTGATTAGATCCCAGTTTGCTCTATGTGAGCTTTTTTGGTGGCAAACACCGTGTGCGTGGGTTTTCTCAGGGTTTTCATGTTTCCTCCTACTTTCTTCATTCCACCATTTCATTCATTTCTCATAATCACCGTCTTCCTTAACCTCCGTGCACAATCGTGGAACATTAAACTAGATATTTTATTTCATTTCAACATCGGTGTTGAACATTGGTGATTCCGTACATCATAGTTGCCAACTACATGGGTATGGCCTTGTTAGCTCCGAAGCTCAAGCATCAGTTGGAAAGTTTTAACGTGTGCTCATAAAATTAATATCGAAATAACATTTTCAACAATGACATTGACAGAAACTTTGTGCATGTGACTGCAAGATTGATGTCATGGGCTGATGCTTATACGTTAAATAATTGCTTATTAATATAACTTTTAGCCTCCTTAGGTATACGCCACATCGAGGATTGGGCGATATAACATTACAGAACAATAAATAACCCATAATTGCAAGTGAGAGTGATTTTGTACTGTTATTTCAAATAACTTGGAGTTTGATACCGTTATTTCTAAAATAGGTCAAAAGTATGTATATAAATTGAGTTTACACAATAGACATAGACACTTGAGTCGTTTTCACTTTTCACTCAAATTATTCTAAAATATTAAGAGGTTTGATTATAATCATTATTATTTGTTTTTTTTCTCTCTTTTATCGCAAATGTTGCTAAACATATCATCATCATCATAGCTATTCTGCCATTATCGGCAGGTCACTTACTGCAACTGAGAGGCTTCGATGTACGGTAGTCCTCAGCTAGTCTCTTCGTCTTGACGTAGCAATCTTCTGTTTTAATACCTTACAGTCTCCTTCGCCCCTCCCTCTCTTTCCTCCCACCATACCCTCTAACATGTCCCTCATAGTGCAGTTACTCCTCAGCCAATGTCCCAACCAGTTTCTCTTCCTTCTCTTAATTACACCTAAAATTCTTCTTTTCTTCCCTACTGCTACTATTTCTAACACCTCATTCGTTTTTCGTTCAACCCAGCTAATACTCTCTTTTTTTTCTCCATGCCGTTTCGAAAGCCTCCATTTTTTAAAGTGCTTTTGAGCATTGTCCACGTTTCTACCCCATAGAGTACATATTGGAATCAGTAAAACAAAATCTCAATATTTAATTGGAAGTTTGTTCAATAGAAAAATTAGCTAATCGTGGTTGAAAAGAAAGAAAATGTGACGCCTTTAGAGTGTAAAAACAATTTTGCAATTCATGGTATTTCAGTAATCTGTGCCGTCTTGATTTTCTTTCATGCGTCTCAAGGGTAGCCTCCCAGTTTGGGAACCAGTGGAGTATTGGATCTATTAAAAATATAAAAAAGATTACGAAACATTATGATTTACCTCAAAGTAGTGAAGCGTGGATACCCATTGAAAAGATAAATAAATAAAGATCATCGCCTACGTTGTATACTATCATCATATTTACACGAAGGTGAACTATATTACATTTAGAAACATATATTGTATTGATGTTACTATTGGTGCATTGTAGAATTTATTACCTCTTATATCCGGAGTAAAATTTCCCTATGAAAAGCATAAAATTTCTTAAAAGCAAGACTTGCAAGACTCTTGTATCCGGGTGGTCTTGGTCTTGGTCTTGCATCTGCTCATCACTAAACAAAATACGCCTGATTTAATATTGGATGCATATAACAAAAATTGTGAAAGATACCAAGGAATATTATCTTGAAATTGATTCACTGTTCCGGGTTGAGTTGATTTTCAGTTTAATGTCCCGTTCAGCAACTAGGCTATATGAGACGTGGACCTACTGATTAACGTGGAACCTGAACCACATGAGATCCCACCTTGAATGGGACCCGGGTCTCCCCCGTCAAAGGCGGGTACGCTAAGCGCTCAGCCACGAAGGAGCTCTTTCACTGTTCCGAGATAGATTTCAGTTCCATCAGCATACGTCATTAGAAAGTCAAGTCATATATTCAACCACTTCGGTCTCAATATCACATCTCTCTAGAGCAAAAAATGACAGAAAACATTTTTAAAAGTGGACTGAACGTCCCAAGAGCAGTTTTCATATTCTCCTTCGGTACCGGTTCCAACATTAGAGACACACAAAACAAAAATATTGAGATATCAAAGAATGAAGTTCTGCAGTAAATTCAAGAAACCTCAAAACTTGATTCATTATCAATCATTATCACACTTTTGACGTTTTAAGGTCTGAAGTGGAGGGTTTATTTAGTTTCGGTTATATACGGTAAAAGTTCAACATAATTGCTCTACCACCCAACTCATGTTAAATTTTGTCACATGCCTCCTGCTGCTTCAACTCCAAAGCACTTTAGAGTAAAATGCTAAAATTGTAGTCGTAGACTCAACCACCTGATATGATGAGGAGTCATTTTAGTTGGTGTTTCTTTTATATAAGGTCATTGCGTCGAATATGCTCCCCCTAAGAATAAAATGAACCCTCAGGCATAGGTGAAAAAAAAAGGAACCCAAAAATCAGTATGCAGTTGCAAAGTTTAATACCTGCGTAAATAATACCATTAGCAACCATGAAAAAAAATGTTTACAGAATTGCATCATACACCAAAATATTCCAAAGGGTGGTAAGGTCACATATTTCTCGATGCTGGGGTAATATGCGCACCGTGTGTAATTACGTTTTCAAACCAAAATGTAAAACTACTGACAAACAATACATCTAATAGCTGACACGCTAATATAGAACCACGTTATGAAATCATACAAAGAAGCAATACTGCAAACTTACATTATGAAAATACCAAGAAATTATGAAGAAACTTTCATGAAAAGAAACGTAAATTTAACATTTTCTCTTTGCAACACATAAATGAACTTTTGTTACCACTGAAGTATTTTCCCTGTATTAATAAAACATAAACGTAGTTCAAAATCCTTCTTTCAAGTATTATAACTTCTAACATAGGAGTGGAGCATCTGAACATTCTACTAACTCTTGTTTTGGTATAACATGAATTCAACAGTTACAAACAAAACACCATCATAAGAAGTAACACTATCTTATTTGTGGCACTGATTCAGACGAAGAAGACCATGTCTTGGGCAGATAATAATCACGCAACATGATTCCACAGTGCGCATCTCCACTGCGTGTGCTGTATCCATTCTTGTCCATTTTCTTCTACGTAAAAGTGTCCATTACATGCACCACAATAATTGGTTTTCTTACTAATTGCCGATGATGAATCGTCCTGTCCTGCAATTTTTCTTTACGTGTTTGCGACTTTCCTATTTTTCCTTTTCTGTTTTCTTTTTTCTTTTTTCTTTTTTTTTTTGGAAGCAGTAGCCTTAGTAGAAGCTTTCATCAGACGTAGCAAGTCATACAATGATCAGATGTAAGAACAGTAGCAGTTTGACGTTTTCTTCCTGTAGTAGCAGATGATGATGTGTCACTGCGTGGAAATGGATACAGTGACACAAATGACGTGGTTAGCGATGGTCATTGAGATGCGGAGCTGTTGTCATCGAACACACATAAAACATTGCTGCATAACACATGTAGTTCAGTTTGAGGCAATGGTGCATCCTCATCATTCATATTCTTTACAAGCTGGCTCTCCTGATGGCATTGGCGATTTTCTTCTTCTGTTGGAAATCGTAAACCCGCAGATGGACTGTAGGCATATGCAGATACAGCATCTGCGTTTAACGGGAAAATACCAGTCGCACGAAAAGGGTTAAGTGCCGTACCAACAGTTGCAGGTTTACCCCTGTAATTATACGGACAAGAAAGTAAACAAATCCTTTTCGGCCAAGCCTACAGGTTGAGGTACATTCTGACATTTGCATACTGAAAAATGTATTATAGATTTGAGTGCCACTCACGTTATACAACCCGTTTTCAGGTCTAAGGAGGTCTAGGTACCAGTAACGAAAAGTTACGTAGAAATTTTCCGAAAATCGTAACATGGTAACGACTGTAATAGGTAGTATTTCTTTCGAAATCTACCTAAAAGGACGTTAGTGGATTTTTAAAGGTTAATTCCACCTTCCCTACTGCTTACAAATGTAGTCGTTCTTCTATCCCATAGGGAAATATACTCTTCTTATTGTTCTGCAACTCTCTATAAATTACGGAGACAGGGCGCCTATTTTCCCATTCACAGTACACACACATATATATGTCGCCCTGCAGCTAGATTAGCATGCTGCACCGAAAATTGCCAACTCCCTTTGTAAGCCATGAATTGCTTTCACGACTGCTACCAGAGTCGCAAACCTCTTTGCTTTTATGTTTCCCCTAAAGCACAATACACAAACACTCACTGTCAGTATTACATTAGGCACCTTTTTGATGCCACACATACGCAATCATATAATAAATTGTCAATAATATACCTGTAGTTGTGAGTTAATTTGTCTTTTTTGTACAGCAACATGTAGCAGATATGAAAGTCCTCCTTTTTGTTGATAACAACAACTCAACATAGCAGTTTCTGCCACATGCTGTCCGTTTCCTTACGAAGTGCGCATTTTTCCCGGGGCGCATATTCGATGCAATGACCTTATAGTTGCCAAACAATTACTTAAGAAAATATATTCTTTCTTATTAAACGGATATGACTCTTATGAGATATAATAAATTATGGCATAAATTACTCGTAAGTGGTTACGGGCAACAAAATATAGTCAGCATGGCAGAGGAACATAAAACAACAGATGGCAGCAGTTCTATTTATGTAATGGCTGTAAGAAAATTTATACGCTCACAAAACTATTTTCGTGGAAGTTTACAAGAAATATAATACATTGTTCTTTACTTGGTATAAATATCAAATATATTACGTGAATCCTTGGTCATAGTAAAAAAAAAAAAAAATACAAATTCTCAATATTATTCACTTACATATTAATTATGTCCGTCAAGGTAATGTGAAAGCTTGAAATCCCGGTATAGGTATATCTGTATGATACACATGATTTAGAAGCAGCTATGATTTTTCTGTCATTGTTATTGGAAGATGAAAGTATT
Organism: Thermobia domestica; assembly: GCF_964235325.1. Taxonomy (NCBI): domain Eukaryota; kingdom Metazoa; phylum Arthropoda; class Insecta; order Zygentoma; family Lepismatidae; genus Thermobia; species Thermobia domestica. The sequence goes on along the minus strand of NC_137459.1, from coordinate 189,319,110 downwards.
TACTGACCACTGACGAATAATACAGTTATTAATATTAGTGGCTTGCGGCTAGCGTATTAAGTACTAACAACATATGGTGTATACAGGGTAGGCGAAAATTAACTCCCTATTGAAAATTGTTTATATTTTTTTAACACAACCAATTTTCATGAAATAAAAAGTGTTCCTTACAATGTTAGAATTGTCATCCATTGCTAAAATTCCACATAAGCACCGACATCATTCACTAGTTTTTGTAAACGTTTAGGGATGTTTACGACAGACTTCTGTATATACTTCTCGCTCTTCTAATTCATCAAGAGCTTTTGATTTTGTGAGATAAACTTCCTTTTTCGCCACTCTCAGAGAAAGAAGTCACAGGGCGTTAGATTAGGACTCTTTGCTGACCATTCAAGGGCGTCACGATGCCTCAAATAGCGTCCCGAGAAATGGTTGTCGGGCCACGCGCAGACAATACGTGCTAAATGAGGCGGGGTCCCATCTTCCATGCCAAGATAACGTTCTGAATTCATTGTGTTCCGAATGACGTATGGATCCGTAACTTTCGTATATGCCATGCCGCACCACACTGTGATCTGTGGGCGATGTTGGCTTCTTTTTTTTAACAACAACCTTCGGATCCTGTCCTCCCCATAATAGCAATTGTGTTGGCTAACAACCCCCCCACCCCAATGTGTAACACGGGTTCATCTGACCACAAAATGTTACGATAAAGACCGGACCAGTCTTCATACCAAGAAAGCATCATCTCCCCATACGCCAACTGATGATCACAGTCTTTCAATGATAATTCTAGGTAGTAATGCGATTTTCATGGACAAAAATTCAATTCTTCCTTCAGAACACTTTGGATTGTGTGTCAGATTAAACCACTTCCGCGAAATGTCTGTCTTCGTGATTTTTGAGGACTTCGAACGAACATTTCCTGAACCACTTTCACATATTCCTCCTTCCTGGATGTTGAAGGGCGACAGCATCTCTTAATATCTGCTACAGAATCTATGTCCATTAGTTTCAGATTGCAATTCCTTATGGTCTTTGCATCTACCGAGGCATGAGGTCCTTTCATACTTCATCACTATCTCTGTACTTGTACTACGGACTGTCATACTTCGTACCGGGATGGCAGCTGAACCCGCTCACATAAGGTTAGACGTTGCGTCACGGTCCGTCACTGATACCTACAATGGCATATGTAAGGTATCATTAATCAATTCTACCGTTATAGGGAACAAAATGATTTTTGTTTCATGAAAATTGGTTAAGTATTAAAAATGTTATAAACAATTTTAAATAGGGAGTTAATTCCCGCTCATCCTATATATAGGAAGACCGTTGTGACAGTGTTCTTATTTCCACGTTCCTTTGTTCAATCATCTAGTTCAGTAACAGCACCACAGTATTATTTTCACAGAACTCAACACCGGTTTACGTTAAATCGGTAATACCAGGGTTGTGTTAACCACAACGCTGGAGTCTTGATGTTGAAATAATATGCCAAAGTGGTATGATGAAATCACTGTCCTGTGTTGAAATTGAGTTGTTTTAACACCATCATTTTTGCTGCGTAGTATTAGATTCTCATACATAAGCAAAAGAAAGGAATAGCGAGAAATGACTTCTAAGAGGTTTTAATGTCCAACAATAAATTAAATAGAAACCCCCCCCCCTTTAAGAGGTCATTTTGGTTTCAATATTAAGCCTCATAAACCAAAAACTATAGGATATAGTAAGAAAATTGATTTTGATATGCATTTAAAGTCTTATGAGGTGCTTGCACATTTGCCCCCAGCTGTCTGTTTAAAACGAAAATGAAAATGAAAGGAACTTAATTACTTCCAGCTTCAGTATTGATTCCTGTAGAGAAGAAACGGTAAGGCACACTACGAAGTAGATTTTTATCAGGTCGTCTAAAAAATGTTGAGCCTTTTACGCATGAGATGGAGTTGATGTACCAAATATCAGGGTAATTGAGTCAGTGCGTGTCATGTCTAACGTCATTTAACAACTGATTGTTGAAGCTAGTAGCTGTGCAAAAGGAGAAACTCTTAAAATCAAACATAAGGCAATGCGTCGTGAAAATAAGTAAAATTTCTGCAAACCTGCGCTAAATTTTACAACTTTATTTCTGCAAATGCTAAGCAGACCCGCGAGGAAATTTGTGCTGTTTGTGGGTAAGATATGTTATGAAAGGCAACAGCCAAAAGATGGCTTAGTCGCTTTTACAGAAAAAGTGGTTCCTACACTGAGAAAAAAAAATGTAGGTGGCATACTTAAAAACGTAGGTTACATTCGTATTTCCTGTAGTTTCTGGACTTAACGTACAACCGTATATAGCATCCTGCAGCAAACGTATAGCTGAAAAAGTATGTATTATACGTACTGTCTACATAAGTGCAATGACGTCATTCATGTGACGTCATCTACAGTAACAAGTATATACGGAGGTAATATCTAGCTTTGTGACGTCAGGATCGTATGTAGCATGTGGGTTAATAATGACGACACTCACTGACTATCAGGACGGAGCGTAATTTCAAGAAGTATGCAATATACGTTCTGTACGTGTGTTTCTTGCGTTCAACCCCGAGACAGCATCTATATTGTACTTGTGCCCCGTACGTACGACTAGATACAGTGTACGTATTGTACCTATGTATTATACAGATTTTCCTTATGTCGCACACAGCTTGTCCCGATACAGCATACAGAATATCCGTATGCACCATACATAGTGCACATATGCAGCTTACAGACTGTCTGCATGCGGCATATAGATTACACGTATGTCGCGTACAGGCTGGCCATATGTAATGTATGGACTGGATGTATGTAGCTTGTAGATTGTCCATATGAAATATACGGATTTTACCTGTATCGCATACGTATTGCCTTGTTGTAATATATGAATTGGACATATTCAGGATCTACATTGTACGTATAGTGCACCATTATTGAAGTGCTGCAACATACTGAGAAATGCATGATACATTCTTACTGTAATGTTGCCACATATTGTTTTTCTCTGTATGGAAACAAAAATAGCTTAAAATATGGTTGATTTCCTTTGTGCCAATAATAATAGCTAAAATTAAAAATACTACACTTCTCAAATCTTAGTTTGGAGCAGTGAAACTGTCCAGAGAAATGTATTTATCTGCAGGGTGTAAGTTTGGACTTCCTGCTAATTCTTTGGAAAGCTACTGCAAAGCCAAGTGTTGAAAAGTGGCACAAGAGTTAATTTTAAAATTATTGGCACAAAGGAGGGTAACCATATATTAAACTATTTTAGTTTTCATACAGAGTAAATCAATATGTGACAATATTACTGTAAGAATTTATCATACCTTTTGCAATAACTTAGTTGCAGCACTTCAATAATAATGCAAAATTCACAGCCATGTACAATCCTATGTTCAAACTCAAAAAAGACTTACGTACAGTCATTTATTAAGCCGTTATCATCCATTGCTTGTACAGTCACGAAAGAAAATATTCTTCAGTTGACAAAATTTGTTTTCCTAAAAACTCAACAATAAATTAACCTATCAGAGTACCGACTTTGGCAGGTTGTCAAGTTATAACTATTCGAAGAATAACAACAAAAAGATCCAAATTAATTAATTTGTTGCCGAGCTATTGGCAAAAGAAAATTTGTCAACTGTCAAATACTTTCTTTTCCGTGTGTACTATATAAAGACGACTTTACCTCATTCTTTTCCTTAATAATATCCTCTTCCAAAATGCAGAAGTTGTTACCACAAGAGGCGTGAATAGGATTTTCCAGAAATGACTTCTCTGAACATTTTAATTAACAGATAAGTTATTTTTTAAATGAAGCTATAATTAAAAACATGGTGTCAGCTGAAAACGTTTTCCCTCACAAGATGATTTCTAAACAGTACTCCCCATTAAAAATGCAACTTCAAGGAGACAGGGTAGCTACGCCAAAGTTCCCAAGCCGATATCTAATAGTAAGTGTCGAATATGCTTAACCCTTAACATACCAAGCGGGGTACTCTAGGGACCCCAGAGAGTGATATTTGGTGATACTGCCGCAATTATAAGAATCAATTTATTCTCGATTTTTATATGTATCCTGCAACCCTTTGAGATATCAATTACATGATTAGATCAACGATGCGTTTCTTTAAAAAATACAAAAAATAAAAACACACTTCAAAATGTAAAAACTCCATTGTTAAGCCTGTGTTTCAGATTTACGAACACACAAGTATAAAATTGTATGAAGAACTGAATAGTGTTCAAATATACATAATATTTGACGTCAACAATGTTCATTTAACTTAAGTATGCTTCTAGACATCCAAAAAATAATAGTTGGAGTAACCCTCTGCAATACTATGTTGAGAAATTAAAATAATACTTGGGGTCCCCAGAAGACTCCAGCTTGGTAAACAACTTTGACGACTTAGGCTTGCTACGTTAAGGGTTAAACTTACCGCTATATTCGCTGTGTGACAACGTGGTGATAGCAAAGCAGAACTGACCCACATTGACAACCAGAACGACTGTAACACAGCGAGACATCGAGAGGATGTTCTCTTCTGGTATGGTAAGCCATGCGTCTTACGATCCAATGCCACAGCTCATCAACTGTAGCTGGCGGAGTTCACAGGTATGAGAAGCTGTGCAGCCATCGACCAAACATATTTATCCTTCCCTGCTCTACACATTCTGCAAATTTGGACTTTCCTGGATGTATCCTTCTTAGTTCAACATTTTAAGTAACGAGCAGTGTAATAGTCTCATACATTATTTAAAGAAAGAGCGATGATTCTCAGAATTACTCGGAAGTTTCTAGTTTACAATTATATACATATATAGATAGATAGATATAGATATAGATATAGCTATATAGATAGATAGATGTACAATAATTTAAAACGGTTATATCAAAGTTTGCATTCAGAGCACAAAAAGAAGTATAGCTCTCGGAACATTGATTTTAGCCAGATAATACCACTAGTAAACTCAACCACACTCAGTACCGTTAGTTGCTTGGTATTGTCTATGAGGCAAAGATCATCGTATCTCATTGCGTGTAGATTTTTGTATTTGTTTAACACTAAAAATTGTTTGTCGCTAACCGAACCCAGTAACATATATATACCGACAGGACGTACGTTAGTCACAAGGTTACATGAGTGAAACACTAAATTATTCGATTGACACTTGCGGCCTTGTCAACACTAGAGAAAGGTACAAAGTGATTAAATAAATACGAAACATAGTACATACAAAATATAGCGATGTATGAAGTCTCCTTTTCATACGATTTGGAGAAAGGATACATCTGTAGAGAGCTACATAAATGATTTCTCTGGATAATTTGGATTAGTCCAGAATTCGAACAAAAATAATTTTGAAATTCGTTAAGTCCAACATTTTTCTTTCTTTCTTCGGATTCTCAATAAAGTTGACTACTGAAAAGCTGAGTTACAGATTTTATGTTAAAACATATTCACTATACCACTGCCTTATTCACAGAACAATACATTAGTTATTAATGTATGACTGAAATAATAGTGCTTCGTGCAGACTTACTTTATCCAATCGGAATTGCACAATGATAAAAAAAAATGTTGCAAGGTATAATGTTCTTATTTACAGAGAAAAAGAGTTGAAAAGACTTAACGCTAACAAATATTTTCTTTAAACAGACATACATTTATTCTAATTTATGGAAGAAAGAAATAATTTGCGGAGCAGTATATTTATTAAGGTTACATATTTGTACAAAAGAATGTAAATACAATCGGGTCTGTCTTCAGAAAGGACGTGCTTTTAGCCACAAATTACACTGCTTCTTTTCGCTGTCTTTCATGCAGAATCCTGGTTTTGTTTTGATACATGAAATACCTGAAACAAAAATCCAAAAATATTTAAAATGTTACATTTTAAAATATTTAACATTTTTTAGATTAAATGGACAAAATCTGTTCGGTCAGGTATGGACTTTTGGGTTTCTGGTAGAAAAATGATGAATTTAAAAAAAAAGTGTTTGTTGATGCTGAACAACTCGAAATGTATTACTATGCAAAAGTAAGTGGGTACCCACTGGCGTTCGAGGTACCATGGGGTACCTAATATGTCTGCATTTTTAGATATGTGGAAATATATGTCTCTAAAATGTAAAGAACTGATATCTGTTTAGTACAGAAAACCGCAACTCGGTAAGCCTTATGGATACCGAGGTATGGGAAAATAAAGGACAACACCATAGAAGTGTGAGTTTTGCGTACTAGATTGTGCAGTTTCGAAAACGTAATTACTGAGGGCTATCAACAACCTCAAAAGTAGTTTCAATTCAATACACTACACACACGTCCTTATGGGGGGTTTTCGGGTACTATGGCATTCGCAGACCTCCCATTTCTAAACATTCTAAAATATATCTTAATAAACTTATAAAGAACGTTACAGGTGTGTGTTTACCGAAACCGCAAGTCGGTATGTTTAACAGTTACCGAAATATGATGAAATAAATAGGAACACCATAGGTATGTGGGGCTTCCATACTTGACAGTAGTTTAGAAAATTAATGAAAATATGACTAATGGCTATCAAGATATTGTCAAATAAAGGGAGGACCCACACAGTTATGGGGTTTTCGTGTTAGGTGGTGAAATTTCCGAAATCGATCATGAAATCTGAATAAGCACCAGTAGCAATTTCATCCTAAAGTAACTGGGTATTTCCATGGGGTTTTAGAACATCATGGGTCTAAAAAGATTAAGTTTTAAAAGCTTTGGAAAATATAATTTGACATTTGTAAAGAGTATTAGAAAAGAGAATAGAGTTACCCAAAACTTCCAGCCAGTACATCTTACAGCTAGAGAGACACCGTGAAATAAAAGAGTATTAGATCTTGAAATTTCATAAAACAACTTTTGATCTTAATAAAAGTTAAATAAGATGATACTTATATGGGTTAAGTGAGTACCTCACACTCATCAGGGCAATTCCGATCGAAAGATTAATTCAGCTCGAAGTTTTCTTCGGGTAAATTCTTTGTCAATATCTAATATAGCAACCGATATATAAGTAATTATGTATTTTACGAGGTCGTAAAAATGGACCCACATGGATTTGTACTGTTGAGTCTTTGCTGTAAGAAGAAGAAATTTCAGAAAATTACCGTATATACCTTAATAGACAATTAAATGGGTGGAGGTACGGTGGCTTAGTGGTAGAGTGCGTACCTTTGGTGTATTGGGTCCCTGGTTTGATCCGTGTCCAAGTCAGTTTGTAGTCGACATTGTATTCGTGGGTATTCTCGGGGTACTCCCGTTTCCTCCCACCTTTACACTCCATCAATTCTATCATCAACATTCACTTGCCTTAATTTCATTTTAAAATTAAATGGGCAGTTAAGTGTGATCGTATCTCTGTGGATTAAGAGAATACTCCAGTGTAGTTTCTGCAAAACATACTAGGTACACACCGCACCACTAAGTTACTGTGTCCTCACTGATTTAATTGCATATTAAGGTATATACAGTAGGTTTTTGAATTTCTTTCTTATAGCAAAGACCCAGAAGTACAAATCCTTAAAGATCTCTATTTTTACGTCATAAAATAAATGACTCGTTATATTTTGGTTACTATATTAGATATTCACAGGGAATTTTCACTCTTTTACACAGCTCGATGAACCTTTGGAACTGCCTGAAGAAAACCTAGAACTAATCTTTCCATCGAAATTGTACTGAGGTACTTACTTAACCCATAGAAATACCATCTTATTTAATTTTGTTGGGACCAATAATTTTTCCGAAGTTTCAACATCTCATACTCTTTTATTTCACGGTGTTTCTCTATATGTTAGATGTACTAGCTGCAAGTTTTAGGTAAATACATATTTCTAATACTCTTTACAAATGTCAAGTTATATTTTCAAAAGCTTTTAAAATTTAATCTTGGTAGACTGTAAGATGTTCTAACACCCCATGGAAATATCTAATTACTTGAAGATGGAGTTGCTACTGGTGTTTATTAACTTTCCATGACCGGTTTCGGAAATTTTATCATCTAATACGAAAATCCCATACCTGTATTGGTCCTCTCTTTATTTGACAATATCTTGATAGCCGTTAGTCATATTTGAATTCATTTTCCAAATTGTACCTTCAAGTATGCAAGCCCCACATACATATCGTGTCGCTCTTTATTTTCCCATGTCTCGGTATCCGTAAGGCTTACCGAGTTGCAGTTTTCGGTAAACAAATATCAGTTCTTTACATTTTAGACACATGTATTTCCATATATCTAAAATGCAGAAATTAGGTACCGCATAGTACCCCTCTACCCCATTGGGGTACCCACTTACTTTTGCATACCAGGGTAAAAACACCAGTGGTCGTTACTTTAAGGTTGAAAACATACTCTTTTGTCTGTTCTGTGAGCACCGTGAATCGGTCGGAGCTGTACCATAGTTGGAAAGAGACACTGATCCTTCCTATATATGACCATGTAGTCAGAATTCAAAATCGAATAGCCGTTGAAGGAAAAACAATATTTTAAAATCCCTTGTATTGCACCGGTAGTAGTTATCTCAAAATCGAAATGTTCCAGTGGTAGTTAGGGTTTTGTACCAGTGTTCGTCACTCAAATAACTTGACATAATTTATTCAGAAACGCACTGTTTATCAGTTTAAAATTAAGAATAGAGTATAAAGTACTAATCTTAATAACTGTGCATCACTTTTGGCACTCAAGAAAGAAAATAAAAAAGTTTTTACATACTTTTTAAAGCAATTTCAGTAAGAAAAATGTTAACTGAATTCAAAAGTTAACTGTATATTATTTTAACGTTAAGAGTACAATATTAATTACTATGTTTAATAACTATAGTGACTTTAAGCACTCAAGAATGAAAATAAACATGTTTGTACATACATTATTAATACAATTTGAGAAACAAAATAAGTTAACCGAATTCAAAACTTAATTATATATCACCTTAAGATTAAGAATGGACTATAAAATACTGAGGTTAATAATAATGCATTAGTGAAGAATGAAAACAAAAATGTTTTTAACTACCTATATTGTATTTACATGTTGTTATTTCTCATTAACATGCTTTTTGATAACGCACGATATGGGCTAGGGGTACGCACGAGAAATGATTTGAGACTGTCACCTCTCGCAAAGGTGTCGCGAAAGTTGTCTCGTCTCGAAAACTGTATCTGTTTCTATTGGAAGAGCTATGTCTCGCCTCGAATTTCGTAACAAAAATTCGTTACACATGCAGTTTTGTGTAAAAAGTGAAATGTATAAATACAGGAGAGAAAACATTGCAAACAAACATTATGTTAGTATGTTGAACATACTTTTTTGTATGTGGTGCAAAATATCTTCATCTATGGGGTTACTTTGCACCAAAGTTTATATGAAATGAAATCTTTGAGTTTTACGTTCCACGATTTTGCCGGGTATGCTAAAGGAGACTATAATCATGAGAATGAATGAAATAGTAGAATGAAAACTGTGAGAGAAAACGGGAAAACCCCGAGAAAACCACACACAGTGTTTGTCCAACACAAAGCCCATTTGGCACGTGCTGGGATCGATCCAGGAACTCCACGCAGGAGAGGTGAACGCTCCATCACTGAGCTACCACGTCCCCAAAAACACAACCTCAGAATATACTTCATATAGAGTAGAAATGAAATGAAATCTTTGAGTTTTACGTCCCACGGTTATGCCGGTTAGGCTAAAGGAGACGGTGATGATGAGTAATGAATGAAATGGTGGAATGAAGAAAGTGGGAGGAAACGGGACAACCCCGAGAAAACCCACGCACACGGTGTTTGTCCACCACAAAGTTCACTTGGCGGGGACTGGGATCGAACCCAGGACCTCAAGCACCAGAGGTGAACGCTCCACCACTGAGCCACCGCGACCCCTCATATAGAGTAGAAGTAACAAGATGTAAAAAAAAAAAAATGGCCCGTCTGGAGGACATGTAAGCTAAACACCAATACAATTGTTACAGATTTATTTACTTGCACTGTTTAGGCTGCACATCGCAACACCAATATCATTATGTCACATCCTTTCAAAACTATGCTAACTGCAACGTAGACCTGCTTTGCTTCGTAATGTCCAAATAGTTGATTACTGTGCTCGAAAGCAGGCAAGTAGCATACAAATTTATGATGTTGAAGGCGTTATTTTTCACAGCTATGGAGAAAAGACATGAAAACGAAAAATAAAAATAAATCTTTGTTTTACTTCCTACGGTTATGCTATGTATGCTGACAGTCACAAATGAGTATTGAAAATTGATGATCTTGGAATACGATTTGGTGGAATAATGAGGGGGGGGGGGAAATAGACATTGATTAAATATAAAATTGAAAAGAAATAAGGGCCTGACGCTCAAATATTTATCTATCTGGCAGCCATCTTGATCCCTCTAAAATATCATGAAGTACTTGATTGATTCTAAACCCAATAATAGTAATAGTAATTATAACAATAAACACAGAATATACCTAGATATAATTTACGCACCTTGAAGTGTAGAAATTAATGATTGCAATCCTCAGCATTCCAATAGTTCTTTGGTTTCTCCAAATGAAGATTCGGACATCGGTTTTCTTCTCAAGCAATAATGGGGTACAATAATCAGTTGCAGTCCAAAGCCAAGTCACTAAATTAAGCATGAATATAAAAGATTTTGTGTTAAATATTTCAATGTGAATTTCATGAAATAGAATTCATTAGTTAGTTACATACAAACTCTTTCGCATGTAAGTCAGAATCTACTTGTAATAACTTGTAAATTTAAACAAACTAAATTATACTACAGTTATAGGGACATCAAACATATATTCCATAAGATATATAGGGTGTCTCAAAAGTCCCCTGACATAAAGTAACTCGATTATTATCAGAGTTACAACAAAATGTAATTGGGAAACCGTCTCCAAATATGATGTTTCCAATGTAAGTTGAAGGAATTTTCAAAATCGGATGAGCCGTTTAGCTGTACACTCTTTATGCGTCCAATGTTAAATGAAAATGCAACGTTGCCATTTACCTGGACCCACAACATAAGTGAATGAAGTTACTGATTTTTACGCTAACATGTCGATGGCTAGCCCCCATTTCAAACAGTAACTTCATTCACATATGTTGTGGGTCCAGGTAAATGGTAACATTGCATTTTCATTCCACATTGGGCGCATAAAGAGTACAGCCCAAACGGCTCCTCCGATTTAAAAAGTGTTCACTTTAGATTGAAAACAACATATTTAGAAATGGTTTTTCCTCTTACGTTTTGTTGTAACGTCAGAGGACTTTCGAAACACCCTGTATACATCATACGAAGTTCCTTTCTAAATTCTACACGGGTGTAGTTTAATTGAATGTGAGATGGGTGATACACATTAGGCCGTTTGGAAATACTCTCACAGACGGCCGCCATTTTGGATTAAATTTGTTTGTTATAAACTGGTGGGTAATGTGATATATATATGGCCACAGGCTAGAATTTTCTCAGTATGTCAAATATGCAATCAGATTCCATGGAGCTTAATTTGGTGAAAAGTTATTGCCAATTGAACGTTGTATTTACCTCTTTCTTCTAGATGTAGAACCATACCGTTAGCACGTGAGGAATGCATCGAAATATCCAAACTGTGGAGCGGGAGGAGTGCCTGTACAGTGGTTACCGATTGCAAACAGAATCATCCACAATGTGACTGTGTTACATGTTGCAGTGTCACAGTAATTAACTAAATTTGAGGAGACGGGCACATTCGTGGACATACGTCGTAGCGGACGATCGTAGAGAGCTACAGATGAAGCAACGCCTACGGCAGTGCTGACTTCTTTCTCGATGTGGCCCCAGAGGAGCACACGTCATTTATTAATGCAATGTGGGTTGAGTCATAGGGTCTGCGCGTGTATAAGTGCATCCGTACAAGGTGCAAATGAAGCAACATCTCCACGAGAACGATGTTGATCGCCAAGTGCAGTGAGTAATTATGGTTAACACTTTTATGCAAATACTCTTTTCAGATGAAGCTGACCTCTACGTAAATGGGAAGGTTAATAGGCAGAACATGCACAATTGGTCACCTGACAACCCCGCGTGCAAGACCCCTCCAACATGACCAGCGCAAAGAAAATTATGTTGTTGGCAGACAAATGAGGAATACGTCTAATCAGTCACTTTTTCATTCCATAAAATTAACTGCGGAATAATACCTCACGCTCGTACAGGGATAGATATTGCGAGCTGCGATGCCCGAGGATGGTACATTCTCGCAGTTTTTTCAACACCATGGCGCTTTCTTCATTATGGATTAGTATTGCGTCACTACTTGAACAATTTTCTAGAACATGGGTTGATCGACGAGAGGCAGTTGAATGGCTGCTCGATCACCGGACCTAACGCTGTTCAATTTCTAGCTAAGTGGAAAAGTTAAGGCTATGGTTTGTGCAGTAAATATTCATAATTTTTATCATCTAGAACAAAGTATCGCCATCGTCTGTGCACAAATTTGACCCTATATCCTACTTTGTGTCCACAGCAATTGGAAGAAGCTTCTGCAAATGTTTATTGCTCAGTAGGAACATGTGGAACATATACTATAACCAGGGATAAAAGTGGACCTGAAAAGGTGGGGGGACGGTAGGTAGCGGCATCACTCCACGCCGTTCCTCCTGCCTATCTCTGTCCATTGTACCATTTTAGGATCTGGGGGACGTCCTACATATTTTTCGAGGTGGGGAACTGCGTCCCCCGCGTTCCCCCTCGCTTTTACCCCTGACTATAACAGGGAAATGTGTTCGAAGTGGGAAAAATCAGAGGCCGTGTGTTTTATTACGATTTTGACTCGACATATCGGCTATCTAAATGTTCAAATGCAGTGAGGTGTGAAGCCTACAAGATTGCATTTCTATTTACATAATGTCTGAAAACCACTGGAAAGCTTCTTTTAGTTACGGAGAAAAAAACGGAGAGACTGATCCATCCATCGTGAACAACTTTCTGGAAAAAAATAAATAAAAATAGCCCTTACCTTGTATCAGAGAATTATACACGAAAGTGCTCAAAAACCGACTTTCAATATTAACAATTTCCAGCGGGAAAACTCCTGGACCACACACTCGAATGAGGGGTATTTCAAACTCCCGTAAGATCTGCCCCCACAGCAATCCCCTAAATCCGCCCATGCTCAAAATACGACGCTTATAAGAATTCAGAAAAGACGACACATACATACATACGAAAGAAACAATTCAATACGGCACATCAAAATATAAACTAGATGAACTTCTTTGAAAACACCTCATTTTACAAACAAAATGTAGAAAAAGGTAAAAATGTCAGTATTGTCAACTTAGAATCTACATAAGAAATAAAATCTTTTTATGTGCAAAGCTATTCGTCAATACGTATAAAAAATGGATTTATTAATGGTATTTAGCATTTATTCTTCCGTGAAGGTATATCTTGATCACTAAAAAACCAGAAACGGTATGTCTCTATCACTGAAAAAAAAAACAGAAGGGTATGACATACCACTACATATAGTCTCACTTGGTTCACTGCCAATAACATTTCACCAGAATAAGTTACATGATATCTGATTGCATATTTGACATCCTCAGAACATTTTAGTGCATGGCCATGTATCACACTACCCACTTATCGTCCGTATTACAATTTCGAATCTAAGATGGCGACCGTCCGCGTGATATAATCCGAAAGTATCCCTCTGGGCCTAATGTGTATCTCTTATCTCGCAATCAATGTAACTACATCCCTGTAGTTTTCAGAAAGGATGACAAGGGACTTCTGATGCATCCTGTATATAATAGTTGTATCAATAATGACGGGTATACCGGCTAGGCTAAAGGAGACGCTGATGATGATATAATGAATGAAATGGTGGAATGAAGAAAGTGGGAGGAAACGGGAGAACCCCGAGAAAACCCACTCACACGGTGTTTGTCCACCACAAAGTTTACTTGGCGCGAGCTAGGATCATACCAAAGACCCCAAACACCAGAGGTGAACGCTCTACCACTGAGCCATCGAGGCCCGACAGGAATATTTGTTGAAGTCTACTGTCTTCTTCAGTACCAAGGTTACACAAAAATGAGCCTATGGTTTTGATGGAATTCGAACCAACATTATATGTATACTCTCTCAGCGAGAATCAAAGCTGGCACCAAGTTTACATATGCGCGCGCATTGTATTTTACTTATATAGCTCACAGAGCTATGGGCGAGCAAGCAAGGCACGTGCCCCGGGCGTGTGGTTGGAGGGGCTACTAAAAGAGAGGTTATATATTAGTACTTTTCCATTTTGGTGTTTAATATTTTTCATCAGAGTGCGAAATCATGAAATCAAAGTGGGGGAGACTGAAGGACTTAAGAGAGCGAGAGAGAGGGGAAAAAAGAGCTGCGCAGTCTTACACTTCAAAGAATTGTAGTGAAATGAGAAGGTCAGAATTCAAGATGACATTCGGATGCTTGGCACGAAGAAAAACATTGCAAGCAATTTTGAAAAAAAAGAAAGAAAAAAACTTAAATAATGTGATATATTTTGTAGGCTTTGGATATGTATGTTTTAGTTGGCATCAACAATTATTGGTGTGTTTTGTCACAATTGACAGTTTAGCGAGAGACTAGGCTAACTGACAATTTTAACTTTCTGAAAGAAAAGGAAACAAATGAAAACAGCACGTTTCAAAGGATACGACTGATATTCATAGTTTGGCTTAGTATACAACAGGGGTGGATCCAGGATGGACTACTGGGGGGCGGTGGGTTGTAATGCCACTACTTACAAGTTAGAGCTACTTTTAAGAGATTCAACTCTGGGTGGGTTTTATTTTATATTAAAATACACAAAGTTTCCTCTTCTTGGGGGAGATAGACCCTCCCTGGATCCGCCCCTGTCTCAGGACAAGCCACACAGACAAGTGGTTGAGGCAAAGGTCAATTAATGACATTAGTATGCTGTTCCGTCAAAATCTCAATCTTGACCTGGATGTAAGTTAGCCTGGTCTCTCACTGAACCCCTCAATTGAATGTTTAATATGTAAATTAGGCACTTCTACATCACAAACAGTAAATATAACCTACCTTATTCTACGCTTTTAAATGCATTTCTACAACTGATTGTAACTTTAAAAGTTCTCGTGAAGATTAGCTGGTGGAGGTTACCTAACATAGCCATGAGTTATCAAATTAACAGTTGTGCTTCGTGGGTGATGATAATGATCCTGAGGTTAGATGTTAAATTGGACTCGAGAGCGGAACAAGGGCTGATCTTATTCGTGTCTCAGACGGGGCATGGAATGGAACGAATATGAAAATAAGGTTGCTGTAATAGTTTTTCATAGGGTTTGTAAGATTTTCGAAACACTTGGCATTTTTTTTTATCAAGACTTGACATTTTTTAAAGATAAAAATCAAGACTTGGCAATTTCAAGTTTCATCCCCCTCCCAATCTTGTAATGCTCGCTACGCCGCTGTAAGCAATACATATTTTCGACAATATTCGTTGTTCATCTGTTTCCGCTGGGTTCCAACGTGGTGAGCTGCATATGGGACTTTTAATAGTGTTATTATAATGAGAAAGAATTGCAAATTATGTTCATGTTCCTAAAAGAGGGAAATTGAAAGAGAAATTAAATTAAAAATAAATAAGGGAGAGAAAAGTAATTACTTGAAAATAAAAATAAAGTCTTTGAGTTTAATGTCCCACGATTATGCTGTTAGGCTAAGGGAGTCGGTGATTAAAGCAAGTTAATGGTTATGGAATATTTGGTGGAATGAGAAAGTGGGAGGAAACCAAGTACCCGAGAAAACCTACGAGCACGTATATGAAAATGAAGTAAAACATACACTGGCCTATGCTTTCTTTGTCTAGCAGAGTCATAGTTTGGAATCGAAAATGTGTTTTGAATCCTTGTATTTAGAGATGGAGAGTGTAAGTAACGAAATCACTTAATACATCCATTAAGATTTCGGAAAGCGAAATCTAAATTTAGGTAAGCTAACTCCATGTATTAACTGCTTGCATCCGCTTCGTACATTGTTCGAAGGGTCACGAAACAAATCACCTCATTTAGTCTACACATAGCTAGTACTAGCGTTAATTACCTGCTTCGTTGGGTGAAAATAAGAAAACCAGTAATACATGTATGTTACGTTAGTCAGTCACTTTTTTTTACTATTACGAAACGCTCTCTCATATCGGTTATTTTCGATCATTTGTAAGATCCGTCTCCCCTCTTTCCCTCCCCAAGTTGCTTGGCTGAATTTTTATTTAAATAGTATCGGAAGTGTCACTGTCCATTTCTGCGCCCCCGAAAACAATGGATTTAGATTAGGATCAGTTCACTTAACTTAGTAAGCCTACACAGCTTTGGCGCGGCTAGACTTGTTGGAAAGCAATCCAAAATCTAAACAAATATATCGATGTCATTGGGGTTTAGTAAAGTGTGTCGTAAGTCAAGAAGATTGAGAATCACTGCCTCGATTATTCACTTCAATTAATCATCAAACTCCTTTAACCTGAAGTACATAATCGTGGAATGTTCAATTAAAATTATAATTTTATGGCATCTAGAAAATGCACATATCGTACATTACGTTACATTACCATTCAATCGCAATAGGTTATTACAGACATGTGGTTGGCTTGAAGCTTAGCGTCCTATTCAGCGCCAAGACTTGTACTACCTACACCTACAGCATAATATGGAATCCTACTCGCATGATCTTCGATCAAGATTTGAATCAACGGGAGGATGAAGATTTTCCCTCTCGTCAAGTAATTTCCCCAACTCGCCAAAGAAATTCTCCCTTGCCGGGAAAATATTTTCCCTCATTTCATATTTTACATATTATATACTATATATTATATCTTGCATCACTGAGAAATAAAATGCTTGGATTGTATATCTGAAAAGTCGCCCCCTCCCCGCAGGCACGTAGCCACGATTTCGCAATACGGGAGGTCTGTGACGAAATACTGTGGTTATCACACCAGGGGTTTGATCAATCTAAACTATTTTACTGACAACATATCCATATTGATTTGTTAGGACAATAAAATGAGGATATGTTAGTAAGTATTTTAATTAAAGAATTATGAAGAAATCTTGCGTAAAAGAATAGAAAAAAGTATTGACAAAGACATAGTCTTCCAAGGTCATTCGAACTCAGTTCTTCTCGTCTTCTTTCTATTTCTCTTATCTTAGTTCAATGCCGTCAAGGATAGCAACGAGATCTCTTTCGGGAG
This sequence comes from Thermobia domestica, assembly GCF_964235325.1. Taxonomy (NCBI): domain Eukaryota; kingdom Metazoa; phylum Arthropoda; class Insecta; order Zygentoma; family Lepismatidae; genus Thermobia; species Thermobia domestica. Next base: position 189,301,804 of record NC_137459.1, on the reverse strand, counting down.
TAAAGACATCCTATAAAATGGATTAGTGTTGCCGCGAAATTCAAAATGGTTCATATTATTGGTAATTCTGGGCATTGTTTAAGTTCTGACAGGCTATCTGAAAGAACCGGTTTATCGATCGTCATTTGTTGTCCATAGGGTTACTGGCGCAAGTCCCGGGGGGATGAGGACATGTCCCCTCCAATCTTAGAACTGGGGGGACTTTCCCCTCAATAATCCGATTTGAAATGCGTTTTTTGGAGAGAAATGTGATGATTTGTGTCCGATTGCCACAAAGGAAAGTAAGATGAAATTGATGTCCCCACCCCAGAATAAGCCTTAAATCTGCCCGCCTCACAATTTTGAAGACAACTCTGCTCCCCTGATCCTCCGCAGCATTGTTTTTCAACTTCATAATTTGAACATCCTTAAAAAAATTATGAGAAATGTCTTACCCGTCCCTCCCAATGTTGAAGACAGATTTGCGCCGCTGCATACGGTTAACATGGAGCTAGATGGAATTCGGAATGTTCCGTTACAATAATATCCAATTTCAACTTGATCCGCCCCCCCCCTCCCGTTTCCTCCACACAAAGCTCCTCGTAAGAAAGAGTAACCAAAACGCTTATTGTAGCTTTATATTTTTGAGGCTGATTCATCTGTTTCTTTCTGTTTCATCTTTCCTTAATATTTTTCATTTCTGGATCCGAAGGGGGGGGGTCTGGACCCACCCCTTGGCTACGTGCCTGCTTCCCGTAAAAAGCTTCATTCGAACCCTGAATCAAACAACTCCATCTGTAAAGCAGTGCTGAGTTGATTTTAATATCCTTTTCTGCAACGAGGCTGTATGAGACGTGGACTTACTGATTAACATGGACTCCGAACCACTCCCGCCGGGAATCGAACGCGGGTCTCCCACACCAAAGGCGCGTACGCTAACCGCTTAGCCATGAAGGAGCTCATATCTATAGCAGTGTAAGCAACAACAACAACAACAAAAAGAAACACACATACATACTAGAAGTTTGCGCAATTGGGGATTAAAACATTCTCAATGAAGTATGAGAAATAGTAAACGTCAATCAAAGTGGGCTTCTGCTTATTCTTTACTTCGTTAATACTTAATTCCTTCTAGAAATAGTGAAACAATACTATGAAGACACAGTACTTAAACATAATCGAAAGAATAAGACAAGGAAACAGAGTAATTTCCGACTAATTAAACTAGTCATATATACTATACCTAACTGTTACATTGTATTTCTTACCATATTACGAAAGCGATATAACTTTTTTACCAGCCATAGAAGCTGGACGCAATCCAATACTGCAATTTAGACGCTGTAACGAAAGCTGCAAGTCAAACGCCTGACACTCCTAACTCTTCAAACTGTGTAATAGCTGTTTCAAGCGGCCTACAACTTATGACCTTGAAACTATGTGCTAGTAACCAAATTAATGCCAAGGTACGATACAAACACCCCAACTTGCCACAATGACGTCAACACAAGGAAAAAAAGAAAAACAACTAATTTTTGGTTCGAAAATTATGAAACAATAATAATAATAATGTAATTCTCAGGAACTCAAACATTAGTTAACTAGAGAACATAACAAGCAAAACAAAACAAAACAAAACAAAAAGAATCTTAAACGTGAGCTCTCCCTGACTGCTGTTTTTAAATTTCAGTGAGGCTGTAAAATATGTTTTGTTTTATTGTTAAAAAACAAAAAGAAAAAGAAAAATAAAAAAAGAAAGGAAATAAATTTTGTTGCAAATATCCTAGTAAAAATAGGTTTCCTAGACACAAGTGGCTCCGCGTAGCGTAGTTGCTAACGCTCTCGCCTTCGGTACGAGCGGACCCAGGTTCGATTCCGGTAGGGGCACTCGGTCGAAAAAGTATCAAAATCTTTTAAGTCCAGACATCCTGAATGAGGCTTTCTTGGGTTTTCCTCATTTCATACCAGGCAAATGCCGGGTGGTACCCAACATATAGGTCCCAGGCCGTTTGCTTCCTTCCCTTTCCCCGGATAGTGTGCTCACCGAGGGACGTCATAACTCACATGTGACGGGCTAACAAGGTCATTGATGCCGAAAGCCCAGAAATCTAAATCCTAAATCTTCACTACACAAGAAAATGTTCGCGCTGAAAACGGTTTCTTAGCAATTATGTTAAGCAGTCCTGTAGTAAATCTCCATCAAGTAATAAACCGTCACATATAAAAAGGAAAGAATAAACACATAACATTCATTTTGCGTACCTTGAAATGTAAAAAGTTACAAAACATTAATATTCAAAGATTTCTCAAAATTCAGATTAACCCATTTCTTTCTCCTCAACCATTAACGAGTTACAATAGTAAGAATTGTAGTCATAAATCACATTACTTGTTTAGTACTATATTAAAGCAAGTTATACTAAAGGAATATATAATTAATGGAATATTTAACTAAAGTGATAATTTACTATTGCACTTACCCAGGCTTTTCTTTCCTTCCGCTCTTCTTTTCCGTTTGTAAACAACCTCGTTTATAAACCAGCTCGCAAGCATACGACAGTTGTTTCATGACGTCATCTATGGTGCAAGAAAGAGGTGTCTATAGGCGGTCAGGACCTCACACACAGATGGACGTATATAACATATAGCTGAAGTATTTAACATACGTATACGTATATAAAATACGGAAGATTGTTAGATGTCAGACATCCTGCAGCGACATGATATAACATCCAAGCGCGTTAAAGGCAGTAGCTGTGTAGCATATGGATAAAGTACGCTCCGTACAGATTTCCTTAGTAAACATAACGAATCCTTGTATTTGTACAATATACCGCTGTCCGGATAATGGATTTTTCCCAGTGTATTGTGGCAAAAGTTGAACAAAATTGGCAAATATGTAGTCATAACATCACCAATCACCTAAACATCTACCACCAAACAGTGTTAATCTATTTGGAGAAAGCTGATTACAAAAAAGCTCGACGTTTGGGTGCCACATGGTATGACTCAAAACCATTTGCTCGATCGAATTTCTATCTGCGAATCTCTACTAAAACGTAATGAATTCGAACCACTTCTGAAGAAGTTGATCACGAATGGTGAAAAGTGGATAACCTAAAACAGAAAAAGTGTTGAAAAAGATCGTGGTCGAAGCGAGGAGAAGCACCACAGTCTATGGCAAAGCCCACAGAGATGTCCAGGAAGGTTATGCTGCGCGTTTGGTAAGATTTGAAGGGCATCACGAATTGCCGTCGCCGTACAGAACGATGGACGCGGACTTGTACTATTGGCAATTAATGCACCTAACAATTAAAATCAAACGTCCGGTACCACGCTGACAACGCCATATTGCAGCGTTTCCCAACCGGTGTGCCGCGGCACACTAGTGTGCCGCGAGGAATCGAAACAAAATTATTAATTTTATAGTAATCAAATTGCAAAACGTAGGGAAAAATGTATATTTGTATTTCACATTACCATGAACATCTACTATGAATCTACACTTTTAAATTTCATACCAGGTTACTGTTCTGTATATTTCTAATGTTGAACAAAATGGTTATCATTGTTATTACCATTATTGCTTCTTCATTATTGCAGACTATTTCGTAACTTGAAAATTTAAAATATCATTCAATCCTTTCGACAAATTACCTACATTTGTGTTTTAAAAGTAAAAGAGATTTGTTTGTTCGTTCGTTATTTAGTGATCTCCCTTCTTAGTAAAAGGATGGATACAGTTTTTAAAAAGAGAGCGTATTTTTAAAAACCTGAGTCCAATATTTCATTGCAATTGTTTTCTATTTTTAAATTAGAATGAAAAATAAGCATAATAATCACGGGGAAAAACCAGTGATAGAGCTTTGTTCTCTGTGAGGAGATCAATAATCACAAAAAAATACCACTGTGTTTTATATTTACAAATAATAATATCTATAAGTGTGCCACGAGAATCCAAGTAACACCCATAGTGTGCCACAATTTGAAAAAGGTTGGGAAATGCTGCCATATTGCATACAACCCATAAGAAATTGAGAGAATCGCTAGAAGGCTTTTATGCATCAACCTATAACATGGAGCTCGCACCATCAGAATATCAGTTGTTTTGCCCTCTGTAGAACTCTCTAAATAGGGTTAAATTATTTTCAGTATGCAGAAAGCACATAAATTCTACCGACACGGGCTTATGGTGTTATCGGAAAAATGGAAGTATGTCATCAAACAAAGGGGTTCATATGTGGTTTCATAACGTTCTTTCAAATCATAATTCTATACATATATATTCTCAATTTTGATCTCCAAAGACTCAATACTTTCTAGACATCTTGGGGCTATGTGGTAGCGTAGAGTTGAAACAAAATTTGAGTTAGTAAATGAAGGGAAAAAATAATAAAAAATACTAAACGAAATCATTCCTACGAGATGCCCCAGCCTCACTCCATAAGCAAGAAACTATAGAGGTAAGGGACAGATAGAAAGTAACATGAAGAAATGAGAATAGAAATGGGGGAATACGTGTCTGCTAGTAAGTCGCCAAGGACAATGTAACGGCAACGAAGAGGCTTGTAAAAAGAGAATAAACATTTCTTCTGATAGGTTTCTGTGATTCACAGGAGTGAGGTACCGGCCCCCTCCTTATCCAAATATTTTAATTGCACCAATACTAATAATTACTTTGCACTTCTGGAATTTGAACTAAAAGATATGACTACGTTTTCTGATTATGTAGTGTACATGAGCTCCTTCGTGGTTATGTGGTTAGAATCATAGCTTTGGAGTGGGATATCAGAGGTCGATTACCAGTAAGGACTAGGGATAGTGCCAAGTGAAATTTCAAGAAGAGACAGAGATCGAGACAGACACTTGTAATTGGAGGCAACACTAAGCCCAGTCTCCAAAATCTCGGTCTGCTCTCGAATATTGACAAAAAAGTACTGGAAATACCTTCACTCAAAATTTGTTGCATTGTTAATGAAACAATTGCTTTTTGATGGCCGCAGTCATATGCGTATATTCTGGAGAAAATGGTTGCATATGTTTTAAACCTCACACAACCCTGAGTTGGAACTCAGTATATTTTATTCTCTTTCTTGTAATTTGAATTGCTTACTAGCTGAACCTGCGCTATTTATACAGCACACACTTCTAATATGAGCGTGAATCTCCTTCCCACTTTTCACTAAATATGTGCAAGTCCCTTTACGAACACCAGTAAAGAACAGGACGACTCACAATGTGATGGGGGGAGTTTGTGGTAAATTTGAATAAGAGATAGATGACACCAAATGCAAACATCTTTTTAATGATAATGTAAATAACTTTTCAGGATTTTGATTTTCCTTTATATCAAGTTTGAGTTATCATTTCGTTTGCTTGTAAAGATCTGTGATGGATATGCTAAAAGTTGTGATTATTTTCTTTATTCCCTCTTTTTCTTTTCTTTTCTTACTTTTTTGAGACAAAAGATGCAGCTATTAATCACTTCGGGTAAACTAGTAGTAATATCTTATTACCGAGACTAGCTTTGACTTCGAGTTCGGAGATAAAGATATCCGCATGGGAATTGTGCTTGGATTCTAAGATCTGTAATATATACTTAAGATAACTCTCAAAGCACATTTATTACGATCTTCAGAAGTGTAGTTTCGCATCGCATGTTCTCTAATGCTCAGCCAGACATTTGTTGTTTTTTAAACGGTAAAATTTACAACAGATTATATAAGTTTGTACAGTCGAAAACAAAAGTTGTTTCCTTCAAGTATAACATATAATATTCATTTCTATAGCTGTCAACTACTTGTAGTATTTCGTATAGCGGTCTCGAGCTACTATTTACTGTAATTTTGACGACTATTTTGGTAAATGCATTCGACTTTCGATCCTATACGAGTTTTCACATTTTACTTTCGAGCGGCGATATAAATGAAGGAATTCTCTCAATAATGAGAGAAAGAGAACTCGAGATTTTGAAAACTTTACACTATAAAATTGTCTTGCTAAGGTGGTAGGTAGAGCAATTAGTACACGGGATTTTTGAACTTTCTCCCACAACCCTCTGTTATCAAAAATCCTGTTATACACGAATATAGTACAAATCATTATAGCTGTGGGCCTGAGACCAAAACAATGTTCTCTATAGGCTTTACTAGTAAATTGATGGTCACTGGGCTTAGACAACCAAAGGAAAGGGTACTCCAGAGCTCCATGCAAACTAAGGAGTTGTGGTTAAGAATTCGCGGTGCTTCAGGCGAGCTAAGAGGCTAGGACTAGAGTAAGTCTCTTAGCACCAAGCAAGCTAAGAGAGAGGAGTGGCTAGTCGAAACTGATGCCGTTGGAGATCTTTTGTACGGTACCCTCTTTGTGGATGTAGGCGGTGCTGGTGTTCCTTTTCGGTTGCGTGTTCTCTCGGTGATGATGATATTTGTTGTTTGCTTGCTAGTGAAGGTAGTAGCGAAACAAACAGTAAAAAGGAGGTTGAGGTATAGGCTAGGGATAATCCTTTAAATACTAATGGTGCGTTCGTTTCACAGATAACGGAGGATGGTAAAACATGGATATTTAGGTAGAGAGCATACTAATTCCTGTGTAATTCCTTAAACCACTTGGTATGGGTCCTATAGTTTCTAAGTCAGGGATTTTTGAAATGTGATTTTTCGAATATTCGGCGGTTCATCTCTGAAAGGAGACGTTTTTCTACCCATGTTTATTTGAGACTTTTTTTCTTTAATTTCATATAAGGAATCACCTCCTAAAGTTTTTCGGTGGAGTTACCTTCCACCCTGTATAATTTCATGGGCGCTGAAATGAGATATGAAAATCAATAAGCTCTGAAAGTAACTTCAAATGGCAGTGAAATAATTGCTAATCGAAATCCCTCAAATCTAAATATTCCTTTTTGTGAAGACACAAAGTGCGAGAAGCGCATTAGACAGAATGAGATGGTAATTTTGAAGTTTCATAAACGTAAAACTGAGGACTTTAATACATTGCAAATATAATAAAGCTGAAGGTACTAAAAAGCGAAAATGACAGAAAAATATCATATGCGGGAATGCATAAACGGTGTAATATTGTATTTTTAAATGTTTACTTTAACTTACATGCAGTCTTTAATACATGTCAATGAACTTACAGCTAGGATGGGATTTTACTGTAAATTGAACATCTAATTCATGTTGAATTGTGGAGATAGCTACAGAACTATATTGTTTAACTACAACGAAATATGGACATTTCGTTGTATCATTTTCTTGTAATAAGCTTGTGATTTTTCTTGGGTGATATTTGATTTTTATATGCACTAGCCTGCTATTCCGATAGAAGAAGAAGACGATAAAAATATTTTTGTAATATAGATAATGGAATGTTTTTTTGTATCCATGACGACGAATTACTTGTTGATTCTTCTGATAAAGACATAAGTTATACTGCTTTAAGTTGTTCCACGTTAAATATTTGAAATATTTGGAATAAACGACATATTGCGTGAAATGGTAAGTGAATTATTTGATTTATTCTTAATGGCTCAATAACATTTTAAGGATCAGGAGTGATGTTATATAATATAAAAATGGTGCCGAAACGCCAGGAATTGTGATCTCGATTAGAAGTATAGTATAACGATTTCATTATTTGAGCCCAACGTGAATTATACCATATTGCGAAATGGGACTAAAATAAATAGAAACATTAAGATGAGTGTTCCAGGAGATGAAGTTAATGAAGGTAGGGAAGCTGTAATGGATACATCTGGAAGTATAGTGGAACTCATAAAACAGCAATTCAACCAGTTCCAACAGCGAAATGACGACAAATTCAACCAGTTTCAATATCAATTGGAGCTAGTGAATCAACAAATCAACAATAAATTGGACAGTAAATTCGATCAGCTACAACAGCAAAATGGTAACAAGTTGGATCAGCTACAACAGCGTTTGAACGAGTATATCAGCGCAAAATTCGAATAGAGTGACCGTAAGGTAAAACAGATATTGCGTAGGTTCACGGAAATACAGGAAACAGTGGAAGTCATTGAAACCGTTATCAATGAACATTCGAATTAAATTAGGAAGTTACAGGAAGATTTGTCAGTTCCCGAAGAAATTTCATCACAAGACAACATGAATGCGTAAAGTGAACCTGAACCTTCTATAGAAACTGCAGAGAATATAGATCCTAAATTTTCATCGACGAAGAAATATGACATTATTGATTTAAATGTACGGATGGAATTAGCTGAATGTTCGCAAAAGCATACTGCGTTATTGGTTGGATCAAATTTTCCCAACTTCTCTCTTCATTCTAATGTTTTTGATTGCCTTACTGATATTGCGTGTAATGAAGATTTTGGTGTGTATCAATGTGCGAAATGTTACGGTCATCTACGTCTAGCGAATGGTATTGACTGCATGTATTCAATATATATTCAACATGAAGATGAAGTAATGATAATAGAAACGTTTAATGATATGTACACGACATTGGTTCATGTAGCAGAAAGAAAGTTGATTCCAGTATTTGTGAAATTCAGAAAGAAAACGTGTATTCTCACCAATGTTTGTGGTGATTGGCAGATTGAGTTGGAGCTATTGAAATGTTTATTCAATGAAAAGACTAAAATGTTAGTAGCGAACAATCAGATGGCGCTTTTACAGAATGTGATGCAGTGCGTTGACTTCAATCGTCCAGGTATGACATTACAAAGTTTTGAAAATCCATCAATGGTGCAATACAGTACTAACCTGCACCAAACTAACCTTAATCGAAACCAAATTCGATACATTAATGTGAGATTAAAATGTGATCCTAATGTACAAAATGATGTTAAATTCACGTGTACCGGTAATGTAACCGAACCTAATTACAGTAGAAACAGAAATTGTGGTAGGACAGATTACCGTGAATATTGTAGAAAGAATAGGTACAGACACGACATCTTGTCACCAGTAAAACGAATGAAAACTGAACCTAATTTTACAGGTAAGATAACCGAACCTAACCTTTGTAGTAATAGTAATAGTAATCGCGTAACTGAACCTAATCCTCGTGTAGTACGATTACGTACACCTAAGAAGCATGTACTCATTAGATCTAATTTCGTTCGGATTGGATTTCGTAGAAATTTCATAGATGGTACAAATTCTCAAAATAAGTAACAAAGAACTGTAGAAGTAAGTAACATGCAAGACTGTATTCCGATTTGTGACTTTCAATGTAACTTGAATGAATTCGTTGGTCATGTAACTTAAGCTAAAGTTACATCGTCCGAGAAAACCATACTCAATTGATTTTTGCTTTATTTCCCTTGAAATATCATTATGATTTCGTTTGTTATTCGTACCTTATTTGAATTCTATAAAGATAATTTAATGAATCGACGAATGGAACAATTCGTACTTTTATGATTTTAATAAGAAGTTAATTATTATGTTATGTGCTGATTATTATCAATATTTCAATCTTAATCTATAGTTTGTATAACCATATCTTGAATGATATCGATCCGTTCTTGTACAAAAGAACAACCATATGGATATCATACATACATCTTTTTTTTTCAAAATCTTCTTCATTATGCCCAAGTAAATAATTATTAACTTGCAACAAGCATTTAATGGACCCGAAAAGGGACTTAGAATTAAATAATTTGTAAATCAAATTTAGAATGTGACTTATCGTCGTTGAAACGTATAAATAAATTAAATTAATGATAAAATTTAAAATAAATATGATAATAATATTGTATAAAATTAAATATGATATATATGTATATGTATATGAATTGTAATTTTCAAGCCCAGATAGCACGAGTACTTGCGGCAAATTTTTGCTTCGTTTAGTGGGGCAAACAATCTGAAAGTTTGCGAAGGCAAAATTTCTTAATATTTATTAAAAGCTTTCAATATGATCTGCAAATTTTCGCTGATAAATTCACCACTGCAATTAACTTGCATCTTTTTTGAAAATATAAAGTTGAAAGTTTGCCGTCGCAAACAGTTTGCTACTCTGTAAAAAAAACTTGTTTCGAAAAACTTACTGAAAGCAAATATGTGATGATATTACCGAGTGCACGCGCATCGTACCCAGAATTCACTGCGCTACATCAACTGTGACAAAACAAGCGGGAAGTGAGAATCGAGAAAAACTAATGCACCAGAGGACTCCAGAATAAACTCACTGGTCTCTTATCACATGTTTTTATTGACCCAGGCAGCCTGACGTTATTTTGTGAATGTGTGTGAGATATATGATCGTTGAGTAAGTAGATAAATTGAAATATCCTTTATCTGTGCGTTTATCGTTTGTAAGTTTCTTATCTTTGGCAAGTAGCTAAAGATGTTTAATGCTTGCCACTAAGAAAAGACGGATCCACATTATAAAAATTTTGATGTTTCATAAAGTTAGATTTCACTTTATAATTTTGTAGCAAACATTACCTGATACATTTGCAGCAAACATGATCTTCCGATCGTGAAAACACTTTCTGCAATGTTGCTGCAAACTATTTAATATTTTCACCAAATTTATCAGCTTATTTTCGGAAATTTTGTCAAAGAAAATTTGCACAAAATATTTGCAGCAAAGTCCTGGCAAACTTTCTTGCTGTGCAGTCGCAAACATTTGGTTTGTATTGGCAGGTGTTTTCATTTTCTGAGGCAACTTTGCTGCAAACTCAGCCAGCGTCAACTTCGTTATTTGCACTGAACTTTCGGCAAATTTTCTCATTTGAAAAGGGAAGTCTTTTGCAAACTTTTTAGTTTGCCTTTGCAAATTTTTAAACATTTTAAAAAAATTTCTGTTCTATCTGGGAGTATACGAGGTGCATTCGAAAACTCGAATGATTAACATGTAAAAGTTAACGCTCCAGGATTCTTTTTCTTTTAATTGGTAGCCCAAATAAAAGAAAAGTCCGTATGTTCATTGCGCCATTTACAACGAAATGTGGGCATTTCGTTATATCATTTTCTTGTAATAAGCTTGTGATTTTTCTTGGGCGATACTTGATTTTTATATGCACTAGCCTGCTATTCCGATAGAAGAAGAAGAGAATAAGAATATTTTTGTAATATAGATAATGGAATATTTTTGGTACCCATGACGACGAATTACTTGTTGATTCTTCTGATAAAGATGTAAGTTATACTGCTTTAAGTTGTTCCAGGTTAAATATTTGAAATATTTGGAATAAACGACATATTGCGTGAAATGGTAAGTGAATTATTTGATTTATTCTTAATGGCTCAATAACATTTTAAGGATCAGAGAGAAAATGTTGTTATATAACTGGAGGAAAGCAACGTAGTGTTTGTATCTTTGAGTTTACCGTCTTGTAATTATGCTTTTAAGGCACTTATTGAATAACTGTCGAATGAATAGAGATGTTTTCATGTACATCAGAGAAGTTGTGCTTTAGAAATAAAATTTAATTGGAGTGTGGTTTTTACCAGCTAGGCTATTGCACGCATGGACTTAATAGTAATGTGGAATCGTACCAGGAATTGAAATCGAGTTCCCAACGCCATGAGTCAGCGCTAACCATATAATTGGTGGACCTGAAATGTATTAAAATATGAATTGCATGAAGTTTATTCCTTTGTATGACAGCACCGAAGATAAACGAAACAGATCCCAATCACATGAGCTCCACCGAGATTCGAACTGAGGTTCTTCCACGCTGAAAGTACATACACCAAATGACTATAGATATACTTGATTACGACTTGTTTAGACTTTTAACGTCTCGTTTCAACACTGAAGTTATGCAAGAGAGAGGATTCCAATCACATGAACCCCACCGGGAATCCAAACCCGTATACTAAAGGCGCTCATAGGAGCCAGTAAATCAGCACAACAGATAAAACAGTATGAGAAACAGGAATTAGTACCGTGAATATAAACTTACATAAAAGCGTGAAGCACAAACTGAGAAGTGTTTTAAAATAACAATATTAATAAAAATAAGATTACTGTGCTTTTTGTATTATGTAAGAAAATATAGTGGCGGGGAAAAAGGACAGACAAAATGCTGCTTAATAGAAAACACAATATGGATGAAATGAAGACATTTCGTATTAAAATTGACTTATTTTAATGGTATCATTATTTTACCGTAGCACTAAATCATGGACAGGAATCAAATGAACTGTACGGGTAGAGAAAAATCGGAAACACTAATTTCAAGAAATTGGTATCTTAGTTTATTTTTTGATTATTCGTTTATTGACGTTTAGCGTCTTTTTCAGCTGCATAGCAATGGTAGACGCAAACTTATTTGTAAGATAGATCACAGAATAAACTTCAAGATTCGAAAATTGAAATTTAGAGAAGGAAAGATACAAGTGTTAACTACTAGACTGGCAGAGTTACATATATTTATGTTCAATTCATGTATTGTCCGCAAGCGAGCAATGTAGGTAACGACATCTAATAGTGTGATAGGTTATTATTACGATTAGGGTTATATACAGCTTAACTCATGCAGTGTGTTAACTAATACTTATGTTCAAAGTTTGTAGTTTGCTCGTAAACTGCACTAATAAAATTGCGTTCTCCGGACAGCGGCATAGCCTCCTCAGTCCTTGAAAATATGTTTTGTCTCAAATTTCTAATTTTCCTTTACATATATTTAGTATAGATCCTAAATGATCGTAAAATGACCCCAAAATTTTAATGCTTAAGGTGGGTTACGAGAAATAACATGTCCCCTCCTGTAGGGAACATTCAAGTTTACAGGTTTACTGTACTATCCACGAAAGCACAACTGACGTATTACTCTTACTATGTCTTCCATATTTTTTATGATTAATTAAACTTATCTTCAGTCTTCAAGGAACAACTCTAACTAAAAATAAAGGTACTTACCTACACCTGCTCGCTGAAATTCCATTCTTTTCGACTACGACATATTTTCAACACATTTAAGAAGAGACGTACAAAATTTTGGCGCGAAAAATACATCACATTACGTACTGACATCTATTAACAATATTTAGAGATGTTGCAAACTCAAATCATTGCTCACTAGACTTCTTTAAAAACACGGTTATTTCATGTCCCCTATAGGGGACGTTAGGACCGAAGAGAATATTGTACAAATATACGGAATCCTCTTGCTTACTACAGAAATCAGTACGAAGCATACGTTACCTGTATGCTACATGGACACTGCTCTTAAATGTTACATCATGCCATTGCAGGATGTCAATATCTAACAGTCTTCCTTATATTACATACATATATGTCTGTTACCTTCGTCAGCTATATGTTATATACTGTACGTCCATTTGTATGTGAGATCCTGACCGCCTATATTGTTTCATACAGAAAGTACGTACAGATGGAACACTTATATAGAACGTTTTATAAAACATGAGTTTTCAGTCATACGTTTGCTGTACGTTAAGTTCAAAAACTTCAGGATTTACAAATGTAGCATACGATCTTACGTACGCCACATACAGTTTTTCTCACAAGAGAACATCTTATATTGATAGTAGCATTGCCCAATGAAACAATGCGCAATCGATAGAGGTGTGAAGAAAAGTGACAAATCCAAAGTTTTACGGGCCAACACCCAGAAACGCAGGAGATACAGGGGAAAGAAGGATCTAGAATCGTGTTAAGCTGGATCGCTAGTCACATTTAGGGTAAAACTTTCTCACTAGATGGCAGAGCACATTACGACACATGCGATGTTGCCACATGAGTTACTAATAGAAAAGTGTTTAGACACGATCACATTTTATACATGATTTACTACGAAGAGAAGTGAAAATTTTCATTTCCATTTTACTCGATACTACCTGCTTTAAAATATGTATTAATTATATTCGCTCATCAAAAGTGATTTTTCAACTCACGAAACGTTATGCGTATATTTCTCTCAAACTAGATGTCTTTACGGTGCAGATTAAGAATACGTATACTAATACAAAATCATTACATAAATTTCATCTTTTGGACAAAGCAGACTCTAAGTATGCTCAAAAACGGTATTTTATAATCGTAGTTGCAATCCTTGGTGTAGTTCTACTTTAGTGGCTTAATTATCATGGCTAACATTCCAGCGTTTTCTGGTCAAAGTGCAACTCAATTTGCGTTTAGGGAAAAATTATATAATTTTTATGGTAACAGTTTCTCAGAAAACGGCAGTGAAACGTTATACATTTATTTATAACTAGATGCCTCTACGGTGCAGATTAAGAATACGTGTACAAATACAAAATCATTACCTAGGTAGATAACACAAAACAAATTCTTATTACGTTCAAAAATGTTATTTTATAAGCGAAGTTACAATCCTTGGAGCAGCTTTACTTTAGGGGCTGAAATATCATGGATAACATTCCAGCGTTTTCTGGGCAAAATTCAACTCAAACTGTATTTAGGAGTAACTAAAACTACTTTTATTGTAAAATTTTCTCAGCAAATGACAGATATATTATACGTTTATCTATAGCTAGATGTCTCATCTATCTATAGCTAGATAGAAGAATAAGCATACAAATAGAAAACTATTACACAAATCAGATCTTTTCAACAAGACAGACTTAGTTCCTTCAAGCGTGGTATTGTGTAAGTTGTATTCCCGTGCAGGTATTTTGTATGTTCCCCAGTGCATGTATTTTGTAAGTTGAATGTTTTAGTGCAACTTTACTTTAGATGGCGTAATCATTATGGCTAAAATTTCAGCGTTTTCTGGACCAAACACGACTGCGTTAAATGAAAACTATTAACAACTTTTTTAAGTTGCTTACTTACACAGAGATTTGTTCGACAATCCAGGTGAAATGAGGAATCTGAGATAGCAATGAAAATCGTACACTGACATAGAAAGAACTTCAAAATGATTAAAGTAATCAAAATGACATTTACACAACAGTACAGTAAGCAAACTTTGTACCCCCAGACATTCTTAATAACATCATATGTAATGCAGTGTTGCCAACTGAGCACAAAATGAAGTTTTGTTAGATGGCACGAAACACACATCTAGAAAATCTAATTATGAGTAGAACGTACTGTGCCGTCTTGATGTATGCCAACGTTTGAAGATAGACCAACTAAAACGAACTATTTGCAATTATGAAGAATATATATTTTGTTTATGATTTTGAAACTTATAACACGTAAATAATACAAAATTGTAATGAAAATCACAATATATTTAATGTATCTTTTGTTGTAAGAAAAAAATAATTACCACATTTCTTCGCTTACTATCCTACAGCAATATGTAATTGGGATATATAAAAAGCATGGTTGATTGCATAAAATTTGAAGAGCACTATTTCTGTTGATTTCTTTATTGTTTATTTACATTTTGTATATCGGTACTATCGGTTGTATTACAGATAACCCACTTTTGATACTTGTCCAGCAATGGTAGTGATAACGCGAAATAGAAAAAAGGCAAAGATAAGAATGACAAGGAAGGAATTAGCAGAAATAAAAGTCTATTTGCAGATCATTGAATAAAGAGTTGAGAAAGGATAATAAATTGCTTCGTGAGGGTAGATATATGAACGTTAAATAATTGCGATGCAAACTAATACAAGGTTGAAAATGTCGGTGTGGAGAATAATGGTTAGAATTAGATAGGTAGAACGAAAAAAGGAATCAAGAACTTTGGGAAATTGTAGGGAGAAAAAAGAACTTATATTTTATATGTGGAGGAGAAAATACTTGGGACATTGGTTCAGAAGAAATTGTATCGTGAAGAGGACGAATGAAAAAGAAAGGAATTTCATTTGACGACCTGTCTTAAAAATGAAGAGGATAGTTAGCTCAGAGCGGTAGCGCATGCAAAACTTCTATGACCTATAATAATGATAGAATAGTTATGATGACAGTAATATATTTTAGTATTATACCTTTCATACAACCCATGATTCTAGCTTCATCATGTCTGTCATGACCCATGCTGTAGTAAGGTTGGATACTATAGATATAGTGATATTATTATTATTATTATTATTATTATATGTACGTACTATGTACCGTGAGTTGTTAATGCATTAATATTAAAAAAGGACTTTCGTTTTGTATTTAATATGTTGAAAGTCAGCCCCAGAAAATAGTTTTGCGCCCCACCTACTACACTTGCTAATTACACCCCTAGTTCTAAGATACTAATATTGCTCCGAAGAAGGTCGAGTCGAATATTCCAACAATTTTACCTGCAGTTTGAGTTTTCAAAGACACGTCTACTTGATCTGTTTGTGATTAAGAGCGGAGTCTATAGGTAAAAGACTAATGAACAGGCTGAAGGTGAAATAGAAGGATAACAAAAGATCCGAGAGAAGTAGGTAATAACAATCCTGACTTAGTTGGCTTTATGCAAGACGGTCTAATGGCTGAATTTTGTTTCTGAGGCGTCGAACCTTAAGCTTTCTTTGGCCATAGATTTAGTTTAGCTCAAAGGTCTTGTAATGTATGCAATATTAATTAATTTATTTATTTAAGAAGAACACAACATGTAATTCTACCCAATTATAGTGTTCATTTCAGGGTTACATTGAACAGCTGTAATATATTTGCGAAATCTACCATGACTCATACCGTGTATATCCATAACATTTTTACATTTACTCAGTTTATTGTACACTGCACCCATCCTCCACATTGGTGACTGTTTTATTGGATTTGTTCGAGATTTCTAACAATGAAAGAAATTTCTATTGCCCACACGTATGTTTCCATTGGGTACCCTGAAAGGCAGAGACCAAATCCTTACTATTTAATTTGTTATTTAATATTTTGTATATACAATAATATTGTAAGGATTCTCAGTTTCAGTGCAAGCACATGTTACCACAACACGTACTATACTACTATTTACAAACAATACAAGCAGACGAGACACTACAACTAGGAGACACGAAACTAAGACGACGGAGCCCGAGGAGGAATGAGCCACCAAGAGTCCATCTATAAAAGCGAAGCCTGAAGAGGACACCTACCAGTTTGACCGCTGATCAAATAACCTACACCTGCTCCCGAGGTCCCCTTGGACTCAGGAGTTCATCTATACCTAAACCCGAGGTCGCTTTGGACTAGGGATCCTAACCACAACTAAACCTTGTGAAGCTGCTTTGGGGTGAGGAGGTTTTCCTGCAAGTATTCACCTAAAACCCTGCAGATGTTCTGGAGGCTGCTATGAGCAATCTGGGGATCGTGCAAAGCACCTTTCTCCTTCATCTTGGTCACTTATAAGGAAAGACATTATTAGATTGCTCTTTCTAAATTCAAAGATAACTGTATCTAGATTTTATAATAAAATTGGTGAAAGGAAAACACCCGGACCGTTATTAACTCTGCCTCAAAGACATTACAATATCATGTCATTTAACACTCTTCTGTAATTGAAATTGTTAAAATTTTCATTAAGAGAAGTACTATTCTCATAACTGGGGAAGATACATGTTCTCTTGTATGCCAGAAACCGCAGAAATTTATTCTTAACTCTTTCTATTCTAATGGAGACTTTCTTCGTGTGGGAGTTTCATATAATAGACGCATATTCTAATTTTGATCTAACAAATGAAAAATATAATTCCAGTAAAGCATTCGACTTATTAAATTCCTTTCCCATTCTCAAAATGAATCCAAGATATCTGTTTGCGTCATTTACAATTTGATTTATATGATGCTCGACCGATAGTTTGCTATCATATATTACACCTAGATCTTTGACAGTTTGTCCCCCCTTTAATTGCTTACCATCTATCTTATATAGAAATTTAACAACATTCCATTTCTTAGTGAAGGATACGGTTTTGCATTTATCTGTATTTAGGTTTAACAAATTGCGCTTGCACCATTCATTTACTCTGTTTAGATCTTCCTGCAAACTGACAAAATCCTGTGCTGTTACAATTCTCCTGCATAATTTTAGATCATCTGTATAGAGTAGTTTATGTGAAATTTTAATACAATTAGGAAGGTCATTAATGAATATTATAAACAGTAAAGGCCCTAAATTAGGTCGTTGTGGGACTCCAGAAAATTGAATGTATTCGAATGATCTACAGGATTTATAAACCACATACTGTTTTCTGTCCATCAAATATGACTTCTTAAGAGCAATTAACTGATCAGAAAAGTTGAGAAATTTAAGTTTATTCACCTGTGGTTTACCTTATCAAACGCTTTCGCAATATCTGTATAAACTACATCTTTTTTATTATTACTCTCCAATGTATCAACTAGATGATCAGTGAAGACAGTGAGGTTTGTTACGGTGGATCTGTCAGGAACAAATCCATGTTTATAATCCTATATTACTGGTATAATGTGATTTTCAATGCGCCTATAAACTTGATACTAGTAGGATGAGGATGACGAGGTTCATATGATACACTCAAACACTATTAAAACCATAGCAGGAGGTGTGAGTGTAGTTTAAAAAAAAACATTTTCAAAAATGAAACATATAAAAATGAAAAATCACATCAATTAAATTGTCCTTGTCCTCATTCTCACTTCCTGAGTTCAATTAACTTCTCTCGAACGTGTTCCTCAACTGATTCTCCGAGAGAAAAGAAGAAAAACTGCCTCCCAACTTCGGTTTAAGATCCTTCGCCTCCATCGCCTCTGCCTCCGTGATCTATCAGACAATTTATCCTAAACTTTCCTCCACTTTATCACTTGTGTGCCGGTGCTGTGTCATCAGTTATAGCTCAGAATATGAAATAAATAAATACAACCAAATGGGGATGGAACTGATGCACAACACGGTACTTAACTGTAAAATTGTGGTTGAATTTAAATAAAATTCAAATGCTTCTAATTTAGAAAATGACTAGTTGGGGGAAAGGGTGAGAGAAAGAAAAAGGTTATAATTAAGGAATAGGAATGAGCACTAGCCTGACATATCCAACGAAGCTGGTGTCGTCCTGGTCATCTGGAATGAATATCTGGAGAAGTCTGGATTAGCTGGTGACAGTCAACATCTGGATCTTAATCCTGTTGAACTGCAAGGGGCGTCGATGATGCGTCTTTGCGATGTTGTCCTCCTACACCTTCATTCTACTACTCTGGTGACAAACTTAAAGGTGTCTGCGGCGATGAACCGTCAGAATGGTACTCTTTGACTTGTGGAGTCGGTGGTCCTCCAATGGTGGGATCCGTTTCTCTCCGATGATCCTGCACCTCTCTTGATCGCGTGTCGAATACCCCTTGTTGTTCTGTTCCTCGTGGTTTTGATCAATTCAAGAATGATGACCTAATCGGGAAGTATCAGGCTGTGCTCGAAGGTATGCGGAAAGGAAAGAAGGAAGCTAGTCGAGTTTATTTAACAAATATGCATTTGCAACAAGTGTCTGAGAATGTACACTTCTAGTCAAAGTTTTCTTTCATATGTTTTCAAAAGTTCATGCTTCTTTATATCAAATACACAGTCATTTCATTTCCAATAGACAGATACTTCACACTTGGATCTCCTGTTCTCTCCAAAGTTAAAGGACTCCTTCTTGGTACAACTATTTTTCTGGACATCAAATAAACTTACCCGTGAATACAGAATATAATCATCCCCAAGATATCAAATTCTTTTGTGTCACAGAAGAAAAAAAACAAAATCTTTCCCGATCTTTTCTTCCCGATTGTATGTATTTGCAATTGGACTCTGTCTCTCTGGAAGAAAAAGCACTTTCTTCTTCTCGCCTGTTTTCTTACTCCTGAACTTAATTAGTACAGGACTTCTACTCTTATCTAGAAAAACCGGCATCCGCACAGCACACCGAACCACTGCTCAATACGACTCAATCTTTACAGCAATTACATTTGCCAGAGAATTAAACTTTTATGATGACGTAAGAGTGGTTCCTCAATTTCAGAGATTTCACCTTTCCTGGATCCAATCCGGGGACGTGTTAACTTATGTGATCAATATTTCTTTTTATATGTTGAGCGGATACATAAACGATAACAGACATTCGAATAATTGGCCGACTGTTTTCACTCTGATCTATGCTATTTATTCTGTTTTCGAAGAACTTTTGCTGATGAAGCTGTACAATGTTTCGACATTAGAGTACGGTAACATACATCAATATTGTGATGAAAGGATTCTCCAGTCACAGTTGATCTTCTTCCGTTATGCCGATGATGGATACTTTTATTTAGGTTTTTGAGATCAACGACATGATAGAGTTGGAATGATCGACTCGTATGGTATGGCAGATAACACATGCATCGAAAGATTGAAACAACTAATTCACAAATTGTGTCATAGAGCAAGACCTGGAGTACCTGTCCCTCAACTCAGTGAGCTCTTATACAAACGTAGATGGCAATATAACGCAATAGATTGTGGGATATATTGTGTCCTATTCGCAACTTTTTAAGGTACTGGTCGCAAAATACCTTTCTCACTAAATGATAACCAGATGTATCAGTATCGTCTCCAAATAATGACTCAAATTCGTAGTGGTACGATACAACTGTTAGAGTGATGCTTTTACATTAATTAGTGGTTATATATAATATTTGTTAACTTGAAATTCATCCATTGTCTTTATGCTGTTGTAAACCATTATTAATATTTGGCACTAAATAATAAATAAAAACTTTTTCGAGCACAAATAGTGATGTCCTACAAAAAATAATTTTCCTACGCTTCAATGTGACCCATCGGTGTTTCTATTTTGTGCAGGTAAGTGTTCGTCATCTGCTTACATAGGGGGTCTATCCTTTTGAAGTTCACTGGAATATATAATTCTCTTTCTACAGATTTTAGAAAAGTTTTCAATAATTTGACCTTTGACTTTGAGAGTGCCCTAGATGACTGGCTCGGTTATTGGATCTTGGTATCGACCTAAGGTACATATATACCAAATTTGATCCCCCTAGCTGTTACAAGTAAAAAGTTATCTTGTTTATAGAGAAACGTATTTCACCCCATTGGCGAATTTGTATAGCTCGTACCTCGCCATATTATGCTCTCAAATATGTTTGCAAACGAGGTAAGAACAGAAACCGACCTACAATTTTGAATTTTATTACTGTCATTATTCTTAGGAATAGGGCAAACTTTTGTAAGTTTCCATTTTGCTGGAAACGTGCTGGTTTGGAATATTAGGTTAACTAGCATGTGTAAAGGTAATAAGAAACTCTTGTTTACAACTTTTTATTATATATGACGGTACATCATCGATGCCTATCAAATACCTTGATTTTAGTTTCCTGATTGTCATTCGAATCTCGTCCACTTCTATTACCGCTATTAGTAACATATCATTTTTTTCATACATTTCAACTAATGCCGGATCATCTGTTTCAACTAGCAGTGGTGCTTCATCTGTATACACTGATTCAAAGTACAAGTTACAAATGCGTTTTCTGTATCTTTATCACAT
The DNA here is from genome assembly GCF_964235325.1 of Thermobia domestica. NCBI lineage: Eukaryota > Metazoa > Arthropoda > Insecta > Zygentoma > Lepismatidae > Thermobia > Thermobia domestica. The sequence continues at coordinate 189,280,463 of NC_137459.1, read as the reverse complement.
GTTAACTCTTTACCTTCATAACACAATACATTACCATTTAAACGCTTTGTTTTACTCTTAATAAAGTTCCAAAACGTAGATGGGTCAGCTTGGATTGAATATTCCGCTCCCTTAATGAAGTTTGTGTATGCGACTTGTATATCTTTATCGTTTTCGAAGTTTATTAAATTCGCGTTTGTGTAAATCTATATTTGATTTTCTGAGTCTTATCGCTTTGCCGTGAGGTGCTTTCATTTTATTTTTATTTAGAATGTCTAGCGTGAACCAACTAGGATAGTTTCCCGTGCTCTACTTCTTTTTCGGAATACATTTGTCAAATATATTACGTAGAGTAGAATAAAACTTTTCGACAGCGCCATGAACGTCAGTATAGTCACCCAGTACCTCCCACTCTGCCTTTCCCAATTCATGATATAGTTGATCGTAGTTTGCCTTACTGAAATTATAACCCATTACTTTACTTTGACTTTTTATCTTTATCTTATTGTTCTGTTTGATTTTAATTAATAACGCAGGGTGGTGTTTTATGTACGGGGTGTTCTTCTCTCTCAACCACTACATTATCTAAAGTTGTTACTACCAAATCTAATGCTCTACCTAAACTATTCTGAACAGCATTGAATGATTTCAAGTCGTATAATGACATGAAGTTATTAGGCATGTGTACTGCCCCGGGGCACTCATGAAATCGAAACCCGTACCTTTACTGTCTGATAAATTAAAGTCACCAAGTACAAGAAGGGTGCAGCCTGCTTGACATTTCGATTCAATGTACTGAAATATTTCCTCAAATTTACAATTGACAGAATTAGGAGGAAAATACACAACATATACATTGTTACCCTCTCCCCACTTACTTTTACCAAAAGACAATCTACGTCATTATTTAGGTCATCATTATATATCAAGCACACTTTATTTTTTAGTACTGCAAGCATTACCTCAGTACTCTTGCCGGTTTTTCTGTCACTGCGGATTAGTGAATATCTGGCATCAAAGAGTATATGCTTCGAAGGACAACCGTGTTTTTTTGTTATGATACCGAACATTAAACTTTATACATGCAGTTATTGTGAAAAGTATGAGCAAACTATTGGTTTTTCAGAATTTTCTAAATAAAAGACAATGGGCCTTATGCATAGTCGTTTTGACGTATGATTATCGTCATACTAAAGGCCTGACTACTGCAGACAACATGTTAGTCGAACTCTTTAGTATGGCACTAATCACGCGTCAGAACGAATCTGTATAAGACCCATTGTGTCCATACAAATTCATGTTTACTGGACTCGTTTTGAAGAGAAACGTTGTTCATATAAAGATACGACAATTCATGGTCTTTTTGACATCGAGATAAATTTATTGAGTAAAGCTGCTTGCTAATAAACAGATAAGCTAATGAACAGATATCTAACGTCACACTGTTTGATGATGCATCATTTCAACGACACTTAGTGGTGTGTGTATATGAATCATTGACAGTCGTTGTTTCTTTACTTCAACGGACAGCTCTATGTGCGCTATTCAACCGTGTCGTAATATGAGCAAAATTGAATGCAAATCTTAACATGCGATCTTACTGTTTTCATTCTCGTGAACCAGTTAAATAGTGTGGAGAACGTGCGAATACAATAAAATGTGTAAGAAAACTGTTAACTAACAGTCGAAGTAAGTGTCCAAGTGGTTATTTGGAGAGAAGAGAGTCATTCTCTGCGAAAAATCTCTCAGTGGTCGGCCGGAGCAATGGTTCGAACTCTTGAAAGATAGCCACAAAGTGGTGTAAATATTATCTGGAAAATCAATGATCTTCCAAAAATAACAACTTCTCTTAAGGACAAGTTCATTGAGTAAACAAGTAAACAGAATAGAGGTTAACCGTTCCGGAAGAACTTACAAATCTATAAAGAGCAATCTTCAATCGGTATCAAGTAGGACGGTGATCCAGTGCCTTCAGATCTGTGGTCTTTGGGGTAATCTTGCGGAACTATTCTTTCAAGCAGGAAACATTACAAAAAGGATACTTCTGGGACAATAAAATGAAATGAAATAAAGTCTGGAATGATGAACAACGGAAGAGGGCACTCTGGATCGATGAATCTAAATTCCAATATTTCGCCTTCCAATGTTAGAAGTTTGTGCATCGTCGTCCCGAAGAGCGCTTTCATCCCGACCATGTAATACCTATAGCAAGGCACGGATAAGGTAGCGTCACCGTTTAGGGATGCTTTAGAGAGCGCCAAGTTGATAATTTGGTTCAAATTAACGGAATAATGAAAAAAAAATGTGTTTCACAACATTTAATTGAGGCATGAGATTCCATGAGGAATATGGATTTGGGGCAGTAACTTTGTATTATAGCAGGATTACCATCCCAAATATTCTTCCAAGCTATGCAGTGATCATTTGCAATACAAAGAAGACGCTTACCTCACCAACAAATGGAGTATTCGCCCCAGTCACCGGATTTGCTACCCATCGAGCTCTAAGAAGGCAAACTTGACAGGATATTCCTTAAATAGATACCTGAAGGTCTCTTGAGTCGCGTAGCTTTACAGAAGTTGAATAAATTAATCAAACTAATGCCTGGAATCTCTAAAGATCTTACCAAGGTTAAGGGTTGGCATTTCATTAATCACAAACATACTCAAACATAAATTTGTCCCAGTGGAAACAGGATCATATGTTTTAATTTCATTATATGAGCAATGATGTTTATTTTACAGAACAAGTCAAACAACTTTTTTTTTTTTTTTTTGGTAAATTCTGAAAAATCATTAGTGTACTCAGACTTTTGGCAATATTTCGCAACATGTTATCACCTGCAGGTATACATTGTCTGCCATACCCTGTGATACTCCAAGGTAACATAACAGTGGTGCCAACCCAACATAAAGATGTAACTTTACAATGAGACTATCTCAGGCTATTACACATTTCAAATCTACATATTAAACGATAACTTACAATATTACCTTTATCACCCAGTCTCTCAAGCTAAGGACGCTCCAGTATCACAGACATCCAAAATTTCATGGCCTCTACAGAAGTAATAACGCAAATGAATTACGGACCAATGCACGTCCTAAGTACTGTGATTGTGATATGACGAGTTATGAATGAATACGAACAAAGTTACAAGGGGTTGGAAATTAGAATTTTTAGAAAGCCTTTGTTAAAAAAAAACGACTTAGACAAATACTTCACCAAATTACAGATGACTTTCAGTACATGTGAAGTTCATAATGCCATTTACAGCAATATAATGTTCTAGAGATATGATAAAAACTATTAAAATTTTCAACACTGCTTAAAAGCATGTAATTCCTGGCACTTATTGTAATTACAACTACCAAACAATTTGGGTACTTGTATAGAGGCAACATAAATAAAGAGATATTTTTTTCAAAAATCCCGCAAATACGCCATTTTAAGCAATATAGATCAAATTTTACATTTTTTATATGTAAAATTTCAAATATCAAATTGCTGTAAACGGCATTATAATATTTATATCTATTGAAAACCAGGTATGTAGTTCAATGTGATACCTACCTAAACACTTTTTCAAAACGAAGTCCTTTTAAAAAAATCAAGTTTTTAATTCCTTGTAATTCCTATCTAGTTGTTCAAAATAGGTCAAATGATTACCGTTGTATTCGACATTAAGTTATTTTGGATGCACATTACTCTATCCGTCTCAATTGCGTTATTACTGTTGTAGAACCCTCCAAACTTTTTTTTTTATGTTTGTGATAGTGTAGCGTTCTTAGTTTGCAACGCTACACTAGGACAAGTGTGGTACGGCAAGAAAACGATTTACAAACTTAATTAGCAAAGAGATTAATCTTTATATCCCTGTATTCAATATGTTGGGCCACCTTAGAAGGACTGCTTTAGTATTTGTTATGTTACTGATACTATTATTAATATTGATACATATTAGCAAAATGTATCAATTTTAAATATAAGTTTAGCTATGACAACATCGCGTCCCATCGACACCATACTCGTGCTGATTAGTGTTATTCATGAATGAGGTTAGGGTAAATTTTGTGCTAGAGTACAAAGGAAACCGCTATTTGAACGTGGCAAGTAGTCTATATCAGATGGTGTACCAAACATTGTCCCTCTGCCAATATTTGTATGGCACAAAATTTCATCTTTTTTTTTTTTTTTTTTTTTTTGTCTATTAGTTTAAAAGTTACAAGGATGGACTATTTACCTTGATACACCTTTGTAATTTTTAAACAAAGACAAACAACTTTGAAATCTTATACCATACAAATATCGGGAGGAGACGTTGTTTGACATACTCAGTGACACCATCAGGTTAATAGTGCTGCCAACGCAACATAAAGTTTATCTTTTTTCAAACAGCATTACGTCATATTATTACATATTTCAAATCTACATGCTAAACGAAAACTTACAATATAACATTTGTTATTCAGTGTTGCAAACTGAAGATGCTACAGTAGCACAAACATACAAACGTTGGGCCTCTACAACAGTAACAACGCAAATGAGACGGACGAGGTAATTTACACTCAAAGTACTTTAGTGTCTAATATTATGGTCATCATATGACGGATTTCAAATGAATAGGAGCAAAAATATAAGAGATTGAAAATTTGACTTATTTCAAAAGCCTTGTTCGCAAAACTGTCTAAATACGTACCTCATCCAATTGCATAGATGGCATTCAATAGAGGCGAAAATTATAATGCGTTTACAGCAACCTGATATATCAAACCGTTCTGAAGATATGGCAAATTCTAATAGTTTTCAACACTGCTTAAAATTATGTAATTCCGAGAACTTGTAATTATACCTCCAAAAAATATCGTTGTAATGTCATAGAAGCAAAATATATCAAAGAAATGTTTTAAAAAGTTCACATAAATACGCCATTTTAAGCAATACCTAAAATTTAAATAGGCTATATATACGCACACAGCAAGTTTAGTATGGAAGTCACTAGTTCAAATATTTTTGACTTTGCAAAACTCAAACCTTCAGCTACTCTCATGCTGAGATGGCAGTGACATTTAAGACAACTTTGTACATATCTGTATCCAGCCATCATTAAAGTATATTCTGAAAGATTTGAGATATCAAATTGCTGTAAACGGTATTAAGATCTTTCTATGCCTATTGGAAACCACCTCCGTAATTGGATGTATTTATCTAAAAGAAAAGCTTATTTTATAAAAAATAAAGTCATTCAAAATAAGACAAAACTTCAATTCCTTGTCACTTTGTTTCTACTTCACCGAAATGCGTCATATGATGACCATAATATTCGACGTTACTGTACTTTGAATGTGCGTTAAACCATGCGTGTTACTTGCACAATCACTATTGTAGAACCCTTCAAATTTGGTTGTTTTCGATGTTTGTAATATTATTGGAGCGTCCTTAGTTTGCAACACTGCATAACAAATATGGAATTGTAAGTTTTCATTTTACATGTAGATTTGAAATATGTAATAACTTGACACAGGGCTATTTGAAAAAGAAATACAATTTTGTGTTGAGTTTGCAACGCTGTTAATCTGGTGGTATTGAAGAGTGTGTCAGATAATATATCTTGCCGATATTTACATGGTAGAAAATTTCAACGGCTTTTGTCTCTTAGTTTAAAAGTTACAAAGGCATATCAAGATAAATGGTTCATCCCTTGTATATGTATACCGTACTGTACTTTTACACACTTAATCTGGGAAAAACTTTTGATACAAGAAAGATTGCGAAAACGATTTTTAGACGTTGAACAAGGACTAAATTTTGCTTTCGTTTATTAAAGAATAATTGAAAATACCTTGGTATGGAATCTTTTCAAAGTAAAATTTACTCTTTGTTCAAAGTAAAAAAAAAAAAAAAAAAAAAAAACGTTTGTCAGGATTCTCTCATAGTTGTTTTCCAGAAAACGTTAGCAATAATAAAAGTATTGACTAGTTGGTTGATTAAAAATTTAGTGTCCCTTTCAGCATCGAGGCTTGATGAGACGTGAACGTACAGGTTAAGTGGAATCTAAACCACATGAACTTACACCAAGAATGCAATCCCAGTCTCCCGCATCGCAGACGCGTACTCTAACAATATAGCCACAATCATCATTGATATTCTGCCATTATTGGCATATCACTGCTGCAACTGAGAGGCTAACACAGTCTTCAGTTTCCATCTCCATCTTCAGGTGTGATTTTCTCTTTTAATACCGTCCATCAACTGTAGTCTTCTTCGCTACCTCCCTCTTTTTCCTACTACCATATCCTATAGCACGTCCTTCATGACAGTTGTTTCTCAGCCAGTGTCCTAACCAGCTTCCATTCCTCTTTTCAATTACATTTTTTTCTCCCTAACTATTTATAATACCTTCTCCGTCGTTTTCTGTTTGACTCAGCTAATTCTCTCTATTCTTGTCCACACCCACATTTCAAAAAATTCAATTATTTCTAATAGCTTTTGCGTATTGTCTTGTTTCTGCTCCATATAGTACAATGTTTTCTATTCTTTTTTTAATCTATTTGTTCAAGGACCCATAAAAGAGGCACTTCTTTCTACTAAATGCTTCTTTTGCAATTCCTGTCCTTACTTTCATTCTACATAAGTATTTCAGCGAGAGGAAGTTGAATAAAAGCGTGTGTGTGTATATACTGTATAGGACTATACATTAATAATAATAATAATACCAGGTAGTGGTGTTTTCGGGGGGGGGATGTAGGTCGTAGATGTACATTGACCATTCGAAGAAGATTTATTTATTTATTAAATTTTAAACCTTCATATACATTTCAAAATGTATAGTTTATATGACAGAGAGGAATCAGGTCTAGTTGTAAACACTACGAGGTGTACTGTACTCTGTGGAGTAACACAGAAATAATAGATCACGAATTTGTTCCTATGAGTATCCGGGTACTGTACCTGATTTGTTTTGGGCATCATATAACATTTGCGAGAATTCATTGAGGAAATTAAGGTTGCAAAAACTATTCTGTTGACAGCTTCTGTTCGTGTGTGGAATTGTTCAATGTCAAAAGAAGGAAAACATGGCTATTAGGAAAGCCTCAATGCTGTGAAATTGTTGCTGACAGCTCTGTTTTTGGATCTGGAATCTTCCAACTTTTCCAACCCTTGACACGTGGAGCAATCTGAAGCAGAGGTAGTAAGCACACTCTTGGCAGGATACCGCCCACTCGCGCATGTTTCAATCATCTAGACCAAATAATTAGTAAGAATTTCCAGAGAGCTTTGCGCGATAAGCTGGTAATGAGATATCCCAAAGGAACGACATACGAGCCGGGAAAGGATCCCGGGGCTGACGCGTTTTGGTTTGAACTGAAAGTTTGTAGAAGACTGTCGGGGAGGGGGTTAGTTGGAGGTGGAGCTGAAAGAAATGGAGCAGCCAATGAGGCGATTGATACTAATCCATGTGTGTCGGGCAGTTTGTATATGTTGCGTGTATGTAAACATCAGAAAGTAACAAGTGGAAATAACTTGGCACTTGCAAAGCTGGACACGACTATTGGAGATAAGTGAGGCTCGATTATCTCCGTAGCAGGAAACTGCGTGGAAGGGTGAGAGGCGGGGGTGGCAGTGTTAGAATTATCCCTACCAACGACTATTCAATGGCAGCTCACTCAATAGAAGTATCGTTCTTTCAGGTAAGGAAAATTACACTATTTCGTTTTTTTTTTTATTTTTTATTTTTTTAATCAGTTGACCTTATTTTTACATTTGAAGACCAAGCGGAAGTCTTCCTTAAGCAGCGGTGGTACTGTTGAGATTTAGTCTTAGAAGATCAGAAAACATTATTAAAAAGACGTCAAAGTGACAGCAAAGCCACACACACCAATTAACTTTAACGCCCAGAATATGATCTTTCCTTTTAGATTCATCTCATGAATGAAGTGCCAGTAATTAAGTCTAACTTCTGAGATAGTAGAGAGAATTCAAATTAGATCTCAGCAAAATAATCACTCCAACATTTTGTTTTGGGTTATAGAAGATAAGTAGTGTTTTGTACAATATTACAAAAATATAACTCACATTACATTACATGAAAGTTCTGCCATTATATTAAAAGGGGTGGCAGTGATACCATTATATTATAATTGCACAAAATGAAGCTGGATGTTATTATAATGAAGCTGCATTTGTGATTTTTTTGTTGCATGATTGTGTCATTTAGACTAAAGGAGACGATAATAATAGAATAAATGCTGAAAGAACAACATAAACATCCAAGACCTGAGATGGTTTCGAGCCTGCGACAGTGAGGTTCCGCGAGCACTAGCCTCATTAATGACTTAGAGATCTCTCGACTGTCTGAAAGCTGATATTATTATTATTATTATTATTATTATTATTATTATTATTATTATTATTATTATTATTATTATTAATAATAATAATAATAATAATAATAATAATAATAATAATAATAATAATAATAATAATCAATACTTTAAAAGCTTTTGACAACGCTGAGTTTATAAATCTTGCTCGGAAGCTGTATTTAAACGTATCCTCATTATAAGAGGGAAACGTCTCAATATGTGAGTAATGCCAAATCCTAATAGTTAAGAGAGCGCTAATAGGTGTCGATATATGGCTATCTGGCTGATGGCAATAGATGGCTCTACTGTGCAGGTATTTTTTACATTTATAATTATTGGGACGATTTAATAGCAACTTAAAACAGCATTATTTCTATTTAATTACTTCAAAATAGGACAAGGACCGTAGCCATATTTAGATTTGACCACTACCATTTTTACATTTATACAGTATATTGTGACGATTTAATGGCAACGTAAACTGTATTCTTTCAATGTAATTATTTGAAACTGGTAGTGATGATTCTGAACGCTAACGTAATTTCTTGTTGATTATTAGAGCAAGGGCAGGGCCGGCTCTACCATATGTGCAACAGGTGCTTTTGCACAGGGTGACAAATTTCGATAGGCGGCAAAATCTGTCAAGACTAAATTATTAAAATAAGCATTTCTTGTTGGAAACAGGGTAGTTAAATTTACTAAGCTGACCTTCTACTTGAATACTAAATTGATAAACCATGTTTAGGTCGCACTAGTTTAAGGTCACATAAACAGTGCTAAAGCAAATGGTCAAATAAATCTCAGTATGAATTGCTTGATTGTTGTCAAATACAAGGACTCAATTCTAGAACAGTTGCGAACACCTGTACCATTTATTTAGTTATTACAACTTTGACATGAAAATTAGGCTTGGCTTTGTCACATACAAGCAAATGTAAAAGAAAAATCAAGAAATAAAGCTAAAAGAGCTAGTTGCACTGGAATTGCGAACTGATATATTGAGATTGAAGCTCAATATTGAATGCTATAAAAAGGATTATCATCTTTCTTCTACAGGTGTGTTTGCTTTATCTTCCACTAACGTAATAGATTATTATTATTATTTAAATAACAAACAGACATAACAAGGTTGTATTTGTAGTGTTAGGTCATTCTGGATGCGAGTGCTCTTTCCCACTCCTTCATTGTTCATGATGGAGTGAGTAGCATACTTAAAATCGTAGATTTTAAGATTTGTTCTTTCTGGGAAAAGGCAGCGAATGATGATGGCATTGCCCGGGGCGGCAAATTGTTTAGGGCCAGCCCTGGGTAAGTGTCATTGCATTGAATTACAATGGAGCATTGATCCTTCTATTCTAGTTTACTCAAAAGTTTTAATGACATCCCTCGTGGCTATGTGGATAATGTACGCGCCTTTGGAGTAGGAGACCCGAGTTCAACTCCTGACGGAAACTTGTGTGGCTCGGGTCACACGTTAAGCTGCAGGTCCACGTCCCGTGTAGCCTCGTTGCTGAACAGGACGCTAAACTCAAATTCAATCCAGTCCAGTCGAAACTTAGAAAATGTTACGTACCATTATGTTTCCCCGAGCCTGTTATTTCTGTAACCGCATGTTGATGGTAAGCAAAGTAAAAAGAAAAAGAAAAAAGAAAAAAGAAAAGAAAAGAAAAAGAGAAAAGAAATGATGAGATATGGCAAACAAATTAGAGCTTTTCATTAAGCATACATTTAGCCTAAAGCGTACAGCGGCCGAAGGCTTGAAAGAATAACTAAATATGTTTGTTAAAATCACCGAGATTTTATCAAGAACAAATCAATAAAAACGTTTCTATGTGTTAAAAAGTTCTCGTATCTGACATGTAAAATATGACTAACAATTGGAAATTTAAAGTAACTTGAACAAATAGTCGATTTTTTAAATCTTCTATTGGAGTGCATGTAAGAAAAACAAAATTATGCAAATGGGCATAAGCATAGAGTTCTTTCAAAACTCTATAATTATTTTGGTATTATAATTAACATAGAAAGGTGTGTTTATAGAGGAATAAAAATCAACTGCTGCAATGTTTGCCGTTTGAGCCCATTTCCTTGTTGTTGTGTTTTTAAACAATTAAAAATAATCAACGATTAGTTTTTGAATTTCGTTGCCAGTCATCCTGACTGAATTTCTCTTAGGATTAGGATTGTGCACACGACAAGGCGAGACAGAGTTCTTGTCACGAGATTCGAGATAAGACAGAGTACTTCCAATAGAAATACATAAAAGTTTCGAGACGAGACGTCACGTTCACGACATATTTTCGAGACGCGACCGGTTTTCAAAAATTCACTGTAGCTTTGTTATTGGATATATTAGCAAGAAACTTTGCAGACGTATTGAAAAAAACTCAAAACTCAGCCTTAACTCTTGTCTCGTGTACATCCATCCTCAGGATTTCTCTCCAATCTCGTCAAATGAATATCTAATGTAAAAGTTCTGCTAAAGTGATATCCGAACTTCGTTGTTAACGTTTTCAACCTAAAATCACTTTAAAAAAAAATATCATGTCATGGACTTAATAAATAAATAAACGTTACCGGACGCTTACATTTGATTTTTAATAACAATATGATTAATCATTCACAAAATTATACAGGGTTATTACAAGTGATTGACCGGTTTTCATAAATTCACTGTAGATTTGTTATTGGATATATTAGCAAGAAACTTTGCAGACGTATTGAAAAAAAAACTCAAAACTTTTTTAGTGACTTTCGCAAAAATGTCGCTTCATCACTGAAGATTAATTTCTTACAAAACCCATCTTCTTCCACAAGCTGTTCGAACTGTCCTGAAAATTCAGAGCGTCTGATTTTGTCATCAGGCGTCAGGGCTTGTAGCAATTATTGCAAGCGGTAAAACTTCTGCTTCAATCGTTTACGTAAGATCTTCCAAACGGTAGGTTGTGGAATATTCAGCTCTCTGCTTACTCTGTTCGTCGATATCTGTGGGCTTCTTGCAAAACTCGCTCACCGTGCTCAACCGAACTATAGGTCGACCAGTTGATTTCCCCTTACAGAGGCATCCTGAAGCTGTAAACTCTGCATACCATCGCCGAATGAACTGGACAGTTGAAGAATCTTTGCTGAACTTCGTTCCGAAGTGTCGTTGCACTGTTAGGACAAACTGATGTGCATGAAATTTTAGCACAAACTTTCTCTGCATCTGTCACCATCTTGAATAAATACTCACTTCGGCGCTCTTATGCCAGAAATCGGAAGTGAACTTGCAACACACATAAAAAACTTTGAGTTTTTCAATAGATTTGCAAAGTTTTGTGACAACATGGATAATAACAAAGCTCCAGTGAATTTATGAAATCGGGTCAATCATAGCCGGACATAAATGTGAAATTACACATATACTTGTGTTAGCACATATTCTATGTCCTTTGAATGACATTCAGACTTCATATTGTTTTCAGTTGACAGGAGTTTGTGTGAGAGTGAGATCGCAACGCCTTTAAAATCATTTCCTGGGCACAAAATGCATCTATATACACAAGTAGAAAAATTTTCTGTTTTGCATTTTGCCGACAGCACCGCCACTTTAGAGTCAACAACTAAGCGGCATCATGTAGGTATCTCAGAACGTGAGAAAACACAACCATATCAACCCCTGTTGATCAAAATTGAACTTTTCTAACCGAAAGAGATTACTCACCGCTCATTCTTCTAGGTTAAGAAGCAGAATCAGCGTATGTCTCATTTAGTAAATTTCTTTGTGATGGATAGGAACTGGACACTTTGATTTCCGTATTAGATATATGATTTACTTTTTAAATCTATAACCTCTCAATATTTTTGAGGTGAGCTGATCATATCGACACGTGTTTTTTTGGAAGACTTCGCTAACTCTAAACGTCACGTAACTATTACTTATAATACAAAATATGATTGCGGTATCTGATTCTCTTATTTGAAGTGATTTTGGTGATATACATTGTGTTATTTGAATGTGCGAGTATTGTCTCTAGTGTGTGTATTGATGTAGTGCGTATTTGAAACTTTCGTTTCTCTTATTTGAATACCACCATCACTTACGATTTCAAAATTGGAAGTTCATGTAGTGAAATTGTAATCTACATAAGGAAATGGCCAATAAATCGAACGATGAAATATTTTTAGAAGAATTACAAGTAAGTATATTTAAACTTACAGTGTTAAACGTGGTATTTGGAGAGAACCAATGTTTTCCTGTTTTATTTTTAATAAAACTATATTTACATAATGACTAACTTAAGCCAATAATATTTCAATTGGTGTTATCATAGTTTTATAATAAGAGAACTGCACAGTTTATCTTTTATCTTGCTTGCTTGTTTGTTTGGACTTCTATCAACATCAATCCTATGTTAGATATTAACTTATAGATTTATGTAGGATCCGAGCACATAATCCAGTATCAGAAATCGATGTCAGATTTTCCATACCAAATGCAAAAACGCTTTCGAAGTTCTGTGTGTTTTAGAAATATCGCATGGTAACTATATGTAAGTGTTTTCCGACGAAAGTCATCTCGCCTTTAGTCTCATGAAAGGATTCTATTTCTAAACCGAGACTTTTAACGTTAATTAGTGAAAAGTATATTCTTAATAAATTTTGTATGCACCAAATTGTATTATTGTTTCTTAGTGTAGGTAATAGCCTATATCGTTCGATAATGTATAGAAAAAAATAGTTAATACAATGAATTAAACATTTTAGCGTTGCCTCTACAAAGTAGAAATATTATACTTCCATCACTTTGTTGTATTCAGCTTGAAAGTAGCAATATACACATGTTTCTTTTTTTTATATACTAGCAAATTTAACGCTTTCGAGACTGAGCATATACTCACACTGCCGATCGTCTAGCTGAAGACAGGCGTGGTACATAAACACAACACCTTGACGGAGAGGACTGGTGTGGTTTATAAACCTCATATGCTGTTTACATTTGTCAAATGAATCATTCAATACTCAATCATAGGTTTATATGACTTTTAGGTCGTCATTTGTTTTCGTCTCTGAAGAAAGACTGATAGCGGTCTCTAAAAGGCCAATAACTTTTCTTTCCATTCAATAGCGTTTTTAGGAATTAAAAGATTCCTTAACATTCTTTGGAAAGACAATTTCAGCCTTGTACTCTTGTTTGGTTGGGTTGGAGCTTAACGTCTCTGGTCAGCACCAGGCTATTGATACTAAATTAACTAATTCTATAGCCTATGGAACCCGGAGATTCAATGCCACATTCACAAAAGATCCCCATCAACTTCTATCTTTAGCAACTGGATCCAGTTTCTACTTTGTATTCCTCTTTCTGTGAGATTCATCTTAATATTGTCCTCCTATCTGAGCCTAGGCCTTCCTAGATAGTTTTCCAATTGGACTTCCAATTAAAACTTTGAAAACATTCCTATTTTCTTCCATTCTGGCTACATGAGCTGGCCCTAACAATGTTCGGTAAACGGTATAAATTATGTAGTTCCCCGTTATGAAGTTTCCACCATTTCTCCTTCCCGTTTTACTTGGGTCCGAATATTCTCCTCAGGATCTTGTTCTCAAATACTTTCAGTCTACGTTCTTCTCTCAGACTAAGCAACCATGTTTCGCAACCATACAGTACAACTGGCATGATTATCGTTTTATATGTTTTAAGCTCTAAATTCCTCGGTAAGATTCGCTATGACAAAAGATTTCGAATTGAATAATAAACACGAATCCCCTGCTTTTGACCGACATTTAATTTCTTCAGGCTATCTGATACATAGACCTAAAACTTAACAGGAATCTGAGTCACATGAACTCTCACTGAGAATCGAACCTTGTCACCTGTGACCAAGTCACGTTTATAACCATATAGGCACGAGAGAACTATATCATGTACTCTTGTAGTACAAAAACGTGGTCACTACTCGAAAGCTATAAAAAGGATTATGTGAATCAGGTGAAGAGTGGAGAAAATTACGTTAGTGGAAATGATAAGGAATTGTTGGAAAAAGAAAAATGAAATCATTAAGTCTTACGTTCCACTGTTATGCCGGTTAGGCTAAAGGAGACGGTGATGATGAAAGATGAATGAAACGGTGGAATGAAGAATGTGGGAGGAAACGGGAGAGCCACGAGAAAACCCGTGCACGGTGTTTATCCACCACAAAGTTCACTTAGCGGAGCAGGGTTTGAACCCGGGACCCCAAGCAGCAGAGGTGAACGCTCTACTACTGAGTCACCGCGGCCCCTAATGTTGGAAAGTGAATAGTAAAGAAGAACAATATTAGGGATAAATAAAAAAGGAAAATATTGTGAATTTGAGAAGAAATTTGATAATTTGATCTTGATAAATGAGCTAAGATGTAGGGTGGAAGGAAAACGAGGGATGGGAAAATGATATGGGACAGCTGCATAATTTTAAATAGGACTACGAGAATTAGGACTTTAGTAAGCATCCTTTCCATAGCTTGTAGCGACAAAATTATATATATTTGTATATATTACCAATATGGCTTTCATTATGAGCCACCACTATGTCATCGGTGCTGTTCATGTGGTTGTGGTGCATGGAAACTTGATACTTTGACTGTATAGGAGTTACCAACAACACCAGAGGAATTAAAATTAAGATGTTAATAGGATAGTTCCAATGAACGAGAATACGAAGGACAGAATACCTCTCTTGTATTAAATTTACATCTGGCTCGTATGATAGAAGTAGCTGAGAGCTTATATTCCGTCTCATTTAAGCAAATTTGAGGCAATAGTATTACCAAATTCAAGTAGATAATTTTTCGTAAATGTCCTTACAAATTGTATACCTCACAAGAAAAAATGATTCGGTATAGTTTTTTTTTTTTTAAAAAAAAAAAGAGTGTTGTGTTAACCTATAAAACTCATTATGTAATTTTACATTATTTTTTTAGCGGTACAAAGTCCTGTTATGTAGGTCCGACTAGTGTAAATGAATACTAGAAAAACACTGCCACAAACAATGTCAGAATTTCAGCGAATAACCGTTAACAGAGTAAGTAAAGTATATATTTTTAAAATAAGTCTATGTCTTCCATCACTTAAAGTCTAAATAGAATACTGACTAGTAATTAATTGAGGAGCCTTTGAGTACTGTATTGTGTATATAGTTTTGAAGTGTAGAGACAACTAATAAATATAAATAAAATTACTGTGTTGAGCACCATCTAACGAGACCAATTGTAATGACCATATACTTGGCTAAGTTTAACCTGATATCTGAAAGACAAAGTTATGTGCGGTATCTTCAAAGTGGTTCAACTCGTTTCTTTTACCCTTGCTGCTTTTTTTTATTTATTTGCTTCCAAATGAACTCTCCCGGGATCAATCCTTCAAACGGATGACAAGGGATGGAGTGAAAAACACTAAATCACTAAAATGAGCATCAAAAGTTCAAATACTTTTGAACAATGATACTGAAAGGTATATTCTGGAGATTCCTCGTGGTTATATGATTAGCGTACGCGTCTTTGGCGCGGCAGTCCTGGGTTTAATTCCCAGCAGAAGTTCATTTGTTTCACAGGGTCGGACTTAACCCAATGGAACTGGTTGCTTTCAATGGGACTCTACGCCCAAGAAAGTTCCACGTTAGAGTGTAATATTCTCTCGGCTTGTAAGTACAAATAATACATTGCAAGTTGGCTGGGAATCTAAGTCCGACCAAACTAGTTCCAATTGGACCCAGCAGTCTAACAATAAGAACGACGCATTTGGTTTGTATTCCATATTAAGCTGTAGACCCACGTCTCATATAGACTCAGTGCTGAAATGGGATTAATTTGTACTAAGCGCTTAATTAAGAAAAAAGATAAATAGAGTTCGTTTTCTAAAAAGCTAAATTTATATTTGGAAGATATTTTGTTTTTAATTGAATTTTTGGTTACCTATCATCTTCCTCGTTGCTTAATGAAATTGTAATTTTTTTGAATCTGACAAGACAACAAGTACCGTAAAAATCTCTTGACTTGGCCGCCTGCTTACTTTGGTTTCATAAATGTAAAACCTTGTAGAAGCTGCAACGCGTGTTATTAGACTTCCAAACTATGTTATTCATAAGTGTCGGAGGTCTTATAGTACGGTTTTGTCTGTTCGTCCGTCCTTCTGTCTGCCTGTCGACAGGTATCAGAGCAGAGATATCCAGAACAGTAAGAGATACCGATTTAGGATTTAGGATTTAGCTTTCTGGGCTTTCGGGATCAATAGCCATTTAGCCCGTCACGTATGAGGGATGACGTCCCTCGGCGAGCACACAATCCGGAGAAAGGGAATGAAAGGAAAAGATTGGGGAAGGAAGGAAGCGACCTGGGACCTACATGTTAGGTACCATCCCGGCATTTGTCTGGTGTGAATGAGGAAAACCCAGGAAAACTTCACTCAGGATGGCTGGCCTGAAAAAGCTTTTTAAACTTTTTTGACCGAGTGCCCCCCCCCCCGGGAATCGAACCCGGGACCGCTCCGTAAGAGATATCGAGAGCTGGTTTCTTGCAAACCTTTCAAGTCCCAAAAATAGATTCCATCTCCTCCGTTTCAAAGAAACATGCTGTCATAACCAGTAACACTCGACCTAAACCAGAAGTGATTGAAATTTACCAATACTTCCGGTTCCAAAAAAATGGTAAAAGGTATCGAGAATCGTTTTTTGAAGTCGATTACCATTAACCATTTCCGATTTCAAGTTTTATCGCCATAGAACAAAAATGGTAAAATATATGGAGAAGCGGTTTTTCGCAGTCGATTCAGCGTCTCAAGGATATGTTCCATCTAATCCATTAATCCTTTATTCAAGACGAAAGTTGTAAAAATTTTCGGTTGGAACATTGATCACCACAGAAGAGAAACGGCAATAGATAGCGAAAAGTAATTTTTTGCAATCGATTCAGCACCTTAAGAAAACATACGATTGGTACTAAGGATGGCCAAACGGGTGCGGATCTCGGATATACGGATAATATAAGATCCGGATCTCGTATCCGGATATCCGGTTCCTGGATCCGGATCCGAAATTTCGGATCTTGAATCTGGACCCGTTTATCCGGATCTTGGATCCGGATCCGAAATTTCGGATATTGGATCCGGATCCGAAGTTTCGAATCTTGGGTCCGGATCCGGATATCCGGTTCCTGGATCTACATCCGGATATCCGGTTCCTGGATCCAGATCCGAAATTTCGAAGTTCAGATTAGGACTCCTGTTTTTAATATTTTAGGCCTTAGATTCAGACCCAGAACTAAAATATCCATATGTATAAAATATATAAAAAATTTACTAGGTGAATTTTATCTAACTCAGATAATGGGAAGACAATTCAATTTAAATGACAAGAGATGACATCAAAATCTCATTTTCACATTTTTCGTTGTTAGACCATTGTTGCACACACCTCATCATTTTGTCTTTAGTATATCTTTAAATGTACTACGAGTATGCCACTTTCATCTCAAGTCAGTAGTTGTATAGACCTGCCTTTTGTTATATATTAATCGAGTTAGGATTAAAATTCGATTGTTTGTGAGACCTATGATAATATTTTCATATTGAGTTATAACGTTGAAAAACTGCATAGTAATGCTGCATATTTTCTTTGTCCCACATTGGAATTTAATGTAGTCTATCTTATACAGTCGACTCTTATGATAAATCCAATGATCTGAACTCCTGCAGTATTACGCTAAAATAATGGATGCCTTTGAATTTTCGTCATCATTTCTATTTTTTTTTATTACGAGCAAAATAAATATCATAAGCGGTATTTTACATAATACACATAGATGAAGATCAGTTAGTTGATTGCTTAAAGTTTACCGCAAAACTATTACATCTCCAAGACACTGGTGGTCTAACAAGGAAGGTGTCCGAAGTGTAAATCTCAGATTTCAAAAAGGTTTATGCAGATTGTTAGGGGGGCTCATGGAATAAAGATCGGCACAACAAATTTCGGCGGAACCCCATATTTGGGTGGGGCAGTGCCCCATTTGTGATTTTCGGCTTTCGTAGGAAAAATCGGCCTTCTGATTTGAAAATTGACTTATTGTTGTCTACAATCGTTGTCATTTGTCTTCATTTGCCTGAAGATGCTTTAATTGTGGGGCTGTGATCCCTATGCGTGTGGGGCCCCCTCACAAGTTTAATACATGTTCCCCGTTCATTTTGACAAGCTGAATTCAAATATGTGATTAAAAGTACTTTGTGGAGCACATGTGCGGCACAGGTCTCTACCTAGTTTCTGGGATGCTAAATTACAAGTTGAAAGAGAACTGAAGGGCTTGAAATAGGAGTTTGGCAGAATCAGTGTTTACTGTATGGATTGTATGTTTTACAGAAATGGAACGCTCCCCCGGAATTAGGAGTAACAACGATATTACAATGTAGGTGATGCCATATTTACTTTAAATTGTGTTCATATTTGATATTTTGTAATTAACGATTAGCAAGTATGTACTGCAGAATCTTTTGATACGTGTACTAGAAAGCCCGTTTGTTACTTAGTGGCTAATAGAAATAGTATAGGGGACATAACGAACAAACAAAATACTAAAGAAAACGGCAGAGACGTCAGCTAATCCAATGGTTTTGGGTTACTCAGGGCGCGGGAGCGAGGACCTCTCTCCACTTGCTTACTAAACTGCTGCTTGAGCGAAGCCTGTCTGACTATAAGTAAATAAACTAATTTAGACATGGACAAACTTTGTATATGCATTTATTTGGTACTTATGAGTATTTTAAAATTATAAAATTAGTATTCAAAAATACAGCACATTCAATTCTATATTGTACAAACAAAGTTAAAAGGAACCCCAGAACGACGAAAAGATAGCGTGTACAATGTTAAATACACTCACAGTTCATTTGGCGCCATTTAAAGCATGCGCGACAAATCTATTTACTCCATTCGCGAAGTGAACGCGTCCTTGGACAGACGCTGTTTCGAGTTATCGTCTTATATAGAGATTGAATATCTGTTATTAGGAAGCCAGTGTCTTATGTCGCGTTATGAATTTCGTTTAGGTTCACTGTATTTACTTACGTATTATGTACTTACGTATTTACTACGTGTTAGTAAACTGAATACATTTTGAACACGTGAAGTCTCATAATGAATCCTGTGAATATCATTTCACTTCTACAAACTGCATTTCCTGCTGAAAAATATGTAGCAAAGATTATTACAGATAAGGAAAAAGAATTGGCATCATCTTTCATTGATATTTTAGAATGTGGTATGAAAGATCCCATTTTTGTTGTCGAAAAGACGGCAGAACTCGACATCGATAAATGCTTAACAGTGACAATAGCCGTAGACGATCCCGAATGCGAAGTTGTAGAAGATGACATCCCTAAAGGCGATGAAGTACCAACAGAGTACAAGAAAAAAAAAAGTCGTCAAGTTTTGGAAATCTAAATCAAGTCCTGCAGGTAAAAAAAAAAAAAAAAAAAAAAAAAAATCAAGTGTACAAACTAAATCTAAAAAGTAAAACATGCGTCGCAACTTTACCGGTGGGAAGCTTAAATTGATAATCAAGGAACACGCAATGACAAATGTTCGTCTATTTTCAATTTTGTGTATGCAAAGTTCATTGAAGCTAAAAGAGATTTCCTGCCTGTACATGACATGGCTCTCCGGAAATGAGCAATTAAAAACACGAAAGAAATTAATCTTGAAAACTTTAAGGTTTCCAAAAGTTGGTGCTCCCACTTGTGAGGGGACCCCCCCCCACAGGGATCCCCGACCCACAATTGAAGTATCTTTAGGCAAATGAAAACGAATGACAACGATTCTAGACAACACGTCAATTTTCAAATCAAAAGGCCGATTTTTACTACGAAAGCCGAAAATCGCAAATGGGGCACTGCCCCACCCAAATATAGGGTTCCGCCGAAATTTGTTGTGCCTATCTTTATTTCATGAGCCCCCCCTAACAATATGCACAAACCTTCTTGAAATCTGAGATTTACACTTCGGACACCCTCCTTGTAAGAACAAAATCCATGGCTTTCCCATAAAATCTTAAGTCTCTCTATATAAAAATGGCAAAGCCCTGAGTGAGTGACAGACCACCGTACAGGCCAAATCGCTTAAGCTAGAAACTTGAAATTTGTACAGTATATAGAATTTGTGACGAAGGGTACCACCAGGGAAGGATTTTGGGAAATTCGACGAGGAAGGGGAAAATGGGGTGGAAAATATTTCAATAAAATGGCCATATCTCCGAAATCCTTGACGTTAGATACTTCAAACTTGGTATTTGGGTTTCTCAATGAAAATAATATGATACTTATTTAAGTGTTTTTTGATATTTAAATTAGAAGGGGCAGGAAAGATGTAGAAATTAAAAAAAGGGGTGGAAATTGCAATTATTGCAATTAGTATAATAATATACCTATATCTCGGAAACTTAAAGGGTTAGAAACATGCACTGAGAAAAAAATGTAGGTGGCGTACTTAAAAAGATAGGTTACATGCGTAATTCCTGTAGTTTTTGGACTTAACGTACAGCAGACGTATAACTGAAAACACATGTTTTATAATACTTTCTGTATAAGTTTTCCGTCTATACATACTTTCCGTATGAAATCATGTAGGCGGTCAGGATCTCACATACAAATGGACGTATATGACATATAG
Organism: Thermobia domestica; assembly: GCF_964235325.1. Classification (NCBI taxonomy): domain Eukaryota; kingdom Metazoa; phylum Arthropoda; class Insecta; order Zygentoma; family Lepismatidae; genus Thermobia; species Thermobia domestica. The sequence goes on along the minus strand of NC_137459.1, from coordinate 189,259,451 downwards.
CTGACGAAGGTAACATAAGTATATGCATGTGATATACGGAAAACTGTTAGATGTCAGACATCCTGCAACGGCATGATGTAATATCTAAGGGCAGTGCCTATGTAGCATACGGATAACGTATGCTCCATACTGATTTCTATAATAAGCAAGAGGATACTGTATATTTGTACGTACAATATACCGCTGGCCGGAGAACAGATTTTTCTCTGTGTGGAATTTGGTATCTGGATTCCTCACTTAAAATAATAAGATACATATTTCAACGTTTTTTGATATGTGACCCAGAAAGGAAGAAAAAGGGCGGGAAGAATATTAGGTAGGGATTACAAACATCTTCAATCCTTTAAGGTGAGAGACTTGAAATTTGGTATTTGGATTTCTCATTGAAAATAATTTGACATGTGTTTCAGTGTTTTTTGTTGTTTTAGTAAAAAGGTAAAGGAAAAATATGGAAAGGAGAGGGGGTGGGGATTGCAATTATTATAATAACATGTCGATATCTGGGAACCTCTGAAGGTTAGGAGCATAGAATTTGATATTTTGACTTTTCATTTGAAATAATTAGGTATGTATTTAAGCGTTTTTTTGATGTGTCCTAGAAGGGAAGAAAAGGGGCGGGAAGAAAAGATTTTTATATCTCGGAATCTTGGTATGTTAGAGAAATGAAACTTGTTATTTGAACAAAAATTCGTTATGTTTTCAGGCTTATGATGTGCGAGGCCGTAGACCGACCAAATGTGTGGGCTGGGGGGAAAGCCCCCACGTACTCGCACTGAAATTCGGTATATCTCGGGATACCGGAATGTTATTACATACAACTTGATATTTGAACTGAGATTCGGTATGGTTGTAGGTTTACGAGGTGCGAGGCCGTAGGCCGATCAAATGAGATATCAGAGGGTCTAAGGGCGAATCCCCAGATTTTTCTTTTTAAATTGATTATGATTAGAGGCTTTTGTGGTGCGAGGCCGTAGTAACGGGAGTCTAGTGGCGAAGCACCCAACTAGCCGCAGGCTAGTAAGTATATAAATGTATTTGCGTAATGACTGGAAATTGCATGTATGCCTGTGGATAAAATTGCATAAGTAGCCACGAGAAATGACAAACCTTTAAAATAAAAATTTTAAAAAGCCAACAAAATGTACTCTTGAATGAGTTGTACATTATGTTTGCGCAGGGGCGGATCCAGAACGAACTCTTGGAGGGAACGAATGGATTCTTAGGGGGGCGGTTGGGGATGCTAGCAGTGAAAAATTACTTAGATGATCTGAAATTGCCACAAATTTCTACTAAAGCACACTGTTAATGGTGCCGCTGGGTAGGGGCGAACGACTTTTCGCCCTCCTCCTGGATCCCCCTATGTGTTTGCATGAATGATATAGCGCCTTATACAGCTATATTATATAGACTTAATAGTAGTGGATTACTAATTATAAAAATACGTGTTACTGCTCGAGGCTGCATATGGCATTTTGTATCCACATACAGCTACATTAATACATTAATTTTGACACATTAATTGACATTTAGAACTTTATCTCTACTACAATTCTGGGGTGGTACGGTCACAGAGAAACGTATTGTTAAAGAAAGAAAAAAAGCTCACCAAGAACAAGAAAAGGAAGTTGCTCCTTCATTTGATTTGATCTATATTTTATGGGCTGTTCTATTAGCTATGGCCTAGCCCACCACGACTAGGAAATGGCCTCATTCAGTGACCACAATAACTCAGAAAGAATTAGAAAAGTAAGCAGCCTAAGCCTAATGAAGAAACTTGGGCTTGAGACTAAGGTTTCATACCAGCATTTGAGTAGTGTTACAGAAAACAGGACAAATTTCCATCAAGACGACCACTTTAAAAAAGATTTACTACCTTCTCGATCGAGTATTTCCACTAGAATCGAATCTGACAGTGAGATTGCTCTCACCAAAGTAGACAGTTTTAGTCAATCAAATTTGGAGTAATTGTGAAATATTAAGGCACAAAAACCAAATATCAACAGAATGAAGAGAACGCAAGGCTGTCACACGATCACATACTACAAGTGTCTTAAAATCTTATTTTAAGCATAGGATTGAAAATCACTTTGTCAATAATTTCGAAAACTTTGCTGATTCGGAACACCCGAATTTTCTGACACGAAGTTTCGGATTCGGATCCAAGATCCGGATTTTCGGATCCGGATTCAAGATGCGGTTTTTCAGATCCGGATCCAAAAAATCCGGGTCTGGCCATCCCTAATTGGTACCCATAACACTCTACGAAGCCGAAAATGATTGAAATTTATTAGTACTTCCGGTTTCAATATTGCTTTGCATAAGACAAAAACAGTAAGATTTGTCGAGTAATAGCTTTATGGTATGGATTGAGCGTTCAAGGAACAGCTTCTATCTTTGATCTTATTCTCCTACTACAGATGTACTACTTTAATTTTGAGTATTGAATTCACATTGTTTGGCTATCAGACTACCGTGATTTCACACTCTGAAACGAAACGCACTTGTTTCTTCATACATTAGCCACTTGTATTATTTGTTATTTTCTGTAGTACCAAAGTTGTCCTACTAAAATAGATTTTATTGTATTTTGCGTGGGAGGTAAACCGAACCGTGTATACAGCGGACCCAGATTCTAACGAAAACTTGTGTTAGGAGGGATTTCATTTTAGAGTTTTCTATGCAATAGTAAGAGGATATTTTAGAGTAGTAAGCGGAACCTCTATAACGCGGATACAGAAAGCCATTCTCATTGGGAAAATATATGCTGAACATTCAATACGCAGAACGTCCATTTCCGTAAGTTTTCTCACTAATAGTGATGAGCGCAAGAGTCTTGCATGCAAGACCAAGACCAAGACCAAGGGGTGCAAGACTGAGACCAAGACCAAGACCAAGACTCTTGCGCAAGAGTCTTGCATAACTACCGGTACTACTTGAATTTGTTTTATAGAATGTAAAAAAAAAAAAAAAAGAAAAATCACCACAGCTTTCACTTGAATTTCTTAGCTTCAGTAAAACTGTATACCCAGTAGTTTATGCAATCCGTGTTAGTCAATCTGCCCAAGTAGCATATAGCTACAATGTGTCGTTTTCTGAATCGGTTATTCGCGTTTTCTGTAGCTATTACTCGTTTTCAAGCCACACAGGTGCCATTGCAGTCAAAGCTTGTTACACGAAAAGAAATGTATCATTGCTGCTGGATTACAAAGCATTCCTGCGTTTTAAAACAACGAGGATTACTTATCGGGAAATCACACACTATTCTACAGGTGTTTGTTATTTGGAGTAAATTAATCCTTCGACCTTCAAGTTGGTAAAGTTTGGGGTCCTAGGATAAATACAGCAAAAGATGGGTTTGTTTTTCATCCTTCAGTTGCTTTACCTCAGGCAGTTTGCTGACGAAACGCCACAAACGTCCAGTAAGAAGAAATTTGCAAAATAAGAAACGCAAATGACGAGCACAAAAAGTCTTTCATGCGTACTTGGAAGTTGTTGCAGGAAGTGGGGAGCATCCCTATGGGTTAAGCAAACTATACAGAAAATCAAAGAAGAAAGTGGCAACTAAAATGAAAAACGAATACATTTCAGAACTGAAAAAACCTTTTATCGCTGCATAAGAACGAAGCACAGACATTATTTCCATTAAAGCACCAGCAAACTCGAAATATTGCAGATTTCTTCAAATCTGGCTTGGTTATATTCAATATTATTTTAATTTGTTCTCTCTTTATCTGGCCAATGTTGCTAAACACATCATCATCATCATAACTATTCTACCATTGTTGACAGATCACTTCCTGCAATTAAAAAGTTTCGATGTAAGGTGGCCCTCAGCTAGTCTCTTCGTCTTGACGTAGGAATTTTCTGTTTTAATACCATCCTTCAACGACATTCCTCCCTCTTTCTCTTTCCTTCCACCATAACCTCTAGCATATCCCTCACAATACAGTTTCCCAATGTCCCAACCAGTTCCTCTTCCTCCTCTTAATTACATCTAAAATTCTTTTTTTTCTTCCCTACTGGTACTATTTCTAAAACCTTCTCTTTCGTTTTTTTCATCGCTTTTGCGTAATGTTCATGTTTCTGTCCGATAAAAACTAACTAACTAGACTAACTCTACGGCCTTTGGAACCCGGAGGTTCAATGCCGCGTTCACAAAAGCTCTCCACTGACTTCTATCCTTAGCCAACTGGATCCAGTTTCTATTTTGTATTCCTATTTCTACCAGATCCATCTTCATATTGTCCTCCTAGGTCTTCCTAATGGTCGTTTTCCGATTGGTCTTCCAGTCAAGACTTTGAAAGTGTTTCTACTTTCTTCCATCCTAGCTACATGACCTGTCCCCTAAGCCTCCTAGACTCATGACCCTAACAATGTTTGGTAAACCGTATAAATTATGTAGTTCTTCGTTATGAAGTTTCCACCATTTTCCATTCCCGTTTCTCTTGGGTCCGAATATTCGTCTCAGGATCTTGTTCTCAAACACTTTCAATCTATGTTCTTCTCCCAGAGTAAGCGACCATGTTTCGCAACCATACTGTACAACAAGCATGATTATCGTCTTATATATTTTAAGCTTCAAATTCCTCGACAGAACTCGCGACGACTAGAATAATAACACGAATTCCCTGCTTTTAATCGATATTTAATTTCTTCGTGAATATGATTTTCGTCTGTTAATATTGATCTCAGATATTTGAAACTATCCACTATGTTTCTGTCTCATTGAGTACATATTGAAATCAGTAAATCAAAATCTCAATATTTAATTGGAAGTTTGTTCAATACAGTGGTGTACTTTTCTTTTGAGGTGTAATATTAAAATTCTGTTAGCCATAACGTCATTTGCAAATGTAAACAAATTATCTTGGCAAGAGCATTGGCTAACCAAAATGCCTGTCACTACTAAATAAGATACACTTTTAGTTAAATTATGGAAACGTGAATATTTAAATGATGTAAAATAGGGTTGCTAGTATATTTACAATGATTTATTGAAATATGATAAGACAAATTAAATGAAGTTACAAAATTAATAACTAATTAATTGTGGTAAAAGTGAAAGCTAATTAATTGAATATTACGAAAGTGAGATTTAGATGGGAGACATTTCCTATTACACTGTAAGAATCTTGAACATTTTCTATTGAAAAATCACAATTCAACATTTATCCATATTATAGGATAAGTAGAAGGATAGTCACTTACAATACTATTCGGCAGAAGAGACCAGAAGATCCAACCTTTGATGGGCAGGAGAGATCCATCTCTATGTTTCGAACGATGGAGACTTCTTTAAAACAATTGCCTTGCTCCTCCACTGTACCAACTGGACCCCGAAGCAAATTTACGGCAGTCTTTTATATCAATCGTGTAACTGTGGTTAAATTCCTCTTAACCTATTTCTGTTGTGACCTACTCACCTACAGAAGTCACGTAGTATAGAATAACATTTAGAATATTACTTCTGGTCTCTTCTAACTCAATGAACGTAGAGAAATAAATCAATCTCTGGTTTTTCAACCTGTATGAAAAATATTTAAAATATATAACTTTTTTTCAACTGTGATTTCTAGTACAATACAAAGATTAGCTAATCGCAGTTGAGAAAAAAATCTGACATCTTTAGAGTTTAAAAATAATTTTGTAATTCATGGTATTTCAGTAATCTATGCCGTCTTGGTTTTCTTTTTTGCATCTCAGGCGTAGCCTGCCTAGTCTGGGAACCAGTAGAGTATTGAGTCTGTTAAAGAAAGATTACGAAACGTTGTGATTTATAAGTAGTGAAGCGTGGGCACCCATTGAAAAAATAAAGGCCACCGCTTATGTTGTATACTATCATCATACTTACACGGAGGTGAACTATATTACATTTAGAAACATATATTGTATTACCATTACTATTGGCGCATTGTAGAATTTATTATCGATATATCCAAAGTAAAAATTACCTATGAAAAGCATAAGATTTCTTAAAAGCAAGACTTGCAAGACTCTTGCAAGCAAGACCAAGGCCAAGACCAAGACTGCGTGTGCAAGACCAAGACCGAGGGTTCCCGTGCAAGACCAAGACCAAGACTGGGTGTGCAAGACCAAGACCACCAGGGTCTTGGTCTTGGTCTTGCATTTGCTCATCACTAATTTAGAATTATCTAGATCCCAGCTCGCGCCAAGTAAACTTTGTGGTGGACAAACACCGTGTGCGTGGGTTTCCTCGGGGTTCTTCCGTTTCCTCCCACTTTCTTCATACCACCATTTCATTCATTTTCCATCATCACCGTCTCCTTTAGCCTAACCGACATGACCGTGGGACGTAAAACTTAAAGATTTACATTTAGAATTAGAAACACGTATGCTAGTAGTATCTTACAGATCCATAGAAAAAAGATAAATACTATCTGAAAGTGTTTGCTTTAACTGTGTATATTGAACTATGTAAACCTGATTTCGAATTGAGACTTCTCTTATGTTCTCCATTATAAGAACCTGTATTATCTATATATTAAAATGCTAGGTTTATATGTTAGTGGTCAATTGCGTTTATATGTTTGTGGCAATTCCTTTTGACAATGAGATCCTGGAAACCACAAGCTGTAAAAACGTGCTGTTTTCACTGGTATATTTCAAATTTTGTGTTCACCTGCCAGTTCTAATTCAATTATTTTTAAAGTGCTGTTATTGTCCTATTTAACATTTTAGGGTTCGTTTGAACCCATAAGATTAATATTGTCGCTAGGGCGAAACTAGAGTTCTTGTCCTTGTGTTAGGCAACCAGCAGAGGAGTTACGGATAGCGGGTTGACCGACATTGCAGGCGCTTTGCATCCACGGAAAATCTATTGCATGCTGGTAACTTCAAAGACCTCAAGAGCCGTCCTCAGACTGTTACTTAGTTTTTTTGTATCTGTTTCAAATTATACCGTTAATAAGTAGGTGTGTAAATAGGTATGTAACATAAAGATTTTTTTTTCCAGAATCGATTAAGAAATTAAAAATGAATAACTAGGTTGAGCAGGGTTGGCAACTTCAACTGCTTTCCATTCTTTGAATCATTTGAATTCTTTATGCTCGGCACTGTACTGCATTTAAAAATTAGCTTCAATAATTCTGGATATATGATTATGCAATCACAAATTAGTTTTTATTTCTTCTGTAATACTTGTATCTCACATCAGAATTTAAAGAATGCGTTTAAAGCAAAAGATCACTAGTCGTCCCAAATCCTGTATTACTCCGGAAAGGGGAGTTAAATCCGGTACACTGTTACTCCCGATGAGACTTTCCTTCTAAAGAATCCTCGAGATGCCATTAATAAATAGTCGAAATAAAAAAAATGTAGTGGTTTTCCAATTGGATAGTTAACTTAATCTTCTAATCCTTTTTTTTTTTCAGACAGCTGGGGTCAACTTTCCGGATAGCTATCTTCCACCTGTTTCTATCTTGTGTCATGTCCGCTGTTACACCACACTGTACCATATCGTTCTTAATACAATCTCCCCACTTCTTCCTTGGCCAGCCTCGGGCTTGTTTTCCATTCAGTTCTATAGATCTACTCGGTGAGCTACATATTCCAAAGATCTTCTTACATACCCAAACTATCTCAGTCTATTTTCTTGCAGCTTTGGTACTACTAGTCTCACTTATATTGTTCCCCGGGTCACTTCATTAATTCTGTCCCTCCACGTCACGCCACACATCTACCGTAGCACTTTTATCTCCGCAACATGCAACTTCTGTTCATCTCTCTTCTTGTCCTACAACATTCCGCTCCGTATAATATGAGAGGTATCACTACTGTTTTGTAAATTTTTCCTTTGAGGTGTTTTGTACCCTACAATAACTCTGCCGCTTCTCTCCATTTTGTCCAACCGCTGCTAATTCTGCTGTTTACATCTTCTATTCCTGCACTTTCCTGCAGTATTGATCCCAAGTACTTGAATTTCTTGTTATTACTACGTCTTCTTCATCCAGTCGTATTCTTGTATTCTCGATTACATTTTCTTTCAAAGGGCAAAGTAAATATTCTGTCTCCGTATTACTAATTCTACGCCCTTTACTCTCCAACTCCTCTCTAGACATGTAATTTCTCTTGCAGTGCTGCCTTGGTCTCACTCACCAGCACGATGTGTTCTGCAAATAGCATATTCCCTGGTGCCATCTCTTGGATATCCTTTCTAAGTTCGTCCATCACAATCTCAAAAAGGTATGGGCTAAGACTAGGTACCTGATGAAGCACCACTTTAACTGTGAACTCTTATTGTTATTCCACACGTGCTCCTCACTACTGTACTACATCCATCATCATATCTTGAATTATACACATGTATGTGTTCGAAACACACTTCTTCTTCAGTTCCCACCAAATAAGATCTCGTGGTACTCTATCATACGCTTTCTCTAGGTCGATGAAAAGTATATGGAGGTCTTTCTGGTATTCTTTATACTTTTCCAATAACATCTTAAGTGCTAATATTGTATCCGTTGTCGATCTTCCTGGCATGAAACAAATCAGTTATCTGTTATTTCGGTCAACTCCCTCAATCTTGCACCTATCATTCTCTCCAACAGCTTCATCACATGACTTATAGGTTTTATTCCCCCGTAGTTGTCAAATTCTTGCACATCTCCTTTGTTTCTAAAATCCGGCACAACGCAGCTGTTTCTCCATCCTTTGGCACATTTTGTGTTTTCAATATCCTATTTAAAAATTGAGTACACAACTGCAGTTCTTTATCTAAACTTTTCCATACTTCGTTAGGGAGATTATACTGTCTTAGAGCTCTAACACTTTTCGTCTTTTTTAATGACATTTTCTACCTTTATCGTGGTCACAGGCTGAACCAGTTCCTGATTCTTGGATAGATTTTCACAAGTTTCCCTCGGGATATCTTCGTTGAGAAGTTTCTTGAAATACTCCTCATCTTCATCTTCTCACTTCTCAGAACCTCGTTATTTTCATAGTTAATACAACACACATGTGAAATATTTTTCTTTTGCCTCTCTCTTTCCTTCGATAACTTGTATACCATCTCTTCTCCCTGTTTTGTTTTCAGATTGTTGCACAACTCATCATAAGCCTTGCCCCTTGCTACTAATTGTTTTGTTAGCGTTCTTCGTCGCTTCCTTGTAATTCATCAGACCTAGTCAATTGTCAGAGTTCTTCCATTTCTTCTGTCGTTCCTTCTTCTCCTTGACAGCTGCTTGAACTTAATTATTCCACCAGTATGCTTCCTTATCAATGAGGCCTCTTCCTTTTGTTTTTCCCACAAATTTTCTTGCTGTTTCCTTGAGTGTTCTTGATACTCTTCTTCACTCCTCTTCCACGAGCAACTATTCTTCCTTTATTCACAGTACTCGTGATGTGGGAATTTCCTTCCTTTCGAATCTTTTCAGCACTTGTCTCATCTAGTTTCTACCATTTCATTCGAACAGGAACATTTTGTCGTCTTCTTCCTTTTTTTCTTTGATGAAGATATCGGCTACTACGAGGTGTTCGAACAAAGTGGTGGAAACTAAATGGGAGAAGTGTTGAAAATATTTGAAACGAAATTACCAGATCCCAAATACTGCAAATAAAGGAAGAGGAGTGCTCGTGGAAGAGGAGTGGACCAGAGTATTAGTAACACTCAGAGAAACAACAAGAAAAGTTGTGGGAGAAACAAAAGGAAGAGGCTTCATTAGTGAAGTTAATTTAACACATTTTTCATATTAACTAGAATTATACTACCCGTTCAATTTTCGTATATTTTATTCATTTCTTCGATTTTGAAGTTTCCAAACACACCTACCATATTTTCCCAAGCAAAATGTAGTTAAATATGTTTCAGTCTAGTCAGTTACAGTACATTTTTTATAGCTTCTGAATTGTAATGTAGATCGAATTTAGGTAAAAAAAAAAAATAATAAAGTATATAGATATATAGATACAGAATCTGTGGAACAACATATATGACTTAAGCAGACTAGGCAACGATATTTAGAGGAAGTGTACTCAGCAGATTTAGAGTCCTATCATCATGGTTGCAATTTTCTTCAAGAGGAGCCTACTACTTTCATTCCAGTGTATTCACAATTGTTTTTGTTACTGCGTTAGGTGAACGCTGATTCAACATACTTGATTTTTTCTCATCAGTCACGACCAGACGCAGCGCAGCTAGGGAGTTGGTGTATACAGTGTTCGTTGAATTACGACCAATTTCGTTTTCTTTTTTTGTTGTTTCCTTTTATCTTTTCTTTTTTCTTTCCTTTTAGAAATTAGACCAGTCGAATTAGGTATCTCTCGTGAGCACAATTGGTAAAGAATTATTTTCTTCACAGGTTTGTTGTAATCGTGGTCCTAATCAACATACGAAAAGTCCTGAATGGTCTGCCTTGTGCTAACTCCGCCATCTTGGAAAAGCATATCTTCATTCAGTTTTCGGCTAAGTTCTAAAAAAAACGGTTAATTTTAGGAAGAAAATGAACTAGACTAATTTGAAAGAGAAGAAAATTTCCTGTTAGATAGAGCTTTTACATTTCTCTCAAAAGGTGAGCATTCTATCACCATCTTCACAGCACTTTTGGTGAGGTAATATGTGGTAATATGTAACATTGACACCCCTCGAGATATATTTGTGATTTTCTCCCTTGCTCGTACGTAATGATTTTTTTCTTCACAAGATTGTTGTAATTGTTGTCCTCATCAACATACTAAAAGTTCTGAATGATGCGACTTCTACTGACGCCGCCATCTTGGAAAAAATATGGCACAGATAGGTGGAGATATGGCACCTTCATTTGGTTTTTGACTAATTTCTCTAAAATGGCTAACTTTAGAAAGAAAATTTTGGACCATTTTGAAAAAGTAAAAAATATATTATTAAATAGAACTTCCGTATTTTCTTCAATACTCATGGTTCTCCAGAAATTGTGGTCAGTTTTCCTGTCTTGAAATTATAAGTCAGCCGAAAATTGTCTATGTTACCGGAATATTGTATTTTTAAAGGATAATTTACTATTATTCATCTCTAATTGATTTTTTTAATATAAAGGATAAAATGTAGAATATTTCTTGAGCATTTGAGCGCATCGCCTTTGCTAATAAATAGCAGATATTACTTACGATGTTTTTAAGGCTTATTTCCACATCACATTTGCCATATTGGGAGAAACGGCCAATTGGTGTTTTTTTTTTTTTTTTTTTTGGTGTCCCCTGTAGGCCTAATTCAGAAATGTAATATCATTCTAATTTTCATCTTCGTTCTTATCATCTATTATTTCTATTGCAGGTTGATTACTACTACATCCCATGCTTTTTTGCACAAGCAACCTTCACAGTTTTTTATGCAGAGGCATGAAATTAGTTTTATTGATTCGTCAGATGCCGGTGCTTGAGTCATTGGGATAGGTAGAAGAATGTTTCCATTAGCTTTCCATTCCCATTCTTCTGGATCAAATTGTTTCCTTCTCCATAATTGCACTTAATGGAAAATCCTCAACATGGGCTTGGAGGCTGCATCTGAAGTCGGAGAAAGACTATCCAACTTCACTTCGATCTTCCTTTTTGCAATATCTCTGTTAAAACACTTATGCCTGTAGTCATCAAGAAATTTATCTGATTTGTCAGCTCCGTATAATGCAAAGACGAACATTTCTCCTATTCACAAATCTCATTCGTGGTAGCATCAGGATTATTGAAGATACTTACAACATCTCGTATATCTTCTCACTTGTTAAGCAGTGCAATTGTCTTGGTCTTTCCTTTGTGAAAGAAGGCTGAAATCCTGTCAAAATCCGAACAACTTACAGCATGAGCGAACAGGAGTTTTCTTTTAGGTTAGGGTGCTTCTCCTTCAGTTGCGTGGCAGAGTACGTTTTAGTAGACACCTTTCCTCTTCCTGGCTTTACGAAGGTACGCACTGCCGAAGGTACCATCTGCATTAACCCTGTCGGTAAGGATAATAATTCCTTGCAAATGGACAGTGTATTTCAAGCCAGCTCACAAATATTTCAGTATCTTGGTCGTAGTTTTCTTATTCTTGCTTTTTCGAGACCAGCATGTTGGCTCACTGTGATCAGCCTTGCATTGCAAAATTCCTCGAAACTTTCAGCCGTCTCAGATGATACTGGCGCGCCTTGTATCTGCTTTGTCACAACGGTTTCTGACACTTCTCTTCCTAGACTGAGACCTCCAACAGTTTTCATGGTTCTTATAAGTGTCTGTTCAATAGTCATATCGGTCCATAGCCCAGCCCACAATTTGTCTCTTCTTCTGACTTCAAAACTTTTCATGAATGCTTCCGCTCCACTTCAGTTAACTTTGTATGAAGAATGCTTATATGGTGCAAGTACCTTTGACAAGATTTGGCATATGCTGAGTAGCCAGCAACGTGGAAGAACGGCATAATTTGTTTCGCACATATCAAATGTGGCTCCCAATCACTCATCCTTTCTACGTTTATGAAGTTCCTTAGAATAGTCACTATATGGAAGTATCGTATTCTAAGTTTTGCAGTTGGGCCTTTTTCAGCTGTCGATGTAAGGCAATCTTGAAATTTGTTTTAAAAAACCTTAACTACTGTAGATCCATTAATGGACTCGTAAGTACCTAATCCATTGATAGCTTCTTTGGCAGTGTTTGATATTTCTACTGTCATCTCATCAGAAATGTCTACGCTGTTCAGCAAAATATGTGCCAATACTCTTTGTGTTAACAAATAAGCTCGAACAGCCCTTGCGTAGTGATAATCAGATATCATTTTATCAATTGAATTTGTAGCATAAACAGTGACTTATAACTCCTTCAAACCGCTGTCTGACATGATGTGTTCGATGGCGCCCATGAAAGACATTAACATATGAAAAATATGGAAACTTTCAAGTTGCACCATGATAAATCTAAAGAGGAAGCTACGATATCGCATGCTTTTGCTTGTAGTAGCTGATCGAACGTCACAAAACAATGTTTTGCTTTGTTTCTTGGGACACTTTGTAAGCGTAGTGAAAAACACTGTTCATGGTGTTGTAATTGCTTGCCGGCATATAACAAATGGTAAATAATAATAGGACTTTGGTAACTTCATAAGGTATATGTTCCGTTATCTAAATATGGCAGCCCGGGAGTATTTAGCCACTTCTCAAACATTCAAAGCACGTCACTACAATCAGTCATCGGATTATTTAATTTAGTTGGTTGAAAAGCGTGTATATCTTGCACGAACATTGCTCATAATCCCTCGTCTATATCCCTGTGAAAATTCTTTATTGGTATACTTTGAGTAGATTCAAAGATTTCTAATGATAATGTAGGTTTTGATATCACCATGGTCTGCGGTGATCCTTCGGATCTCTAAACATATATACTTTAGTTTCAGAGTTAAATAATGATCAATTAATCCCCAAAACATTTCAATAATTCTGCAAAAGTGTCAATTTTTTAACGCAAATTTATAATTTGACCTGAAAAGTGGCCATATTTTTTTCTTTCTTTTTTTTAAAGAATGCTTACCTTTTGCGAGAAATGTAAAAGATCTATCTAATACGAAATTTTCTGCTTTTTCAAATTGGTCTAGTTCATTTTCTTTCTAAAATTAACCGTTTTTGAGAAATTAACCTAAATCCAAATGAAGATGTGTAATCTTCTGCCATTTTCCAAGATGGTAGAGTTAGCACAAGCAGGATTTTTAAGGACTTTTCGTATGTTGATTATTACCACTACTACAACAATTCTGTGAAGAGAAAAAAATTACTAATTATGTCCACTAACACCATATACGAGAATCCTAATGTGGAATGTGGAATTCAGTGGAATTCAGTGTTCCTCACCTTTAATTATACGTGACGCCAAATATCCAGGGTCACTCCTGATACTATCTTGTTCATAATATTTTATTCATCTTGTGCTAGTCCACTGAACGAGAGCCTACTCACGTCTCATTTACGTTTGATAACAATCGCATGCTTATAGATTGTTATTAAAATAATTTAAACATCTTAATACAGTTACTTGTAAATTTACCTTATTAATACATGTTGGATTATCTTTAGTATATAAAAAGCTATTAGGACAGGAAGATGCTCACTGAATATTTGTTTGGGAGTGTGATATATCTTGCTCACAGCCTGTCTTCGCGAAGATTGTTAATGGTTGTTGCCAGTGTGCGAATTAGATAATCTATATTGGGGGGGATAAAATTAGGCCAAAGGACATAGTCTGAAGGTTCAAATTTCAAAATGAGACAATAAATGCCTTACCCCCCATATATATATATATATATATATATATATATATATATATATATATATATATATATGTGTGTGTGTGTGTGTGTGTGTGTGTGTCTGTGTGACATCTGTAATAAATAAGAGATTTATTAATTTAATAAATCTACCGACAATAACTATGCACATATATATTGTCTGACATATACACACCCCACTAAACCTTTCTGAACGTGTTTTAATATTGTACTCACTCTTGTCCCCGTAGCTCTCTAAGGTTTATTTAGTTAATAATTTGGCTCGAGCGATAGCCATGATCACAAGCATATGTTAATTTTTCCACTCATATTGAAAGCTTCCACTTTGCATTAATACATACAGGTTGCGAAAAGAAACCTACTTCAGTCTTGTGAAAACCACTAAAATTATCAGTTAAACCGGACATTTTTTTTTAAAAGAAAATCTAGATATTAGCCTATCAAATAAGAAATGGATTGTTGCTGGTCCCGATTTCTCACATCAAGGTCAAATCGAAGGCCAAATATTTAAAATCTCTCAATTCAAATTTCGAGCTTGTGCTTCTACTTACCGCTAAAGCTGTGCTCATCACGACTTTTTTTTCTCCAAATATCGATTCCGTGATGGGCACGGAAAGTCAACATTTTAAAATTACTTTACTGTTAGGTTGAAGATGAGTTGATTCACTATGGGCTACGTTATTCAAATAAAGTAAAACATTACACTGAAGTTTTTCAGACAACATTAATTGCGTGGACAGCAAACTGTACAGCGAAAAGATGGAAAAATGAAGGGTTAACTTTTAAAAAAAACCGCTCCAGTTGAAATGCTTATACAGACACGGACAATGACACGGAGAACCAGTCGTATTAACAAATGCTGAAACAAATCTTGAATTATTCGCTTATTCACCTAAAAATCACCTTCATTAACATGTCTGCTCACTAGGAGCGTATCCCTCAGCGTGTACGTTAACATATACTTACGAGAGAATACCTATGTCTCAGATTTTGAGTACAGTTTCAAAAGTTCATTTGCGTAAACTGTAAAAGCAGTGATTACTATGCTAATTATCACAAATTAAATGCAACTTTTGAGTTTCATACACACAACCTACTAGGGAATGAAGACCATGTGCTAACAAAGAGTACACTGGAAAATGAAATAACATGTTATAACAAAAATTAAAATAAGATGATAATCGATACAAATATAGAGGATGAATATGACATATCCGAACTTCGCCAAGTATGGTAGAAGAAGCTATTTGTTTACTTCTTCTTGGCCTACCGCTAAGAATATTTATAAATCTATATGTGGCTTTGTTATACGCAATTAGTACATTCAAATTCACAAACGATGACGAACTGAAGGGTACGAAGGCACAGTTGCAAGTAACAACCGTAGTCATAATAATATAGTTCTACTAAACAACGTTGAAAATATTGGGTAATTAGGTGGTAAGTAGAAATGACCAAAACTGAACAGTTTACACCGATCATTTCGAAATACAGCTAGAAGATTAAATTTACAAGAAATAAAAAAAAATCAGTGAAATTTGGAGTTATACTAACAAGGGACATCACCCAATTGTCCGGCTCCGATTTTAATGAAATTTTTGTTGCTGATAGAGGATATGTATTCATGACTTGTGATGACAGAAATTTTTGCCATCGTGCATGTTTTCTATTTTTTAATAATTTTTAAAAGTTGTGATGTGATTAATAGAGATTACTGCAGAAGTCCCTTACTACCCTTTGTAAACGGAGTGTTAATGAAAGAACATCCATGTAGATACGTATAGGGCCTAGAGGGAAGTCGTATGGTACGTATGACCTTGACGGCAGCCATCTTGAAATCCGCAATTTTGAATTAAGGTCAAGTTTTTTAAATGGGAATAGGGTAATATGATACATAGTTTCGGGCTAGAATTTAATCAGAAAGACAATGGTGAAGCTAGTTTTAAGATGCGCTTATTTGGTGAAATGTTACAGGCATATTAATTGTTTATACTTACTATGTGCGTAAGTCCCTTATCTCCGCTTCTAACCCGCGTATTAATGACAATAAGTGGATAAAGGTTTCGGTAATACATATTATGCCTAGAGGGAAGTGGTACGATAAGGGTATAACTGACGGCAGCCATCTTAAAATCCGCCATTTTGAATTAAAGTGAAGTTTTGAAAACTGAAAACCATAGCATGTGGCACCAAATTTTAATAGTAAATTTTCCTCAAAAGCCAGTGGTATGCTTATTTTTGTTCTATAGTTAACCAGTATGAATTTATGACTTTTCTAATGTGCACGAAACGTCCATTATTCGATCTTCCAAATTGGCAACACTCCTAATTTTCATCACATGTTTTAAGATTCCAACTGGCACTTTGCAATTGTTTCCATGGCTCATGTTTTCTAAATTTATTACATTGTTTAAGAGTTGCGATTTGTCAGTTCATGAATAGCGTTGGGATAAGCATCCACCAATCTTTCTGAATTTTGAAGACTTGCCATGTAATTATTAATTCCCTAGGCAGTGTAGTTATTTATTTTATCCCAGAGTACATGAGGAACCTATGGACCTATGTGATGTAAAGAAATACAAATGAAATTATAAGAAATTTGTGTAACACGAACTCACAATTATCACGAAATATAGCCTATATGTTGCGGAAACGACAAACAGAATTTTTTTTTTAAATAAATACAACTTTACAACTTTAAAGGAACAGCAGCAATGATAGAAAAAATCAAACAGGCATAATATTACTGTTCCGAACACACTGTTTGTACCATGAACAAAATATGAAGACTGCTAACTTGTTTAAAAAAAGGTGTAACTTAATTGAGTTCCCGATCAATACTGATTATAAATCTTACAAACATGAACCATCGACAACAATCACTAGAAAACGAATGACTTTTTTGTCTGACTAGCTAAAATATTGCCATAGAAAATAAATAAATAAATAAATAAATAAATAAATAAATAAATAAATAAATATACAATAAACAAATAAATATAAAACCAAACAAAAGACCATTAATTTACACAACAATCATATTTCGTTTCCTTTTTCGAAGTGAATTTTCAACTTATTTCTCGTCTCATCTACTATCCATTATAAGCTACGTCTACGGTATTACCTGAATGCAAAGTTGGAGTTCTTTCGTTCTGTGATGATTCATGTCAGTAAACGAGTTTTTGAATTGCAGGTATAGGAAATAAATAATTACATTGCCTATGAAATTATTAATTACATGGCAAGTCTTCAAAATTCAGAAAGATTGCTGGATACTTATCCCAACACTATTCATGAGCTGACAAATCGCAACTCTTAAACAATGTAATAAATTTAGAAAACATGAGCCATGGAAACAATTGCAAAGTGCCAGTTGGAATCTTAAAACATTCGGTGAAAATTAGGAGTGTTGCCAGTTTGAAAGATCGAATAATGGACGTTTCGTGCACATTAGAAGAGTCATAAATTCATACTGGTTAACTATAGAACAAAAATAAGCATACCATTGGCTTTTGAGGAAAATTTACTATTAAAATTTGGTGCCACATGCTATGGTTTTCAGTTTTCAAAACTTCACTTTAATTCAAAATGGCGGATTTTAAGATGGCTGCCGTCAGTTATACCCTTATCGTACCACTTCCCTCTAGGCATAATATGTATTACCGAAACCTTTATCTACTTATTATCATTAATACGCGGGTTAGAAGCGGAGATAAGAGACTTACGCACATAGTAAGTATAAACAATTAATATGCCTGTAACTTTTCACCAAATGAGCGGATCTTAAAACTAACCTCATCATTGTCTTTCTTATTAAATTCTAGCCCGAAATTATGTATCATATTACCCTATTCCCATTTAAAAAACTTGACCTTAATTCAAAATTGCGGATTTCAAGATGGCTGCCGTCAAGGTCATACGTACCATACGACTTCCCCCTAGGCCCTATACGTATCTACATGGATGTTCTTTTATTAATACTCCGTTTACAAAGGGTAGTAAGGGACTTCTGCAGTAATCTCTATTAACCACATCACAGCCTTTTAAAAATTATTAAAAAATAGAAAACATGCACGATGGCAAAAATTTCTGTCATCACAAGTAATGCATACATGTCCCCTATCAGCAATAAAAATTTCATTGAAATCCGAGCCGGACAATTGGGTGATGTCCCTTGTAAGCATAGTTTGAGGGGGAAAGCGAGCATCCCCGGTGGGGATACTTCAGCTGACTTCTTTGGGGGGGACCAAATGTGATTGAGGGGGAAAATCCCCCTCATCCCCCCCCGGTAATTCGCACCCTGGTTGTTGCCGATATCAAATTGGAGGGTGCTGTCCCATCATGTCTCATACGTGCTTGATATGGGTTCGGTCCAGAAGCCGAGTAGGTCAAGGTAGAAGGCATATACAGAGTAAAGATTGGGTTGTCCTAAAAGAATGGAGACGCATGTTATTCTGCTGTAATATAGGATCCCACTAATTATCCACATAAGATCTGAGAACAGGAATGACGATACCACGAATGTATGACGCATTAATCGTAGTCCCTGAATGAAAACCAGTAGCGATCAAGTTATGTAGCTTAATACTCCCCCTATCAATATGCTAGCTGTGAGTCTTGTATAGTGAGTGCGAACACAGAATGGATTTTCCCTTTCGCCTGCACCAATACGGGCACGTTCACAACCATCACTGTCCGAGGCTCTTTTCGTCGAATACCAATACACTCCATGTATACACCCCTGGAGTCTCTTCCCACATTCCAAAGACATTCTTGGTGATAAGCAACAGAATTGACGGCGTGAGAGAGATGCTGGAATTAGATCTAACAATCCATTGTTTACTGTTTGTGTGTTGACATGAGATTTATAATGTATCTGTACTGGCACTTGGGCCGCGGTGGCTCAGTGGTAGAGCGTTCACCTCTGGTGCTTGGGGTCCCGGGTTCGATCCCAGCCCCCGCCAAGTGAATTTTGTGGTGGACAAACACCGCGTGCGTGGGTTTTCTCGGGGTTCTCCCGTTTCCTCCCACTTTCTTTATTCCACCATTTCATTCATTACTCATTATCACCGTCTCCTTTAGCCTAACCGGCATAATCGTGGGACGTAAAACTAAATATTTCATTTCATTTCATTTTTCATTTTGTACTGGCACTTGCTGTCCTGTCAGAATAACCAAAAAGGTCATTCTGTCTTGGTGCTAGCTGGTATGTCGTTGGGAAACTAGCTGGGATCCCTCTACTTCCCATCATGTAGATAGCCGTTGGATCACTGATGCATTCCACCCCTTTGTTAGATGACCACCCGGACTCTCACAGGTTGACTATACGCCCACACTCGAAGCCACTTATTGCTCAATAGACGTTCGCTGGTGTCATCCTCGCATCGTAGATACAGATTGTGATCAACACAACCTCACTTGTATTGTGCTGTGACCTTCAAAATACAGATAAAAACTCTGTGATGTGAATTTCGATCTAATGCTAGCCACACACTAATGAAGCAAAGAGATAGAAGCAAATGTTGCAAAAAAATAGTTTTTCCCGAAGCATTTTAGCTCTTTGCTCCCTCAGTGTGCGTGATAGGTTCATATTCACAGCAACACAATCTACAGTCAATCACAAACAACAGAAGACAGGCATTAGGTTACGATATGCGCAGGCGTGGTGTTAATGAACTACACCGACAAACTAAGAAAAAAATGTGAAATATGCCGCAAAAAAATACATCGCACCACGCGTTATTTCAAACACAAGGAACCGTGTAACTGTGGTTCACAACATTTCCGATGTCCCACCGAAGCATACCGCATCCACTGTTGTCAAGGATTACCTTTAGGCTACCTTGGACCCATCTTGAAATCAGAGCATATCTGAAAATCCTTTTGAGAGCACGTTTGGGAATTATACAATGTAGTTAATTCCTTACACACTCATTTTTCATTGATAAAATATGCATTAATGAATTGCGCATGTATGACTTCCTTTACACTGGTACGGACCTCCACTACTCGGTTTTTCGAATTCGAAATAGTGAGTGTTGAAATTTAGCTTTTCCACGATTTTGGACAGTTCTACCTCTGAAACTACTTTTTCTCTTATTGATGTAAGGAATCACCTCTTACAGTTTGTCAGTAAAGTTCATTAACACAATATATATATATAAACAAACTCATTTCCTGTCATGGCAATATTACTTGATACCGTCATCGGTATTTAACTCAGCGTTTCTCAACCCTTCTTTTAGGGGCCACCAAAGTACGTTTCAATCTTTCGCGACACCCCTGAATATCATTTTTTCCTAGATGCAAACGAGCAAACACACAAAAATATATACAATACAATCTTTTGTTATGGAAGGACTATGAGATACAAGTCTCACAAGTAAATTCACGGAAGACTCTTCAATAGAAACATATTAATATAAAAGAAACTTATGACTCTTAAGCAGGAGTATGGGAAAGAACTATTACTATGAGAAATATAAGCCGATTGGCAATAAATTTTTATTTTCTTCTAAAGGGATTTCTTTGCGGATGACCTTAGCAAACAAGATCTAGACAAGACCTAAGATCTTATTTAACAAGATCTTAGGTTTAACGGTAGTTGCTGAAACTAGTAGTAAATCTATCAGAATACTTCTCCCTGCGAATGTTTTTGGCTTGCTTTTCCTGTGTCATAAAGGGAATCACTAATGACATGTAGCCTGTGACTTCCACTGAAGTATAGAGCTACTGACCAAGTATAAAAACTTCATACAGACACTGTGGCTACTGTTCCACTGAGGTTATAGGTCTACTATCAATGAACTCCCTTCACCTTGCCTATTCAAAGCGCGTAAACACGAGTTTTCCCCCCTTTCGTGGTGTGACATCATCCTACTCAATCTTTGTGAAAAGATGGACATATTAATAAAGCGCAAGACATCACTATTGAACAGTGGCGAAGCGTGCTGTAAAAAACTGGGTAGACAGACACATACACATATTATATATATATATACGAGGGTCACTACAAAAGTTTTGAGATGTGAAATAACTTACACTCGGGTTTATGGCGTGTGAGACCCGAGTTCGATTCCCAACGGGAGCTCATGTGGTTCGAATTCCACGTTAATCACATGGTCCACGTCTCATATAGCCTCACTGCTGAAATAGACGTTAAACTCAAAATTAACTCAGCTTATAAACTTTGTGTTGGACTGGTATAAGATATTCTTGATTTTAGACCGATATATCTTCTTGAATATCTTATGAATCTTTGAAGTTGGCTGTAATTGTACTTTTACAAAATAACAATGATTGGTTACTTCTTCTCTGCATACAGGATCATGTTGCATGCGCGCCGACTACGTGGATGCCCCGGGACTCCTGCACCCACACAGATATCTTGTGGGTGCGGCGCACCCACAAGATTTTTAATGTGATAGAAACAAAATTTAAAAAAAAATATTTCTCACTTTCCATTATCAAAAAAATAATAACCAATTAAACATTGAGACAGAAATTTCTAACCTCTAAAACATAATTGTTTGTATCAAAGATGTTTGTGCAAAGGCAACCAAACAACACACTACCCCATTTCTTGCCTGGCTGTGGCCTAGTCAAAAGCAGTCCCCCCAAAAGAAAAACTATATTATGAATAGAATCCAGCACACAACTTTAAGACAGTGTTCATAAAAGATTTTAACGGAAAGGAAATCAATCAAAAAAGCATCGAGACTTCCCTGAAAACATATAGGCTAACACATCCCACCATTGGTATGCACACACACAAATTTTGGAAAGTCGGCGCCGTTGTTATGTTGTATCTACCAAACTTTATACTACTACTACTACTACTACTACTACTAATAATAATAATAATAATAATAATAAAAATAAACTTTATTTTTACTTGCTGAAAACAGCAAAAATACAACACTTTCTCTTATTTTACCACTATAATATAGTACAAGTGATAAATTATGATTACCTCTTTAACATAAATTATTAATAAAAACCAATGACAGTGTAGTCTATGTCAATTTCTAAAAACAATGGGATATCAGAAATTAAAGTAAAAATAGAAACTACTAACAAGCGAACCTTCCGAAAATGATAGTTGCAGTGAAAGATGTGACCTATGCCAATTGAAAGAGCTGTGACAGAGATGATCATTTCCAAAAAATTAGCTGCCCATGGCAATAGGTTCAAGAAATATAAGGGGTGGAATTTCGGGAAACAGCAAGGTTGGACAAGGGGGGAAAAGTGCAAATTCCGCAAAAAGGGGGCACGGCAAAATACAATGCTGACAAGTGATGTATAGAAAGAGACTAGCCACAATAGGGAACAAATGAAGGCCACCAGTAGGGTTAACAGTGTTGCCAACGGCAATGAAAAGTACATGGTTTGTAAAGAGCACTATATGAAGTGAGTGCAATATTCAGTGTCAACCTGTCATATAGGACATAAGATATGACTTGTATAATCAGTGGTACAATCTAACAAAAGAAAATAGAAAAAACAGAAGTGTGAAAAATACAGAAAAGACGGAGTTGGCCATAATGCGTCACATTTGATCACGAGTTGTGCATATTAGAATGAACAAAACAAGAAAGCACCAACTATGCAGGAAACCGACATACCTAGAGTCGAAAAGAAAAATGAGTTCCAAAGTTGGCAACACTGGCCATGAAAATCCAGACAATTCTAATATAGTTAGGCCACTCGCTTCACAAAAGAAAAATTTCGGCAACAGGCATTAGCCTTTCCATCATTTGTGCATGCTCGTCAGCATTGTATGTACAATTGTTCGATGAGACAATGGTCCAAACAGAATATACATTTGCAGTGAGCACAGCGGAATACTGCCAATCCATTACACATGGTACAATGAGGCCTGTGAATGTCTGGAAATAGTACTCTAGAGGTGTCGGAACCTTTGGTGGTCTTTCTATCACATATCCACACCTGTAGAAAGCAAACATAATCAAAGGCTTGAATAAACATGCCGTAAACTGGTAATGGGTTAAGGCTTGAAGTTTCAGAAAATTCTCGCGGGACCAAAGGGTAAAGTGAGTATCTGATAGCACAAGCTCTATAACGTAGCGCACAAAGTTCTTCTGTGGTCTAAAAGCATAAACATCAAGTGGTTGTATCAGTCCCGTACAACCAGGAGGGATCAGTTCAACCTTGAAATTCAGTCCGGATGGAACATGCTCGTAGAGCAAGTTGGTATCTTTGTTCGCTGTCCAAGAATCAATAATTTGCACAACATCAGATAGGTTTCTTTCTGCCAAACTTGGCTAAAACACGTTGGCATAAAACACGCTTAAATCACTCTTCCGCATGTTTGCGGTTGTATTTGGGAAGGCCTTAATATTCGAAAGAGTTGAAAAAAGTCTTTGGTCTTGTGGGGAAATGTTCCTTTGCCTTCTGCCACTTGCACATACATTGGTGACAAGAGAGTTCCATGAGCAGAGATGACAGGCATTATCATATACGAGTGTGATGAAGACGTGATGACGAAAGAAACCTAACTGATGTTGTGCAAATTATTGATTCTTGGACAGCGAACAAAGATACCAACTTGCTCTACGAGCATGTACCATCCGGACTGAATTTCAAGGTTGAACTGATCCCTCCTGGTTGTACGGGACTGATACAACCACTTGATGTTTATGCTTTTAGACCACAGAAGAACTTTGTGCGCTACGTTATAGAGCTTGTGCTATCAGATACTCACTTTACCCTTTGGTCCCGCGAGAATTTTCTGAAACTTCAAGCCTTAACCCATTACCAGTTTACGGCATGTTTATTCAAGCCTTTGATTATGTTTGCTTTCTACAGGTGTGGATATGTGATAGAAAGACCACCAAAGGTTCCGACACCTCTAGAGTACTATTTCCAGACATTCACAGGCCTCATTGTACCATATGTAATGGATTGGCAGTATTCCGCTGTGCTCACTGCAAATGTATATTCTGTTTGGACCATTGTCTCATCGAACAATTGTACATACAATGCTGACGAGCATGCACAAATGATGGAAAGGCTAATGCCTGTTGCCGAAATTTTTCTTTTGTGAAGCGAGTGGCCTAACTATATTAGAATTGTCTGGATTTTCATGGCCAGTGTTGCCAACTTTGGAACTCATTTTTCTTTTCGACTCTAGGTATGTCGGTTTCCTGCATAGTTGGTGCTTTCTTGTTTTGTTCATTCTAATATGCACAACTCGTGATCAAATGTGACGCATTATGGCCAACTCCGTCTTTTCTGTATTTTTCACACTTCTGTTTTTTCTATTTTCTTTTGTTAGATTGTACCACTGATTATACAAGTCATATCTTATGTCCTATATGACAGGTTGACACTGAATATTGCACTCACTTCATATAGTGCTCTTTACAAACCATGTACTTTTCATTGCAGTTGGCAACACTGTTAACCCCACTGGTGGCCTTCTTTGTTTCCTATTGTGGCTAGTCTCTTTCTATACATCATTTGTCAGCATTGTATTTTGCCGTGCCCCCTTTTTGCGGAATTTGCACTTTTCCCCCCTTGTCCAACCTTGCTGTTTCCCGAACTTCCACCCCTTATATTTCTTGAACCTATTGCCATGGGCAGCTAATTTTTTGGAAATGATCATCTCTGTTACAGCTCTTTCAATTGGCATAGGTCACATCTTTCACTGCAACTATCATTTTCGGAAGGTTCCCTTGTAAGTTATATTAAAAATACTAACATAAAGTCATATTTTAGGATATGCATTCATTACTGCTTGTTAACATCACAGATATTAAAATATGTTTCCTATTATGTGGTTGCAATAAAATTTTTCCCCATGTACCATATGTTGGAATTTTAAAATCCTCATTTAAAAAATATAGTACGAAGTACATCGATTGTCAAGTGTCTTTTCCTGAGTAATAATAATAATAATAATAATAATAATAATAATAATAATAATAATAATAATAATAATAATAATAATAATAATAATAATAATAATAATAATAAATCTGATCTCTGGATGAACTGGTTGTCAATCACGCATATTTTCTGTGTGAACCCGCGTTCGATCTTTCCTTCGCTTAATACTCGTATAAGTTACTTAGCTGTCATTAAATTACAAATAATGTAGTTCACATTTGTTTAAAGCTGATATGCATCATCCTCAGTTTGATGTGATTTCAGTTCAACCTCTGATATAGTTTCACTGTAGAAGAGGAACGTTAACTAACGCAAACAAACTGAAATACAATATACATTATATACTACTGTTAAAGAACACGATGTAGATCGGTACATTTTACTATGAATGTCTTGTGATAGGTCTCGTATAAATAATGAAATAAACACACTCATATTGACATACGTAAATAAACGTTGATAAACGTTGAATGTTATAAATGAAACATCAAGAAGGAGTGATCGGATTGACCCAACATTTGCAGAATGTGTAAAGGATGCGAAGATAGTACAGTGATTAACATTAGCAAGTATTCTGGGTGCTGTCTTGTTTTCGGTCAAACGCTAGATAGGTTAAACTTAGGGTTTGGTTTTGTTAATATTATTAGTTTGAGATCACGTTAGGCTAATGTTACTTTTAAATTATCAAGTTTCCGTAAAGAAAGAAATTAAAAAAAAAAACTTAAAACTTATTTGGACTGGATATATGTGTTTCGCCTTAAGCTTAGCCAGCATATCTACTTGTCTCAAAATGATAGAAATTTATAAGCCAATCAAGGTGCTTGCACCATTTAACCTTGTTCAAATAAAGTTAAACAAAAGCATGAGCTACGTATAGTAGAATGTTCATAGATACAACTTAAATAAACTAATTAAATATTGATATATTAAAAACAACTAAAACACTTCACTGTGTAAAGTTATTCATATTAACTTTCTTCGTTTTTCTTAACGAAAACGGTGAGCTTGAGCGGCTTTTTAAATGAAGGTTGTTTGACGTCTGAAAGAAACAATATTGTGTAATGTAATAGCTAACATATGCTCTAGAAAAGTGTTATCGAAATATCTTACTGCTCATTACAGCTTGACGTTCTATCAGCTGTGCCATGATGAAGAGGGAGCCGTTATCGCTCTGCTCTCTACCCACATGACATTTCTCGTTGGAAACTTTTTTATTGCAGACATGAATGAAATGGATCATTTCGTTGAAATCACGAAACAATTTAGGGTAAACAGAACTAATAATTTGGAACTGATTTTATATATGTGTGTGTACTTTGTTGTTTCTAAAGGAAAAGAAAATTTTAGGAACCCTTCCTACCACTGGAGTACGCATAATTGGAGATGGACGGAAAATAAGAAAAACACTTTTTAAAATCCTTCCATATCCTGTAGATCACAGCAATAAATGAGTTGTAAAAATGAAACACGCATTTTTTCAGTCGTTTGATAGTTCTGTGACGAATGGAGTCAGTAACACTGCAACATTTCTATGCATTGTATTGTTATCAAGTTATTTCTGGAGGAAGGATTTATTTAGCAATTTTTGTCTAGTATTCGTTCTATCATTATTCCAATCGATATTAGATAGGAAAGACACTTTTCTTTTTATACTGGAGGTAACTTCTAATACTACACATAGCACAGTCTTAAGCTCTGCGCCAAACTCAAAAGGTAAATATTGTATGCTTAGAGAAATTTGGAAATACAACTCAGTTTGGTTTCGAATCGTTACTTATGATTAGAAGTGTAAATATCTCTGTGAATGGAAACAAACTATTAACAATAAAAGTAGCACATAATCTAAACTAAAATATACTAAAATAGCACCTGATTTTTTGCCATAATTGTACGTAAAACATTATATGTAAATTAAATTACAAATTAGGAGAAATTTCATTTAGAATAATATATCTATGCACGTAGCATTGAATCCCGGTTAGCATTTTTGTTTTTAACTGACACTAGCTGAACCTGCACTATTTACACAGCACACAGTTTCGATATGAACGTGAATCTCCTTCCCACTTCTCACTATATTTGTGAAAGTCCCTTTATGAACACTAGTAAAGGACAGGAAGACTCACAAAGGGAGTGAAAAATGAAATGAAATCTTTGAGATTTACGTCCCACGGTTATGCCGGTTAGGCTAAAGGAGACGGTGATAATGAGTAATGAATGAAAAGGTGGAATGAAGAAAGTGGGAGGAAACGGGTGAACCCCGAGAAAACCCACGCACACGGTGTTTGTCCACCACAAAGTTCATTTGGCGGGGGCTGGGATCGAACCCGGGACCCCAAGCACCAGAGGTGAACGGTCTACCACTGAGCCACCGCGGTCCCTCACAAAGGGAGTGAATTGCTATATACAAATATATAAATGTTGTAACAAGGAGTTGGTGCTTGGGTTCGATTCCGGTTGCACCAAATTTTGTAAATGTAAATAAAGTTTAGAAAAGTCTCTGGTTCGGATCGCCAAATAGCATTACGAGGTGAGACTACGAATAACAAATGTTACGTGTTATTGAATTTACCATATTCCAAACTTTATAATTATTGTTAACGTAGTTTTACAGAAGAAAATTTCTATCAAACTGAATATTAATTAGCAACCTAACTTGTGATATGATTGTTTGTTTTCCCCCTAGACATGAACAATAATTATGTAAGTCGCTTATAATTAACACCTTTTTCAACAAGAAAAGAAAAGGAAATAAGTTCAATAAACGGATTGATGAATGAAAGAAATAATATTTTTGTTTGCTTGCAAGCCTAATGTGGGAGATATATTAAGTGAGAAGTGATAGAATGTTTTGCGAAAAATTAGTGCACTTGTCTCTAATTAACTCTTGTGTGGGTATGCTATTTTTAAAATATTAAAAGATTCATGGTTTCCTTTACACCAGAGTTTTTTTTTCTTTTTGAGAAAATCACCTGAAAGACACTCATCCCAAAAAACAAACTACCCCTCATATTTTTTTTCGGGACAAATCAGTTATGTCACATTGTCAATTCATTAATGAAATGTTTATTTATGAAATATGATAAAAATCACCTCAAGACTAAACTGCCCCTTTCCTATTTTTCTCAGAGATATGACTTATACCACACTGGAGGGCTGTTTTTGGAAATCTGACTTTTTGAAATATTAATAAAATCGTTAGAGCTGCTTTCGAGAAAATAGCATATCTTGATTTTCACATTTCAGTAAAGTACCCGTAATTTTATGAATAGGAAGTAAATTCGACCTCTCACCCTGAGAAATTTCATAAAAATCTTAAGTTTAAAATTTGTGCTCGATACGTTGAACGATATGGCCTCTAGGCGAATGTAGTACATCAGGGCTAACGGAGGAACGGATGGACAGATGTCAAAAAATGACTTTTATAGTATCTATGGGACAGGAAACGTGTAAATCTGTTGAAATCTCGAATTCGTTTTTTTTTTCACGACTGCTATACTTTTTTCGCTACTTTCGTCGCTCGAAAGTGATAAGTGCTTAGCGTATAAAAAGCAGTTTGAACAACATCGAGTAAAAAATGGATAAAACAAAAAATTAAATCCGTAAGAGTACATCATTAATAAATTGTTCCAATTACTGTCTGGATTGGATTAGATTTTGAATTTAACGTCCCTTTCTGCAGCGAGGCTATACGAGATTAACGTGGAATCCGAACCACATGAGCTCCCGCTGGAAATTGAACCCGGGTATCCCACGCCAAAGGCGCGTGCGCTAACCGCTTAGCCACGAAGGAGCTTCCAATTAGAGTCTGGCATCGGGTTTACTGTTCTGTACGAAAGAAGAATTTAAGTAAACATTAATAGTTTCATTCCGTAGCAAAGGACAGGTATAACGGTAGTAATAATATAGATTAAGCTCGTGTTTCGCAAACTGTGGTCCTCGATAATTGCACTTGTAGCCCTAGATGATTATGCTTGTTCTCTTACACTGAACATTAGCCCGAAAAAGACGAAAGAAATTAAATTGAAGTGAATTACGTATTACATATCATGACTACCTAGAACAGTCTACCGGAAACAAAAGTGGTATAAATGTACTATTACTTCCGGTTTCAGTATTGATTTCTGTAGGGAAAAACGGTAGATGCTATCAAGATGTGTTTTTTTTT
The DNA here is from genome assembly GCF_964235325.1 of Thermobia domestica. Taxonomy (NCBI): domain Eukaryota; kingdom Metazoa; phylum Arthropoda; class Insecta; order Zygentoma; family Lepismatidae; genus Thermobia; species Thermobia domestica. Next base: position 189,230,136 of record NC_137459.1, on the reverse strand, counting down.
ATTTATTTTTATTTTTATTATTTTTATTTTATTTATTTATTTATTTATTTATTTATTTATTTATTTATTTATTTATTTATTTATTTATTTTTGCAATCTATTCAGCGTCCCAAGAATAGGTTTTCATCTCTTCCTTTAGCCCTCTATTCAAACAGGAAGTGGTTAAAATAAACGATATTTGGTTTCAACCGTTATCGTCATAGAGCCAAAACAGTAAGAGATAGCGAGTAATGGCTTATTGATATGGATTCAACGTCCGAGGAGCAGGTTATATCTTTGATCTTATTACTCTATTGCTAGCAGTAGCAATATAACTCTATTGCTAATAGATGCACTACTTCAAATTTAAGCATTGAATTCGCATAGTTTGAAATTCTGAGTTTCACACTGTGAAATGGTACTTATTATTATTATTATTATTATTATTATTATTATTATTATTATTATTATTATTATTATTATTATTATTATTTAACCTAAGTATATTGGTATAGTATAGTCATTTCCAACTCGACAATGTATGACGTAGGAGCGGGCTTTGACACTCAGAGACAGGAGAAAGAGAACAGGTTGAGCAAGACGGAGGAAAGAACAAGGTAGGCGAAATGGAATAAACAAAGTTGGCAGTGTTCGATTAGTTGTGAACCCACGAGCAGTATATCTTGAAAACCATTGAATACATCTCGTTTGCCTCTTACTACTGTCTTCTACAAAACTAGGTTTACTGGCTTCTCCTTCCCTGTGTAGGGGGTTTAATGAGTATTCGAGAAGCAAAATGTGACGTCGCGGTGTATCCAGTTGGGCATGACTAGCATAGTGGTATAAGCTCAAAAACACAGAAGAAAAATACAGTTTCGAACGAGATAAGAGGAGAAATATTATGACTAACAAAAGTGGTTTCTACTTGAAAAAAAGGGGAGCCCGAGCAGGGTAGTCGCTAACGCTTTCGCCTTTGGTGCGAGCTATCTCGGGTTTGATTCCCGGTGGGGGTACTCGGTCGGAAAAGTGTAAAAGCTTTTTCAGGTCAGCCATCCTGGGTGAGGTTTTTCCTAGGTATTCTCTCATTCACACCAGGCAAATGCCAGGATAGTACCTAACATATAGGTTCCAGGCCGCTTCCTTCCTTCCCTTTCCTCGGATAGTGTGATCGTCCTCCATCATACGTGACTGGCTAACATGACCATAGATGCCGAAAGCCCAGAAATCTAAATCCTAATCCTAATCCTTAAAAGAAGTTTGAGAAACGCTCGATTGAATTATTGCCCAAATATCTTCATTTGCAGGTGTATGTTTAAAGCTTTAAATTTTTAGATAACTCGTTGACTTTCCTGTGGAATTACCCAAAATTAATTACCCAATCCTGTGGAATTAACATTATTCTGCTAAAAGTAAAGAAATCTGTAATTAGATATAATTTATTTATCTAAAGAAGGTCGAGGGCTAAACCAAAATACAGTCTTGATTCAGTGTTCGAAGTGGAAACAAAACAGAGACGATTGTTTTATTACGATTTTGACTCGACATACCACCTATCTAAATGTTGCAATACAGTGAATGGATGTTGCCTAAAAGATTGCATTTCTTTTTATATAAAAACTGAAAACCATTGGAGAGTGGGTGCCAGTCACGGGGGAGGGAGATATGGAGAGACTTTAATCCCCTACAACAACTTTCTGAAAAAAAATATCAACTAATGTTGTATTATAGAAAATTACACAGTAAAATGCTAAAAAACCGAGTTTTTATATTAACAATTTCCTGCGGAAAACTCTCAGACTCCCACTCAACTGAGGGGTATTCCAAACCTGCGGAAGATCCACCCCCACAGCAGACAACCTCTAAATCTGCCCATCCTCAAAACACGACATTCATATGCATTAAGCAAGAAGACACACACCCATACATAAAAAAAAAAAAAGAATTAAATATGGGACATCAAACTATAAACTAGATGAATTTCTTTGAAAACACCTCATTTTAAAAAGAATAGGAAAAGATAACAAAAATGTCGGTGTTGACAAAAGGTACGAAAAGGATAACAAACATGTCGGTGTTGGAAACTTAGACAAGTTATTTCTACATAAGAAATAAAATCTTTTTAATTGCAAAGCGTCAATTGCTGTGTATAAAAATGGATTTATTAACGATATTTAGTATCTACTCTTCAGTGACGGTATGTTTTGATCACTGAAAAACCAAAGGCGGTATACCATCTCTACATGTCACTTCGACCACTGATTTTTTTTTTTTTTTTTCGGAAAGATTAACTCAAGGAAGCGGGAGAGAGATTCTATAATAAAGTTGCAAAGTCTTCGTATATTTCGGTAATATTTCTGCATTTTCTTGGTGGGATTGAGGGAAAGCATCCGTCAGAATGTCAAATCACTAGATTTGAACTTGGCAGTGATCCTCTATTGCAAAACAGAAACGTTAACCTTTCGTATATACTCGCTCGTTAATATCCAAGTTTAAATGCAAACTCGTAATTTAATAGAAGAAAATACAAATTTTACATAATGTTCATTGACACTATGACAGTTGCAACATGAGAACACGTTCTCTGTCAGATCTGGAAGTTGCTTCACATATCTTTAAAGTACTTTTCTACTTAAAAAAAAAAAACCGTTATCGTAACATCCGGTATTGATGACGCAGCGAAGTTTTCTTGCTTACAATTCTCTGATTCTTGCGGCTCCAACGTGAGTAAGATGGAAACTAATAATTCTCCTAGTGTAAGCCTCAGCCAGATGTGTGTCGTTATTGTGCTGAGTAATATTTTGGTGTTTAATACGTGAGAAACAGCGCTCTTTATGGGGAAGTTACGACATTTTTAGCTATATACGTCAAGGATGTTTTTTCTCAATCAATATTACAATACTCTCAACTCACTTTATCAGCTATTGAAGTATTACCACCTTGCGCATTCTTTAAAATCACTGAAATGAAAGCACACGTATAGCATTTTTGTATATGTCCACGATATGATTTGTGGATAGAAAAATGAAATTAAATTAAGTTTCTAATTTTACGTTTCACATATATGCTCCTCAGCTAATTAGTGAAACTGAATGATTATCATAGAATTGGTCAAATAGGAATGTGCGAGGAGACGGAAGAACCTCCAGAAAATCCATAAACATGTTGCCCACTACAAACTCACATGGCTCGGGACCGAACGAGGAACCCATTACACCAGACGTGAGAGCTCTGTTACTGAGCCACCATAACCACACCAGTGCAAACAAATACTCTTCTTAAATCATTTGTGTTCTGTTTGAACAAAATACAGTATCATACAGACCTTAAGAAGTAAGGTGTGTTAGAAAGTACTACTATGCCATTATCTATCTATGAATTATTAATTAATTTAATCTATCTATTAAAATGCTACAACAGCAATGAAAACGCTTTTGTTATTTTTTTATTTTTTTTACAATGCTAGCCTAAGCTAGCTACCTTTTACAGGGTTACGCTCTATTTTACGAAAGTGCTGTGAGGAGACTGAGGTTTAAAGGTTGGGAGGTGGTCTAACGAGGGAACCTATCCAAGTGCAACTCTGACTTCGAGTCGAGACTATGGTCGTTGGATACCTTGTCCCAAAAGAACATAACACGAAAAGTGATACATCCTCGATCGCAACCGTTGCAGAGATATAGGCGTGGAAAGTTCGAAATTGAGCTCCATACTATACATTACAAAGTCAGCTTCCGGGTCAGATTTTTCGGAAACGGTCAGGTAAGGAAACTTAGCGAATACATATCAAAGTAGTGTTGGGAGCCCACCACCTTTTGAATGAAAAAAAATGTTGCCCCCGGGGCACTCGCAGGGTCCCAGGCGGGGTCCAACTCAAAATTGGCAAATGGAACCGGGGGTCAAATAGCATATTGTATGAAAGCTAGGGTTAAATAAAAGAAGATAGAACAAATCTTAACTCTCTATGATGACCCTGTGCAAACGGGCAACTGGTCAAAATGTCAATACAACCTACATCAGAACATATATGGAAAACTGTGAGAGACTATGCAACAATTTGTTTAACTTCAATACCTTGCACTTTTAAACGTGTTTTTCTGTTTTGTTATTGTCACAACTTGACGGATTTAGAAGAGTGGCCATATATTTTCTGATGTAGGTTGTATTGACATTTTGACCAGTTGCCCGTTTGCACAGGGTCATCATAGAGAGTTGAGATTTGTTCTATCTTCTTTTATTTAACAATAGCTTTCATACAATATGCTACTTGACCCCCGGTTCCATTTGCCAATTTTGAGTTGAGCCCCGCCTGGGACCCTGCGAGTGCCCCGGGGGCAACATTTTTTTTCATTCAAAAGGTGGTGGGCTCCCAACACTACTTGATATGTATTCGCTGAGTTTCCTTACCTGACCGTTTCCGAAAAATCTGACCCGGAAGCTGACTTTGTAATGTATAGTATGGAGCTCAATTTCGAACTTTTCATGCTTATATCTCTGCAACGGTTGTGATCGAGGATGTATCAATTTTCGTGTTATGTTCTTTTGGGACAAGGTATCCAACGACCATAGTCTCGACTCGAAGTCAGAGTTGCACTTGGATAGGTTCCCTCGTAAGTGCTTTATCACATCTTTATTCGCTGAATTGCAGGACTTAAGGAACTTTGCGTTCCTTAATATTTGGCTTGGGAAAGAACGTTTACAGTTGACATATATTGATGCAGTGATGAATACATTCTACGAATGAAAGACATACATTCGTTAGGTGTTAGGAATTACAAAAATGACAATAATAAACAAAAATAGTAATAATGAAACGGAAAAGTGAGGTTTTCAATACTGAGAAAATGATGGAAATAGCATACATAATAAGAAAGAACTATAACATGGAGATAAAGGGGCATAATGTGAGATAACGAAATATAGAAACGATATGTAGTTTAAGATACAATTCTGTAGTTAGTTGATGATGGAGATGAAGAATGGAGTGAGGTGCAATGCACAAGACAACACAACGGGTTAAATGTTAACAGACGCATGAGGTTATCTTCTAGCCTAGGGGACTCTAGGCTATGATGAAAGACGGTAGGAACTCAAGTTAGTATCCAAAGGAAATCACTGTGCGTGAAATGATGGGAAAATGAGGGGAAGATGAGTATGAATGGTGTAATGATCTAGAAACAAAAGCGTGGGTTCATCGGGTGGAAGTGTGTAATGATATAGCGTGAAAAGAAGGGATAATGGAGTGTACACATGTCGTGAAGGCGTGGGATGTAGTGCTAAGTAATGCATTGTGTCAAACAGAAGAGGATGGTGAGCTTGAAAACGGCTACGGATGTAGGAGAGTCGGAGGGTTTCGAGGTGATATTGCAACGTTGGAAAAGAGATACGAGTGTATAGGTCACGTGTTGGGCTAGGCAATTTTATACGAAAGGCTATGCGGAAAGCGTGGCGTTGAACGGCAAGTAGCTTATGATAGAATTTGTCGGAAGCGGCTATCCAAGCTGTAAAACCATACGTTAAAGTAGGGCTAGGAAAGACCTTGTAAGTATTTAGGATAGTGTGCGGTGATAGACCCCAAGTTGTACCAGTGAGACTTTTAAGTAAATTAAATCTATTATAAGCTCTTGACGTAATTGCTTTAAGATGTTGCATCCATGTAAGATGAATATCGAAAGTGATGCCCAAGTAATTACTGTCCTGGTAGCTTGCAACGAAACCTGATCCACATGGAAAGAGAGACAACGTCTATTTCTGCGTACTTTAGATGTTTTCCTCTTCGGGAGAAATATGATGGCCTGTGTCTTCGTAGTATTAATTGAAAGTTTCCAGTGTCTACACCAGCGGCAGAAGTCATCTATGGCGAGTTGCAAAATACGGTTGATATGTTGAATAGATATGCCAAGAACAAGGAAAGCAGTGTCGTCTGCATACTGAAAGGCGTGGACGTGATCTGGGAGGCGTGGCATGTCAGCTACAAATAGAATGGATAGGAGAGGTGAAAGGGCGAAACCTTGCGGGACTCCTGATTATTAGAAAATCGGATGAGACAGGCTTTGGCGAATGGCAACATACGTAAGACTGCCAGAGAGAAAGTTAAAGATGAGACGTATTTATTCGGCTGGTAGCTGAAGACAAATGAGTTTATGAACTAGTCCGAGATGTCACACTTTGTTGAAAGCTTTTTCCAAATCGAAGGGAACCAAACATGATGGATTCACTGAATTATAGTGTGTACTGATTAGGCTGGTGAGGCGTAAAACCTGATCATTTATAGAAAACGAAGGGCGGAATCCTGCTTGGGTGAAAGGTAGGATTTTCTGCGAGTGAGATAACTATGGAGACGTTTACTAGAATACGTTCAAGTATCTTGCTGAATGTTGTTGTTAGTTGAATCGGTCTGTAGGAAGAGATTTCATGAGGTGGTATATCCGGCTTTGGGAACATAAGAGTTTTTGAAGTCTTCCAAGACATAGGAAAGTATCTAGTACGCAGGATGAAGGTGAATATATTTGCAAAAAGAAGTAGCAAGGTAGAAGAACACTCTCGGATTTGGCGATATGTGATGTTATCTAACAATGGTGCTCTATTTCGTTTGTACCGTATGGTATCGCTGAGCTCTGTGACTGTTATGGGTGCGGTGATGGGTTGATTTTGGTTGAGTACATGTAGATGACTAGGTTGTAAAAAAGGGGTAGATGGGTTTATTCGATCAGCTATGTGTGGCCGGCCCTCAGAGGGTGGGGATTTGAAGATTGTCTGGAGGTGATCGGCAAAAGCATTTGCTGTGTCTGTATCTGTGGGAGTAGCGGAGTTCCCAATCAATATGGGATATGAAGTGTTGCTGGACTTGCAGCATAAAGCGTTGAATCTTTTCCAGTATTTTGTTGGATGACTGGTGTTCACTAGGTTATTGCAGGTTTTGACCCAGCATCGTAATTTATATGTTTTAATGTTATTTTGCACTATGCGCTTGAATTGTTTATGATGATGTAAGGATTTGGGGTTTCTGGTGCAAAGGTAATCTCTGAAAAGTTGACGTGAACGCGTTATCATATTCAGATATTGTGGTGATAGGCGTTACTGATATGGAGTGCATTTACTAGTTGAAATATAAAGTTTACTGGCTTCCTGGATGGAAGTGGTAATAGAATCAATAGTAGTATATAGTTCCTCTTCGGTAGTGGGTGATGTAAGATGTGCTGTATAGTGCGTCAAGTAACTGTGATAATGGGTCCAGTTTGCCTTATCGAAGAGGTAACAAGTACAGGACGGCATCTGCGATCGAGGTGATGCAGTAGCTTGTAGTTGAAGCGTAAACTGGACAGGAGCATGATCGCTACATATTGTATTAAGAACATAAAGGATACTATGGGTGGAGAGATTTGCGGATGTGCTGACAATGTCAGGCGTTGTGTTAGGTTGTGGTATATCGGAGGCGTAAAGTATATAGAGAAGTGGGCTGAGTGCAGAACTCTGTGGAACTCCGGAGTATGGAAAATAGGATGAGAGATGACAGATCCTATGTAAACATATCCGATTCTATTAGTTGAGAAGGTATATAAAAGCGTAAATAACTAATCGAAAGATTAAGTTTCTGTAGCTTTCGTATGAGCCCATAATGCCAAACTTTGTCGAGAGCTTTTTCCAGATCCATTAAGACGCGTCATGATGGGAGACCTTCGTTATGTTGATTGGTAATAATCGTTGAAAGACGAAGTAACTGGTCATTAATCGAAAATGCGGGTCGAAATCCTGCTTGATGTGTAGGTAATAAATTATGTTCATGGATATATAGATGAAGCCTTTGTACCAGAACTTTTTCGAAGTTTACTAAAGACTGATTTGAGCTGGATAGGACGATAAGACGTTACATCATGTGCCGGTTTATGAGGTTTGAGAAACATGCACATTTTGGAAATTTTCCAATCCAGAGGATAAAAGCCAATGCGGAGAATAAAGTTGTAGACTGCAACAAGTAACGTAAGGAAAGAAAGCGGAGCGTCTTTTAGTAGCCGGTAGGAAATACGATTAATGCCAGGTGCAGTATTGCGTTTCTTATGGAGTTCACGTTGAAGTTCATGAGATTGGTGATGTAAGAGGGGCTTCCTCATCGATCATGTGTGAAAGTGACGGCTGTAGAGCGATAATAGTAGCCAAGTCGATACGGTTACGTGAATGACGTGATATTGCAGGTGTGAAAACTGTCTGCAATTGCGTAGCAAATGCGTTGGCCTTATCTAGGTCAGTAAAGAGAGGAACACCATTGTCCAAAAGTGGATACGAAATTTTAGTATTTCTGCCTGTGAGTCTGTGGAAAGATTTCCAATACCGGCTTGGAGATGCTTCGTCGTTTAATTTATTGCAGGCGCTGATCCAGCTTCGATGTTTATGTGCTATGAGATAATTAGTCACTTTGCGATACCATTGCCAGTGATGCCGAAGATATTCCTCGTTTCCAGTTTGTTTGTATTCACGGAAATTTTGGCGTGATTTTTGTACTAAAGACAATAATTGAGGAGGAAATTTAGGTATAGAAGGATAAAGTTTCTCCTCAGGGGTGGTTTGTTGAGCACTGCTATGTAAGATGTCTGTGATCTGGTTCACTGTGTAATACATTTCATTTTCAGAAGTTGGTGGATGAAGGGTTGAGACCTGGTTGTGTATGAACTGCCGGAATTGAGGCCAGTCGGCTTTATCATAACGAGGAATAATATGAGGTTTTAAATGTTTTACAGAGGAACGAGCCTGATTAATGGACAGTTTCATCGAACAATAATCACTCTCGATCGTGTCGAGAACCTGCAGCTCACAGTCATTTACAAGCGATAAAGAAGTGATTACTACATCTGGAGTTGTTTGACTGGCTGGTCGAGTGGGACCAGGAAGGTTGTGAATATAAAGTTGTAGGGTGGTTGATATAAATTCCGTAAATCGTTCTCTTTCCTTGGCATTTCTGTTATGAATATTTATGTCGGCCATGATAATTATGTTTTTAAAATTACGAGCTATGTAATCGAAAAAACACAATGGTATTGGATTCCCAGGGCGGATATATATAGTTGCTATATTTACTGTGAGAGAAGAATAATATATAGAGAAGAGATGTTCAGGTAGCTGTGCAAATGCAGGGGGATTGTATTGCCGATAAGAAAGTTTTGGAGAAAAACAAATCAATACTCCTCCCTGAGCGCGCGCACGTGCATCATAGTGATCATATTGTTGAAGTGGATACCCTGAAACTCACGCAGAAATTGTTGGTTTTAAAGCTGTTTCATTGAGAGCTAGAATATCTACTCTCTCTTCTAGCAGGAGTGGCTCTAGAAGTACTTTATGTTGATGAAATGATTGGATGTTAACAAAGAGTAAAGTCAAAGCCATTATGTATACTGCCATGTTGGTTTCAGACTGCCGTTTCCAGAGCTGTGATGTTGAAGTGGACAAAATTGCCTGATTATGTAGCTGTAAAGTTTAAATTGAACAAAGATTTTGCTGTTGAAATGGCAACCCGAAGAATGTGCTCGCGTTGGAAAAGCATTTTGGAGTACTATGGTGATGTAACGAAGGAGATCTTCGACAGTGAGAGGCTGAGTGAGAGACTGTGTAGGTGATGTGGATTTGTCGAAACTTTGTACTGGTACTGTGAGTTCTGGACGTTCAGGTTTTGCTTGGGGTTTACCCTTACAGCGATAACTATAGGTTGGATGATTTTCGTTACATGCAGAGGAAGTTGGTAGTTGCTGCTGATTTTTACAAGATTTTGTTTCATGAGGTCCACTACAGTACCCGCATTTAGATGCGTTTGGACATTGGTGTGTAAAGTGAGAATTATAAGTTTGACATTTCTTACACCGGATTGGTAGAGGCCCTGTTGTCGTGGAAGGTTCAACACGCTGGAGTTTCTTATACATATGAGCTCCACGTGTTAATAGATAGTCTAACGAAGTTTGATTTTGAGAAAGAACGCGAACCATGTATATGGAGCCATTGTTATTTTTAATGCGAATGCACTTGTTAAATTCGATTGCCTCTTGTTTGAGTTCTTCAAGAACCTCGTCATCGCTTATTTCGGGTATCACTCCTGTGATAACGACAGAAAACATGGGTGGTTTTCGAGGAGGTGGTGGTTGTTTTGTTCTTCTATTTGTTTGTTTTGTTAGTTTCGCAGTTTTGCCGAGATCTCGTAAGGTGCTTTATTTCTGAGTGTTGTACCGAAATTCGGGTCCTTAGAACGAATGATAAATCCATTCCGAGTTTTAACAATATTTTCCATGCTGGCTCGTGGTAGATACTTGATGATTTGTAGAAACACCATCTTAGAATGGGTGTATTTTGTGTCGAAATCAGTAAGTAGAAATGACTAGATTGGTTCCTTGGTGTTCTAGAAATTGGAAGATGAAGCAGAAGCAGTGTCCATTGCAGAGTCTAAGTTAGTAGTCAGAACAGGAGACCGAGATCTATCGCGAGGCCGTTTACTGGAGTGTGCAGAGTCACCAGAATCAGTGCGATCTCTGGATCTAGTTATTCGCGAACTGGTTTGACTACCCCATGAGAGGTGCCTGGTGCAACCGGAGCGAGACACATTGTCACGGTCTACTGTAGAAGAGCCAGGAGCCGGTGGCCCCATGTACGGGGACAGGTTCTTGTGCATTGGTCCAAGGACCAGCACTACCTATCCGTGCGATTTAACTAGAGTGAGAAATGAAGTGAAAACAATAATGACGAATGATAATGATGAAATTTGAAAAATACAAGCGACCCTCCGAAAGTGTCGACTTTCGTCAATCCTTTAAATAGCGTATGTCTGTGGTGCTCACAACTGCTTTATCGAGACGTCTTCCACTTGTGTCTGTAAAGGGACATGTAAAGATGTTGTGAGGAAAGAGAAGGATATTTATGCTCATATGCGAATGATGCGCTGTGTAGAGAGCGCAGGTAAAGCTAGTCTATATATTAAAATGTTAAGTTTACATGTTTGTCTCCAATCCTTTCGACAATGAGATATCGAAAACCACAAGTACTAGAAAGGTGCCGTTTTCATTGGTTGATTCCAAATTTTGTGTACATTGTCCAGTTTGCATTCAAATTTTCAAAACCCGTACTGTTATTGTTCTATTCAACATTTTAGAAGTCGTTTTGAACCCTTAAGTTTAACATTGTTGCAGGTTCAGACTGTCATGTTAGGCAACCAGTAGGGAAGTTACGTATGGCGGGTTGACGGACTTTGCAGGCGTTTTGCTTAAATCTGAATGGCAAAACCTATTGTATGCTGGCAGATTCAAAGGTCTCAAGAGACGCAATGAAGTGTACCGTACTTAGACGGATATGGATTTATTAGAAAAAAATATTTCCATTTGATATCGTGTTACTTCTACAAATTTGCTACAAACTCACTGCAACATCTATACATAGCAATTCACTTTCTTTGTGAGTCTCCTATTCTTTACTTGTGTGAGTAAGAAGACATGCACAGTAGGAAGGAGATACGTGGTAATAACAGAACGATGCGCTGAGTAGACAGCGCAGGTTCAGCTAGTATTGTTTTAATTTGCTTTCATAGTCGTTATCTTAGAACTTTATTGGGGCTGTAGCTAACACTTAACATCGCCTTCTATTGAGTTGTACTAATGAACAATAACTTCAATGATCGTTTAATAAAATCTATTGCTTTTATACAATATTCATCTACACTGCATGACTTCCAGATCACTTGCTTAGATAGTTGTAAAATTTGTCGATAGGAACAGTCTAATTTAATAATGTAAAGCTTTATTTCTTGAGTGTCGCGAGAATTTTATTTATTTATTTATTTTTGCTTTCTTGGTCGTAGGAAGTTATTACAACGTAATTGCTGCTAATTACTCCCTCTGATAAATATTCCTAATTATAATTGACCATATTACTGGCAGCATTGCTCACTAGTAACACATGATGAGCTATTTTAGGGTAATGTTGCTTGGAAGTAAATACACAATACATGTTATCCAAAATACTTTAAAAAAATATTATATCATGATTAGAGAGACGTGTTTCAACCATAAAAAGAAACAAAAAAATATTTAGCCGAACCTTTCATTCCTTGTCAATAAAAAGGATTGAAGGTGTAGCAAAGTTTACTTTGAAATAAGGGCCCTGATCGAAGTTTAGATTGACCTAAAAAAAATCATTCACCTTAAAAAAAATAGCGGAAACATTATGGTTGACATTTTAATATTGACACAAAAATGAAGTTTTTAAGTCAGAATATGATATTATCTTTTTGTTTTACTAAGAGTGCGTACAACATCCTTTGAGACAGATGCAGTTTGAATATACGAATTGAAAATATACTAAAATTCACACAGAAAGAAGCTTGGGACTTCAAGCAATCTGAAAAGAAAAGGATATTACAAGCATTTAAATATAAATGAGTCAAGTAGTTTTGTCACTTTCGGTGACAACAAATGTGTAAGTCTCGAAAGTTGCATTTCAGCTGGAAACAGTTTCGAAGAGCCTTAGCCTAACAGGACGTAACGTGGGACGTTAAGCTGAAAGATTTCATTTTTCATTACTGAAAATAAGAGCAGTGAAGTGTTCAATCACTCTATATATATATATATATATATATATATATATATATATATATATATATATATATATATATAGTGGCGGATCCAGGATATGATCAAGGGAGGGGCTAAACCATAGTTTGCCGCTTTATCCAGTATTAAGTAGGACTATATTCCTGACCGTCAAGGGGGCTATAGCACCTATAGCCCCCCTGCCCTCTCGGATTCGCCCCTGTATAGTGATTGAACACTTCACTGCTCTTATCTATATATAAAATTGAAAATCACTACGTTTGTGACTCTAAATCTCCTGAACCGCCAGACCGATTACGATCAAATTTGTAACATAGTTGAGGTTCAAGGATGGCTGGTTTTAGGCTTTTCACTTTGATGGTAGAACTGAGGGGCTGGGGGAGGGGAAGGGGGTATAAAATAAATAAAACATAATAATTCCTGAACCACTCGAGCGATCTTCATCAAATTTTCAACATAGATGAGGTTCAGGCCTAGGATTGTTTTTATGATTTAAATTTGACGGAGCAACATAGGGGAGGACAAGGAGATGGCTGAAAGTGACTGAAAGTATCTATTTTGTAAGTTAATAACTCTTGAACCATCCGACCGATCTCAATCAAATTTTCAATATACATGAGGGTCGGGACTTTGGTGTTTTTATCATTTCACTTTGATGTGCCAACGTAGGGGAGGGGAGGGAGGAGATATATGTAAAAAAATAAAATGACTGCCTTTGTGATTTCATAACTCTTGAACTACACGACCGATCTCTATCAAATTTTCAATATACATTAGTTTGGGGGCAGGGATTACTTTAGGCTATTCGCTTTGACGATGCAACGTAGGGGAGGGGAAGGGGAGAGAAATTTAAAAATGATCAAAAATGATCGATATTAGTGTTAAATCCATAGTTTTCGGGGTCGACAAGAGATACAGCGACACTTTCGATGCTATTTCAATTCAAGTTCAGCCTTGATAGTTTGGGAGGGGGAAGGTACAAAGGGGGATAAACATTTATAAATGATCAAAAATGACTAATATTTGTGTCGAATCCATAGTTTTAGAGTAGCGAGATTAACAGTGACAATTCTGATGCCATGTGCCGCAGCACGGAGGAAAGAGAGGAGGATCTATATATAATAATGATCGAAAATGACCAATATTAGTGTCTAATCCATAGTTTTCGGGATCATTCAGATGAACAGTTACATTTCCGATCCCGTTTAAATTCAAATTCAAACCCGCAACTTAAGGGAGGGCGAGGAAGAGATATTTAAAAATGATCGAAAATAACAAATATTAGTGTTGTATCTATAGTTCTTGGGGCCGCTGAGATGACCGGTGACACTTCCAATGCCATGCCGCGCAACATGGAAGAGGGGGATATATATATATATATATATATATATATATATATATATATATATATATATAAATGAGCAAAAATGGCCGACATTAGTGTCGAATTCATGGTTTTCGGTGTCGCCGAGATGATCAATGATCTTTCCGATACCGTTTAAATCGATGCATTAAAAACGAAAACAGCATATTTCGCGGGTATTAAACACATGAGATACGGAGTTGTGCATTTAAATTTTCATTTGAACTCAGCGAAGCGGGTAATATATGCTAGTTTTATATATATTGGAGATTACGGCTTTAAAGTATCTTATTTCCGAATCTTAGATATGAAATACGTCTCTCATTTTCATTATAATGTTTATAGCTCAACACAAAACATATTCATTGTAACTCCCATATGTATCAGATTTCTTTGGAATCCACCAGGAAATAGCGACAAAAGAATGTTCTACTTCACCCGTGCATTCTGCATTTCAAATGGCTTTGAGTTGAAACAGATAATTTTCGACGAATCTGGTGGTATAAGTGAAAAAGTTTGTAAACAGAACGCTGCAGCCTAGCTGTAGCGCACCTACTCCTACATTTCCCCACTCCCTTCTCCGCGACGATGATGTTTTGCAGTGTTGCAATCTGGAGGGAGCGGAATGGTCTGAGGATTTTCTACGACATTTGAGTGTAAATGCTGTATATTGACTGCACTAAATTTTTAATGCATTTTAATATTTTCTCTTTGAATATTAAATGAATTAAGTATGATTAGGGGTATTCCTTACCAACGTAATATATGAATTAAAAGGTGAAAAAGTTCGCAATGAATCTTAATGAAAAATAAATAAATAAATGATAACAGAAATCACCTTCTAAATGTTTTCCATTTCTCCTTCAGTTTCACTCTCCCACTCATCTGAGTCTGTATCGGCCAATGAATCTGAGTCTGTATCGGTTTCACCAAATCTAATTATCAGTTCATCTACACGCTCACCCATAAGCCCGTCTCTTTCAAAGTAAGAATCTTCAATTTTTTTCACGTGTTCACAACATTTTACCCATTTCTGTGGTGAATATTCATTAAATAACTTTCTTTTCATCCAGTGAATCGGAAGTGCATTGCCTTGCTTTGCTCTTGATCCCCCCCCCCACAAGTTCAATAGGATTTAAGTCTGCGTGGTAAAGTGGAAGTCTTATTATAGTGTGCCTCGTGTTTATAAATTTCTTGTCAATCGCGTATTGTTTCACGTAAGGTACATTTTGAATTCTTAAGAAAAATTGTCTTTTGTTCATTCTCCACAATGTATTTACTCTATTCTCCGCTTCAATTTCGGTTTCGTTTATAGGTTTGTCTGTCGCTGATAGCCACTGTATCATGTCGCTTTTAAGTGAAGACATAGATAGTCTTTTATTGATTTGAACATTGTGATAACTGGCATTATCAACGACAACAACGCTGTTTTCGGGAAGATTAGGAAGTAGTTTTTCACCGATCCATTTCGAAAAATTTCTACTGTTCATGTCATCATGATAATCTCCACTTTTTTGCTTAGATTTGAAGAATAATAGAGCATTATCAACAAATCCAAATTCCCCTCCTGCATGGACAATAATAAGACGTTGCCCTTTTCCAACAGTTTCTGTTGCACCTATTTCACTCTTACTTTGCCAACACGCCGGTACTGAATGTGATGCGTGAATGTAGGTTTCATCTCAGGCCGGGCCCGTGAATTAATAATGTGAGGCCCGACTCGAGTTAGAAATATGTGAGACCCGACTTGAGTTAGCATTTAGGCCCGACCCAAGGGCGCCGATTTCTCTGTAAAGTTGGGGGGGGTGGCATTCAGATGCAGAAGGTATATACATGAGGATTTTAAGACAAATTGCATTCAAATTATGCCAAATAATGTATATTCATAAATACAATAGGGAGCCCATATGACCTTTGGGACCTCGAACGTATAACTAGGGTGATAATTAAGTCAAATATTTTAATTGCAACTATGCCAAATATTTTGATCCGCACTTCTGGAAGAGGAACTAGCTGAAATAAAAGAAATCGTTGAACAAAGTTTTCTCTACTAGTTATCAGTTGTTATAGTTTTTTTTTTTTTAACACAAGTTGTATCTTCGGCCTTGGAAGTTGAATAATTATTCATTCTTACTCAGAAGGATGGGGGGCGCAAAATGTTAAACATTATAACACTTGAGACATAGTTTGTACTAACAATAGACTGAAAGCAGCTTATTTGTTGTCTTATATTGACAAAAATACTTTTGTCAACTCGTCTCATTGAAGTAAGACAGAAATATTTCCCTTTCAGAAAGATGCGCCCCCCGTTCTGTATTTGCCCCTGGTTCAGTATCGTAATGTTCTAGTAGGCTCGGCTGTCAGTTCAGTCTTTAATGTGGAATCCAGAAAATTAAGTCATTCGCCTTTTGGTTTCTCTTCGTTATAAAGCTTAATAACGAACATACGCAGAATATACTACCGTAGAATGCGAAGAGCTACCACCGCAACGCATTTTCAAAAGCGGGATTAAATGAAATGGACCACTGATATGAGAATTACGAGTCGATACTGTAGGTATAAGGCTACACGGTAATATTTGTCATTTATTTTAGCAGGTGATATTTGTTGAAGCATAAGTTTGCTGAGTTAGTATCACTGGTACTTTCAAGGCCAGATCAGTGGATGGAAGAGTAGTGGGGAGGGTGGTGGAATACGAAGTGCTCCGCAGCGATCTGCGCATCTTGGTTTGAAACTTGTCGAGTTATAGTTTAAAGGATCAATTACAACTAGGCATGTAGCAATTCTATACTGTAAACGTAGTCAACTGTCTTTAGCACACACACACTACGAAAGGTCAAAATTGGACTATCTTGTCTCACAAAGAGTTTCTTTCTCATTGAACACGGAAAAATAATAAAGTCGTTTCAGATGCTGAAGATTGTTCCCAGACACACACACACAAAAAAAAAATCTATATGTTAGTCAGGGATTAGGATTAGGAATTATATTTCTGGGCTTTCGGGATCTATGTCCATATTGAAATTAAATATTTCAGCTTAACGTCCCACGATTATGCCCTTTTAGACTAAGAGAGACGGATGATTAAGGCAAGTGAATGATGGTGGAATAAGAATGTGAGAGGAAACGGGAATTCCCCGAGAAAACCCAACGACACGATGTTTTCCACCACAATCTTACTGGCCGGAGATCGAACCAGGGACCCCACGCACCAGAAGTAAGCGCTCTAAACTATGACCATGTTAACCGGGACCGGTTGATTTCCGTGGGCGATCACACTGACCATTAAAACGAGAGGAAGGAAGAAAGCGACCTGGTACCATTATGTTAGGTACCATCCCGGCATTTGCCTTGTGTGAATTGAAGAAAGCCCAGAAAAACCTCACTCAGAATGACTGTCCTAAAAAAGTTATACCTTTCCAGTCGATGTCCCCAAAGGAAATCAAACCCGGGACCGCGCGCACTTATAAGGTACTAAAAAGTTTAGGCAAAGGACTTAGACTTTGAGATTAAGTATTCTGTTTAAAATCTTTGTAATAGGACAGAATGGAGCTGCTCCGCTGCATAACTATTAATTTGTTTTACGTTCTGTAGATCACACATTGCAATCAAAGGAGATACTCTCTGATTTAAGGAATACGAAATTCTTTTGCAGCAGAAATAAAAATTTCTTCATTGGATTCTATTCTATTGTGGAATTTTTTTCTTGGTTGTTATTACCTGTTTCCCTAAGAATCTGCTTTATATTTTCTCTCTACTAGTTCTGTTAAAATACGAATAATTCATTTTCGAGTATTCTAACTATGAATTCTTCGGGTATTCATTATTCAAATGTTCAAATAACGAATATAATAATGAATATTTGAATAATTATTCGAATAATTTTGACATTACTACTTTACCTTTTACCCAATAAAAGCGTCTTTCTCGTTGGTTTTCCAATGAGGACTCTGCTCATCCTACGGGCACAGAAGGTGCAAATTACATGTCCTGCTCACCTTAGACGTCTTGATATCACTATCCTTGAGATGTTAGGTAACCTGGATAAATATTTGCGTAATACTAATATGATTTTAAGATGCCTCCTTTGTATTTTTATTTTAATTCATCTATTTACTTTTAATTTGTCTAGTCTCCACGTATGGTTCTTATTTTGTTCTAGCTCTACATGCATTACACATTAGTCACCATTAGAGACCAGATGTTAGGCAAAATGAGTATTTTTTAATATTAAAGATATGATCAAAAATAAAGTTTTAGAGTTTATACCGGGAGTTATAGTTTCAATTTAATCCAATTTTATTTTGCCTATTTTCCCTATTTCGGCCGTCCCTGCCTAAATAATTGCTTTAGTGCCTAATGTCGCCTATTCTATGTATTTTCTTCAAAATAAGATTTTATTCGAAACAATATATAATTAAATATTTCAAGAATGAATTTTGCCTCTTCCGAGAAAAAGTGCTGTTTATACTAATAAGATGCAGTAAAACTTCGGACTGTTATATGTACTGATAAAGTGCTGAAAAACTTTGAATTGCTGTGTGTACTGATAAATGTATAAAATTTGGATAGTTATGTGCAACGATAAAGTGCTTTATAGAATGTATTTACCAAATATACATGGACAACATGTCAATCTTCAGTTTTCCACGTGAACAAACATTTTCTATATCCTTTGAACACTATTATGAATTGAATTAATTTTTAAATTGTATTGAGTATTTATCTTCATTATTTTGAATAATTGTTGTGCCTATTTGCCCGCATATTTTCTAGGGTTTTTAATGTCTAAACATCCGGTATATACTCATCACTGTTCTAATTTATTACTGAATGTAAACGTATGTGCAACCCTTTTTAGAAAAGAAAAAATCATATTAATGTAATGGGTTGTGCCTGTAACAATAAAATAATTTTATAACATAAAAGGAATAAAGTAGCTATCAAATTTGAAGGTTAGAGTCATTGGACCCCGTGTGACTTTTCGGGCTTGAGGCTCTTTCAGTGGTATTGCCAATGAAAAATATAGTTCCACAAACTAGAAACGAAAGGATTTCAGTTTCCCCGTGAAACAAATGGTCAACAAAGATTAAAGTTTTAGATGTGAACTAAGGATTTAAAGCAAGCTAGGACCAAGTATACATAATAAATTAAAGTTTAAACAAGTATTGGAATACTCAAAACATACATAAATTCTCGATAAATAGAAAAGAAGCGGTTAAAAATTATCCGATAGCTAAAGGTAGCAAAGAACTTAAGGTAACTGATTTGACTAACAAGTTTGTTTAACCTTGAGCAAAATTATTACTTAATTTTTAAATTATGCATTTATAGGTTAGTCTTCCCTTTTTCAAAACGTGATCAAATTCAAGTGAAATTTGTAAAAGAATTTTCTTTTGCTTTTGAGCAGATATAGCTTAATTAAATATTTGACAGGCATTCGATTTACAGCACATTCATTTGAGATTGTGAACATGTTTGGGCTAAATTCCTGCTAAAAAATTCTTTAACAATAATAATGTTTCCTAAGATACTACAACCTCAAGACACAGAAACACCAAGTTATTGTTATTATTATTATTATTATTAAAGACCAGATGTTTAGACATTATAAACCTGGAAAATAGGCAGGCAAATAAACACTTAAAATTTAAAAAAGGCAGTAAAATAGGCACTAAAATGTAACTTGAAGTAATGGAGATAAATACTCAATACAAAAAAAAAATAAGTCATAGATAATATTCAAAGAATATAGAAACATTCTTGTTTCTTAATATTTTATTTTACTGTATATGTTAAAATGAAGTTTGCCATGTATTCCATTTATGTTTGGTAAATACATTTCATACAGCACTTTATCACTACACATAAGAGTTCAAATTTCATACACTTTATCAGTACACACATCAGTCCAAAGTTTTGCAGCACTTTATCTGTGCACATAGCAGTCCAAAGTTTTATAGCATCTCACCACAAACTGCACTTATATTTCTCGGAAGAGGCAGAATCCTTTCTTGAAATACTAAATTATATATTTTCCCAATAAAGTTTTATTTTAAAGAAAATGCACAGAATAGGCAA
The DNA here is from genome assembly GCF_964235325.1 of Thermobia domestica. Lineage (NCBI taxonomy): Eukaryota > Metazoa > Arthropoda > Insecta > Zygentoma > Lepismatidae > Thermobia > Thermobia domestica. The sequence continues at coordinate 189,210,141 of NC_137459.1, read as the reverse complement.
CATTAGGCACCAAAGCAATAATTTAGGCAGGAAGGGGCGAAATAGGCAAAATAGGCAAACAATTGGCATAAATTGAATCTATAACCCCCATATAAACTTTAAAACGTTGTTTTTGATCATATCTTTAATATTAAAGAATAGGCATTTTGCCTAACATCCCATCTCAAAGTATTATTATTATTATTATTATTATTATTATTATTATTATTATTATTATTAATATAATCTTTGTGGTGAAGAAAACAACCAACCTACTGTGGTTCTTGCTGACAGCTGAAGAAGAGTATGCAGCATAAAGTACATTCCAGTATTCTGTTGTATGAAATGGTGTACAGTCAGTGACAAATGTTCTTTCTGTTTGACGAAATTAGTTTCGTAAATAAATTCCGAATGTAAGAAGAGTTTGTGTACAGTTTTCGGCAAATTAAAAAGAATGTACCTTTCTGTACGTTCCAGCTTTGAAAATTGGTGAAACGGTGTAGGTTCCACCGTTATTCCCAAAATAAATTTTACCAAACGGAAAAAAACTTTTGTCACTGACTGTACAAGAGGTAATTGATTTCATAGAGTAGTTTAGTATATTATTTCAATACAAAGCCATTAAAGGTCGGTTATACAGTCTTATGGTGTTCGTTAAAACATGAGCAGCGGAACAAATATGCATATGTGTTTTATCGTTCGATACTAATACAGTAATGAAAGATACAGCTCTTAGACAATGATGTCTTCTGTTAGTAATCTGAAAGTTTATAAGAAGATCGTGAAACGAGCCCTAAGTCAATTATATAACTTACATAAGTGTTAGAATTTATTTAGTATTTTAATACTGACTATTATTAGCTTTGGCTAAACTCTAGTGTTGAATTCAATTGCATCTTTTAAAAAAAATAATAAAAGTACCACAAAATTCTTGTAATAAAACCTGTTTCACACCTGTTTCTCTACACAATGAACAGAAGTCACTGACTTTCGCGCCCATTAGAGAGGCAAATAAAGAAACGCGTCAATCCTGATTTTATTACAGGGTTGGAAATTTGCAAATTAAAAAAAAAATTCTAAAATATATTTCCGGCTCAATGTATTTCACAAAACTACAGTTTTTGAAGTCGTGTAGTCATAACTGCAATGATGAAGAACTGTTTAATTAGAAAGAAAGTTTTCGATTTATTTATCATTTTCGTCGTTTTCTTTCATACTTGCTAAGTCAGGTGCGGGTACCGTAGATACTTATATTTTATGAATTTATGGTTATGGTTCAACAAATTAGGTATAATGTGTTTGATCCGACAGATATGAGGTATAAACGAAATTCTCTTTAAAATCACCCTGCCTTACAACATTTTTTTTTTTTTGGGGTAAAATTAAAAATGTTGGATTTTCACCACCAAACATTTGGATGGTGGATTTTCTATATAATATTTTCTATGATGTTCTGCATGATTTCAAATTGAAATAATTTATATTCCAATTAAATTAGTTACATAATTACAGGCTGAACCGCTACTGTCGAAATTCACAAAAACAAACGACAAACCTTTTTGGCGAAAATTTCTATGCCTAAGTATTTCAAGTAAATCAACCATTCTTTTTATATGTTTGAGAAAATTATGGTTCAAATAACTTTCAATAGTTTTGAACCTCTCGTAGCCATAATCACAGTGTTGCCAGCCCTGATTACTGAAAAATTTGTTTCCGAATTTCAATTTTTTCCACTTCCGTTGTCGTTTTCTTCCACATTTAGTGGAGCAGATACATTTGTTATACATAATCATAAGTTTATAATTGATGCGCTTACAAATGAGGTATAACACGTTACGATCCGACAATTAGAAGCTGAGAAATAAAATATTTTTAAAAATCCCTCTCCGCCAGTAGCTTCCCGCCAAAAATCCAAGATGGCGGCTTTTCCCCAAACATTTGGATGGCGGATTTTGGATGTGTTACTTTCTACGTCGTTCTCCATAATTTCGCACTAAAATCATTTATGTTGCAATTAATTTCGAATCAGCCAAAAATTTGGCCTTCGTTTACTTTACTAATAAGTAGCTTACCGAGTGGATGTTATAGAACTGAATTAGAAACAAACATGAAGTAGGTCAAAGAAGAAATAGGGAGATTGTGTGAAGAAGTTTAGTGTGGTGTCACAGTGGATATGGCGGATGATAGAAACAGGTGAAGGACAGAGATCCGAAAAGCTTATCTCAGCTAACTGGGATAAATACTTATAAGAAGAGGAAAAAGAAAGTTTTCCAAGTACAGATGAAATTTTCCTATGTATACAGTAGAATGTCTTAGTCGTTGTTCTAAAAATTCAATCTGCGAGCATTAGTTTCTTGTTGTTATGAGTATGAGAATAACTAAATTCTTCCCTTTTACCTTTGTGCCCCAACATACAAAATTATAAATTTCTAAGAATAATTAATATTTCACATTGAAATTTTGAAACCTAGATTATGACAATTACTTTGCATTCGCAAAGCTTCAGACCCAGTGGAACCATTTACACTGTAATTCAATTAAATGAAAGTTTTTTCACTAGCCGTGTCGTATAGCTAGCGCTGGTGATTTTAATAGAAGTAACCCCCGAGTGTGGTTTTTGATAGAAGGAGCGATTGAGAAGCCACCTAAATTCTGTAGCGAATTTCGATCTCAAAGCCAGAAGTAATAACATATTATTTAACTAAAAGCCACTCGAATAGCCGTAACCGTAGTCGATGAACACCTGCAAGGGAAGTTTAGTCTATTCATTAATAATGATGTAGTCCCATAGCGAACAGTCAAGGCTTGAAAACTTCCCTTGAAGTTTACTTAGTCCCCTTTCTTTACGCCACTGGATTTATATTTAACTAATAATCCCATAATCATAACTTTCCGTAATTATTGCAATAATGCCATATAGGGCTACTTTACTTGGAAGAAAATTAGAATACATTTTACAATTTTCGTTTGCATCTTATTGAGGCTCTTGTAAGTCATAAGCATGAACTTTGTGATTCATGTAATATTTTCTTCTCCTTCTTCTCGGAGTAACGTCAATCTAAACCAAAGGTGGAAAGGTCGATATTAGGTCAGGGGTGAGTCACAGCTCAAACATGACGAAATGGTAATTGAAACCCTATACAATTCACCACAAAAAGCGCTTGCAGCTACTCTTGATATGACAAGTAACATTTAAATGCTTGATTAAATTTTTTAAAAGCAAGTTTTAGGCTCGCTTTGTGTAGTTGTTTATAGCCTTTAATGCATTTCTCCGAAAGAATGTTGGTTATAATATCTACAGCATGCTAAAGTGGATATGTCTTGTCTTGAAATGAATTGTATTTATTTTTCTAAAGAAAAATCTTTGAATATACAGTATATTTATATAGCTGACTGAGATACAAGTTTATAACAAATCTAATCAATCAGTGGTGCTAGGGGTCTCGGGTTCAAACCCTGCTCCCGCCACGTGAACTTTGTGGTGGACAAACACCGTGTGCGTGGGTTTTCTCGGGGTTCTCCCGTTTCCTCCCACTTTCTTCATTCCACCATTTCATTCATTACTCATTATCACCGTCTCCTTTAGCCTAACCGGCATAACCGTGGGACGTAAAACTCAAAATTTCATTTCATTTTCTAATCAATCAGAACGATAATTTACAGTCATACACTGTACTTCTTTAAGCAATTTTACAATTACTAAAGTGTATTAATTAATATAATACTGACTCGTGCAACGTTTGTAGCAGAGTAGTAATTAGGCAACATTTTCCAATTAATTATAAACATTATTCTGTTGAAATATTATTTATTGTATTTGCTCTACCTTATTCATTTGATGCATAAAACATTTTCGAGTTTTTTAACCTCGTCAATTACAAACTTTAAATAATTCTTGAAATTCAATCTTTGTCACTACCATCTGAATCGCCTGCCTGTTCAAGAGTATGATTAAAATAATTATTTGAGTTATAAGCGGAGTTCACGTGGGAGATCCAGGTTCAGCTTCCAGCGGAATCACATGTGGTTCGAGCCCACGTTAAGACGTAGGACTATGTTTCATATAGCCTTGCTACTAAATGGAATGAAAACCCCAAACTGAAACTCATACTAAAATAAGGTGAGGTAAAATAATTTCCCATCCTGCTGGGGGCCGCAGTGGCTCAGTTGTAGAGCGCTCACTCCTGTTGCATGGGCTCCTTGGTTCGATTCCAGCTTGCGCCAAGTGAGTTTTGTGTAGGTAGGTTTTCTCGGGGTTCACCCATATCCTCCCACTTTCTTCATGCGTTTATTAAGGAAATTTTTGTTTTCTAAAATTTTATTTTATTTGCCATGCTCTGCCATAACTAATCTGCATCGGAAATTACAATTCACCTATATTTATCTGTAGTCGAAAAGGCAGTGTTGTGGCACCATTAACTTAAATAAAATGTGAAAGTAAACAAATAAGAAAATGAAATATATATTTTGGAGATTGATTTTCAACGACCCAGAATTAGCTTCTGTAATTTTGAGCTTTCGAGTAAAATAAACTCTACCATATATATATATATATATATATATATATATATATATATATATATATATATATAAATCAGTAGCTAACATCTCAAGGTAAACTCCCAAATATAAGAAGATAGTAATTTAGATGTTTATTAGCCTGAATTACGTAAGAACTATGTATCCTTGAAACAAAAACAACTCAGAAGAGGCAACAACTCTATTCTAAAACGTTTGTCACTGCAATTTGGAAATGCAATAATCCAGTAAATAAATAATTTGAAAATCTGCCATAACAAATTTATTGTCAATAGTTCTTACGGTACATTTTGAAACAAAATCACAAACGTAAAATAGCCTACGCTGTTGTTCAATTGTCTACTATATCTGTTTTAGGATTTAGGATTTACATTTCTGAGCTTTCGGCATCTATGGCCATTAAGTCCGTCATGTATGAGGGATGACTTCCCTCAGTGAGCACACAATCCGGGGAAAGGGAAGGAAGAAAGCGGCCTGGGACCTATAAGTTAGGCACCACCCTGGCATTAGCCTGGTGTGAATGAAGAAAACCCATGAAAACCTCATTCAGGATGGCTTGCCTGAAAAAGCTTCTTACACTTTTCCGATCGAGTGCCCCTACGGGAAACCGAACCCGTGACCGCTCGCCCCGAAGTCGAGAGCGTTAGCGACTACGCTACTCGGAGCCTTTCTACTATATTTGTATATATTCTTCTGAAACGTTGCTACTGCATTTAAGTACCTATATTAAGAAAGTCAGAGTAATAAGATACATTTTATCTTGTAGTACATTATTTTATCCTCAACGTAAACTTTTGAACTTAACTAACTAAACTAATTCTAACTCTATGGCGTATCCTAACAGCACAATTACATAGCAGGCATATGCCTATCATGTTCCCTCTAGTACATGGGAATGTGTCTAGTATGTAAAACTGGAGGTAGCTGAAGTACATACTTAGCACATGAATATCATATGTGCCAAGTGTCGGATACTTAAAAAGTAGCTGTTACACCTAAATTGCGTATGCCTAGCACATCTTGTGCTGTTAGGGTATGGAACCCGAAGGTTCAAGGCCGCGTTCACAAAAACTCTTCACTGAATTCTATCCTTAGCCATTGGATTCTATCCTTAGCCAATAGTTTCCAGTTTCCACTTTGTATTCCTATCTCTGCGAGATCCATCTTCATATTGTCCTCCTATCTGCGCCTAGGTCTTCCTAATGGTCGTTTTCCGATTGGTCTTCCAGTCAAGACTTTGAAAGTGTTTCTACTTTCTTCCATCCTAGCTACATGACCTGCCCAGCTAAGCGTCCTAGACTTGATGACCCTAACAATGTTGGGTAAACCATATAAATTATGTAGTTCCTCGTTATTAAGTTTCCACCATTCCCCATTCCCGTTCCTCTTGGGTCCGAATATTCGTCTCAGGATCTTGTTCTCAAATACCTTCAGTCTAAGTTCTTCCCTCAGAGTAAGCGACCATTTTTCTCAACCATACAGAACAACAGGCATGATTATCCTTTTATATATTTTAAGCTTCAGATTCCTCGACAGAATTCGCGACGACAAGAGATTTTGAACCGAATAGTAACACGAATTCCCTGCTTTTAGTAGACATTTAATTTCTTCGTGAATATGATTTTCTTCTGTTAATACTGATCCTAGATATTTGAAAGTATCCACTTTATCAAAAGTATTATTTAATATTTTAACGTATCCATAATTTGCTGTATTACGATCCAGACGCACTTCCATGTATTTAGTTTTCTCTGCATTTACTTCTAAACCCATGTCCCTACAAGCGTTTAATAAGATATCTGTATTTCTTTCTATTGTTCTCCTATCATTCCCTATTAAATTTACATCATCAGCATATGCCATAACCTGGTGAATACCGTTCAACTCTAGACCCTGATTGCTATCTTTGATTTTCCTTATAGCGTATTCCAGAACAAAGTTGAATAGTAATGGCGACCACGCATCTCCTTGTTTCAGGCCATTCTCGACGCGAAGGCTCGTAGACAAAAATTTTCCTATCTGGACTTTACTTTGGGATTCATTTAAACATATCTTAATTAATCTAATTAGCTTTCTCGGTGTTCCAAGTTCTGTAAGAACGTTGTATAATGTTTATTTCCTAACCGAGTGGTAGTCCTTCCTAAAATCAATAAATAGTTGATGTACCGGGGTACTGTATTCCCACTTCTTTTCGAGTATTTGTCGAGTGGTAAATATTTTGTCGATAGTTGATCGATTTCGTCTAAATCCGCACTGATAATCTCCAATAATTTCATCTGTGTATGGGGTCAATTTTGCTAATAGAATATTTGAAAGGATTTTATAGGATGTTGACAGAAGGGAAATGCCTCGATAATATTACAGTCAGTTTTGTCGCCTTTCTTGTGAATTGGAACAATGATTAATTCTTTCTACTCTTGTGGTAATTCTTCCTTGTTCCAGATAAGGAGAATGAGTTTGTGTATCTTATTCCACAATTTTTTGCCTCCAGGTAAAATTAACTCAGCCGGAATTTCGTCTAAACCCGGAAATTTGTGTTTCTTTAATTTCTTTACAGCGGTTTCTGCTTCTATTCGGTTGGGTTCTGGAATATACGGTTCTGCGGTGTGTATCTCCTTTTCTCTACGCACATTAGTTTTTGGCTGCGTGTTCAGCAAATCGTCAAAGAAATCTTTCCGTCTATTTAAGATGCTATCCGTATCAGTGAGAACTGTTCCGTCAGCTTTCCTTAATATATAAGCACGAGGTTGATAGCCATTCTTAAATTCGTTGATCCCCTTAGTATACATGTCCCGAATGTTTTTATTTTTACTGTTATCTTCAAGTTCCTTAATTTTAGCTTTCAAAAAATCGCGTTTCTTTGTTCTAAAAGTTTTGGAAGTTTTCCGCCTGATCTCTGCGAAATTTTGTGTAGTTATTGCATTCGGATTCTGTAGCCACGGTAATTTTGCCTGTTTTCTCTTCTTTGCTAGTTTAATGCATTCCTGGTCGAACCATGGTTTGTTCCTACCCGCGTGTCCCAGTTTCTATTTCCTGAAATTTTAATGCTATCTCTAATTTCAATCTAAGTATCCTCAACACTAGTGTACTCCGAATCTTCTAAAACCGAAAGTCTATTCGAAACTTCAATCTGGTATCCTCTCTTACCTGGCTCTCTTCTAATCTCTTTAAATTAAATCTCTCAGTTTTCGGACATTGAATATTTCCTTTATTCAACGATAATATCTCTCTTATTATCGCTGCTACCAGGTAGTGATCAGTGTCACAATCAGCTCCTCTAAATGACCGGATATCAATTATGCTAGATTGCCTTCTTCAATCTACTAAAACGTGATCAATTTGATTATGTGTTTTTTTTTTTTTTTTTCGTCTGGTGAGGTCCAAGTGTATTTATGAACGTCGCGATGTGGGAATTTTGTACTCTTCACGATTAGGTTTTGGGATGTTGCAAAGTTCACGAGTCTAACACCGTTGTCTAAGTATCCTCAACACTAGTGTACTCCGAATCTTCTAAAACCGAAAATCTATTCGAAACTTCAATCTGGTATCCTCTCTTACCTGGCTCTCTTCTAATCTCTTTAAATTAAATCTCTCAGTTTTCGGACATTGAATATTTCCTTTATTCAACGATAATATCTCTCTTATTATCGCTGCTACCAGGTAGTGGTCAGTGTCACAATCAGCCCCTCTAAATGACCGGATATCAATTATGCTAGATTGCCTTCTTCTATGTACTAAAACGTGATCAATTTGATTATTTTTTTTTTTTCGTCTGGTGAGGTCTAAGTGTATTTATGAACGTCGCGATGTGGGAATTTTGTACTCTTCACGATTAGGCTTTGGGATGTCGCAAAGTTCACGAGTCTAACACCGTTGTCATTTTTTTCTTATGCAGACTTTCGTCCCCTATAACTGGTTTGAAAATATCCACTCGTCCTACCTTCGCATTGAAATCCCCTAATAGAATTTTCATATGGCATCGCGGGAGTTGGTCAAATATCCGTTCCACTTCTTCGTAAAAACTGTCTTTTATATCGTCATCCTTATCTTCTGTTGGGGCATGTACATTTAAAACAATGATATCACACCACCGACCCTTAAGAGTAATAAAAGAAAGTCTGTCAGTAACAAATTAAAACTGCATAATTCCTGATAATATTCGTTTGTGAATATAAACTTTTGCATTTACAATTTTTAAACATAAACAACAGGCAGTAGTCGTTTGATGCATAATAGAAGTAGTATAAACATAATATGCTCTCTGTTGTCATGTGTCTTATTTCTCTATATAAAATATGTGTTTTGTTAGTGAATTGTTGCATGTGCAAACAATATATAAAAGCAGCTTGAACGCCGCTCACGTCGTATATCAAACGCAACAGTCCATCCATCAGTCAGACACTTTTTACTCTTACTAAAGCGCTCTTTGATATCGGTCATTTTCGATCATTTCTTTATATATATATATATTTATATCCCCCTCCCACAAGTTGTGGGGCTGAATTTGTATTTAAACGACATCAAAGTGTCCCTGTTCATCTCAGGGACCTGGAAGTCTATAGATTCTACACTAATATCGGTCATTTTCGATCATTTTAAAATCTCCTCCCCCCCACTCTTAAGTTACACCGTCAAAATAATACGACGAAAACCATCTCAGGTTTGAAGTTCATATAGATTAAAAATTTGATCGAGATCGGTATGGTGGTTCAAGAGTTATTAAGTTTTATTTATTTTTATGTATAAATCTCCCCCTCTCCTCGCCCGCCCTAAGGCCTACCGTCAAAGTGATATAATAAAAACCACCTCAGATCCGAATCTCATCTAGGAGGGGGCACGGTGGCTCAGTGGTAGAGCATTCACCTTTGGTGCTTGGAGTCTCTGGTTCGATTCCAGCTCGCGCCGTGTGGACTTCGTGGTGGACAAACACCGCGTTCGTGGGTTTTCTCGGGATTCTCCCGTTTCCACCCACCTTCTTCATTCCACCATTGTCATTCATTTCTCATCTTCACCGTCCCCTTTAGCCTAACCGGCATAACCGTGGGACGTAAAACTTTAAGATTGCATTTAATTTTTTCCGAATCTCATTTATGTTGAAAATTTAAGATCGGTCAGGTAGTTTAAGCGTGATGAAATCACAAAGACAAGAACTTTTATTTTTATTTTATATATGCACTGGTGTTCAAAAATATAGCATAATTACGAAAAATGGGAAAGCGTGGGAATACACAATGGAAACAGCGGCATACATCCGTCATAGAACAGTGCGATCAGAACTGCCCTTGCCACACAGAAGAAAGCGTATTGAAGGTCATTCAAGGATCTGCTGGAAGGAGGGAAGAAAATGCCCGAAGAAGATACCACACCACAGTCAATTGATTGCTGACTCGTGTGCATAGCAGACGTGTTGACAATAGTGTTAGTGCGTCGTGAAGGCTTCAGCATGCCACGAGGAACCACATTAGACCCTGTCTTGCGGGTAGGATAATCGAACGGCAGGAAGCTGGGCAAACACAAACGGAGGTGTCCAGAAGACTGAATGTACCACAAAGTGTGATCTCACGGCTGTGTCACAGATTTCAAACCACCGGCAACTTCGCATGTTCACCAATTCCGGGTCGCCCAAGAGTCACAACTCCTCGACAGGACCGGTATCTGTCAGTAAAAGCACGTCGGAATCTTTCGATGTCAGCACAGCAACTGTCATCAGAGCTTGCAGCTGCTACAGAAGCACGTGTTTCAAGACAAACGGTGTACCGGCGACTGCATGAGGTTGGTCTTTACGCAAGATGCCCCGTCATGTGTGTCCCTCTCTCTCGTGTGCATCGCAGAGCCCGCTTGAGGTGGAGCCAAGAACACAGACACTGGACCATGGAACAGTGGGGTCACGTTCTGTTCTCGGATGAGTCGCGATTCAGCTTGCAGTCAGATTCTCGACGGACACTGATATGGAGAGAACATGGGACACGCTGCAACCCGCAGAACACCATTGAAAGGGACCAATTTGGTGGTGGGGGTGTGATGTTTTGGGAGGGCATCATGCTGAATGGCCGTACTAACCTATGCCTTTCAGGGCGGGACTTTGACTGGCCAGAAGTACCGTGATGAGGTGCTGGAACCGTATGTAAGACTGTTTCCGGGTGTAGTTGGGCCATCATTGATATTCATGGATGACAACTCACGTTGTGATCGGGCAGGTGTGGTGGATGATTTTTTTGAGGAGTAAGATATTCGACGCATGTCATGGCCTGCACGGTCCCCAGACATGGCCCCATATAACATGTCTAGGATGCATTGGGAAGGCGGATTGCAGCCCGACAGCTCCCACCACGAACGATTCCAGACCTGTGTACTGCCCTTTGAGCGGAGTGGCCAAGGATACCGATGGACCTCATCAACGAAGTGATCGGAAGCATGGAACGACGTTGTGCAGCCTGTGTAGCCACGCGGGGTGACCACACGCCTTACTGATGCTCTTGATCCACCATAAACTCATTTGTCTTCTCGCCACACACATTGGATCATTTTCAACTATGGTGCGTTTTTTCAAATAAAGGTGTTGGGACTGTGTATTGTGTGTTTTCTTCTTCCCTTGCACATTTTTTTTTTCACGCAGATGTCCACGTCTTGGATGCCTAGGATCAGTCAGGTGACTTTGGTCCATGTGGACTAGGATTATGCTATCTTTTTGGACACCAGTGCATATATATATATATATATATATATATATATATATATATATATATATATATCCTCCCCTGCCCTACGTTGCACCGTAAAAGTGAAACGACAAAAACATTCCAGGCCTAAGCCTTATATATGTTGAAAATTTGATCGAGATTGGTCGTTTGGTTCAAGTGTTATTTAAATATTAAGTTTAATTATTTTTTTTTATATATATAATTCTCCCCTTCCTCCACTAAGTAATCAAAGTGAAATTACAAAAACACTCCCAGGCCCAAACCTCATGAATGTTGAAACTTCGATCGAGATCAGTCGGGTGGTTGAAGAGATTAAGAGTCATAAATATAATCACTTTCAATTTTATAATATAGATTGATGGATATTTTGGAATCATATGTATAGGAAAAGGAATACATACTATAACAACTGCTATTTTTATAAATGGTATGTGAATGATGACTTGAAACAATATATTAGTAAATTAATTTAAAGAGAGATAAGATTTAAAATACGCTTAACAACTATAATATATTCTATAGCAGCTACATTTGAAATAGCCTAACCTAAAATAAGAATATTTCGAGATAACCTAACTATGTATGAATAAAATAATAAAATATAATAAACTTATCTACTTGACCAACAGTGGAAGGTTAAAAGAAAATTCAGAAAATCCTGAAGGCACCACAGAGAATGAAACATATAGAGCATACCACCATGTTACAGTACACAATTACAGGGTTGAAGACGAATACCATGTTACATGCCATAAACGCTGGTCCGGAAGGTAAACAGACGCATCTATTATGCCACGACCTAAACACTAAGGTTCGAATAAATTAAGATATTCGAGCACCTCGCTAATCGAACATGTAGAAATTTTGGGGCGTTCCACCACTTGTTAAGGCAAGACATTTATGAATTGAATTTCAAGGAAGGAATTATACTAAGAGTGTAAATAGGTAGACCTTAAGATGGTATGATTTCAATAATAAAGTGAACTCATTTCAAAAATAAAGTAACAGGTAGCAGCTAATAAAGGTTATATGGTATAACTTGGTATTGCAACTATAACTACGGTTCCATCTCACCAGATTAAGTCCACTCTATCTGTCTGTCTATTCTCTTTACGGCTTTCAAACACTAGATGTATGGAAATTTATCGAATGAAAATCTTATCCCGAATCTCTCTAATAGCTCTACTCCAACGATTTTGTTCTCGTCTCATGTGTGACGTCAGATAGGAAACATCGGATGATTTGCACGTGTGGCCAAAATGTCACCGTGGAAGTTTACCAAATACAAACTCAGCTTTGCCCGTTTTCCCCCCAATTTTATCGTCCCACCATTTCATTTATTCTTATCATCACCGTCTCCTTTAGCTTACCTGGCATAATCAGGGGACGTAAAACTCAAAGATTTCATTTCGTTTCATATCATAGTTGCTGACAAAGAATGTAAATACAAAACAATCAATTTCTACTAATTCCGAATAATGATAATTTCAATAATCATCCTTCTGTTAGTCACCAATCATCCTTCTGTTTGCCGGTGTTAATTTTGAACATCAAAACAGATGTACTATGTTCGACCGTACTGTATACAAGCTCTAACTTGCATCAAGAAACCTATCAATGGTGGAAGAATATTTACGATGGTGACGATGTGTGAATATAAAATCATAAAGCTAAGCAAATACAGCGTTGGAATCAAAAATGGAACGTCAAGAGAAGAAGTAGCGGTACTGAATATAGGATATAGATAGCTTCACTCCTTTCATCGAGGACAGTCTTTACAGGCAGTCCGAAGTCAGCTCTGAATTGCAGAGAGTATCTACAGAGGTGCCTAATAAAAAGAATTCTTCGCCCTAGGCGAGAGCGTCTACAGAAACAATATTTTGGGTCTACGTTCGGCTCGGCCTCCAATCCCTTCAATAAATAAATAAATAAATAAATAAATAAAAATATTGGGAAGTAACTATTGAACACAACGCTCCCATTAATGAAGTTAAGCTACAAGTGTGATGCATGACAGCACCGGGAAAGCTCTGTAGTAGATCCAGTCGTCAGTAGTGCGCGGATTCACAAACATGTTATAAGGGGACACAACAAGGGACAGAGAGGGTGAGATCTTAAATGTCCTTGTGGGGCATGGAAGCCGTGTGTCTGCACATGCTACCAAAGCTCGTCAGCAGTAGTGGGATGTTCTCTGGATGCAAGGCGTTGTTTAATCATGGACCAGATGTGTTGAAACGGCAAAATAACAGGTGAACGCAGAGGCCAAGAAAGCATTGCAACGTTGTGTTCATGCCGGAAGCATAGGAAGTTGAATTCACATCCACTTGCTCGTTATTCTATTGAAAAATGACTGTGCAGGACTTGAAGTAGAGGTACTACAACGATTCCAACAATTCATCAATGTGCCGTCAGATCTGTTACCTCATATTAGACACGAACGTGTACGGAATCCAATGGCACCTAATACTATAACGTCTAGTGATATTTCCAGGAGGCATAATCGGAGCACATGATGCGTTATGGAGCTACGCTGGTAATGATATTACTCTCCTTCCATTATCTACACACTCTACAAATGTGGAATCAATTCGATGACTCCTTCTTGATTTTGCACTTTTGTCCAGCAGTGCACACAAGTAGTGTATGCAGTGAAACCTGGTCAATTTTCCACTTCTATAACTTAGGCGTTTGCGAATTTGGTCTTACTGTATGAAATCATGTGACACAGTATTGCTCAAGAAAATTTGGTCACCCATTTATGTTTAAAGGCCACGTTTTTGCAAAACCCGTGAGAAATTATGATCCTTCATATTTGAAAATACCTTAGTTAGTCAAAGAAAATTCTAATTTGTTCGATGTAATTCTATTTTGGGATAATCAAGTAAGGTTTTACTAAAGAAGTGTGGATAGACAATTTTGTTTTGTACTACACTGTACGTGGACATTCAAATATATTATTTCTTACATTGTTCATCTACTTGAATTGTACATTTTCTTTGGAATTAGAAGTAGTACACGTAAACAATTTCCATTGCATATTATGTTGCATGAATTCTATGAAGCTGTCAGCTAGTTCAGTAAGAGATTTGCAGAATACATGGGAGCTGCCAACATTTAGTGATTTTGCCCAAACCAACTCTGCAACCAGAGTGGTAACTTACACTGTATATTTGAAAACTAAAAGATTATATTAAACTTATAATGATCGTTCTCTTAGGATTTAAATTGTTTCTTAGTTTCGAAGATTGGTATTATCTATTGCAGTGAAGTTTGGCGCTCACTAAACTGCCTCGTGCTTCCTCATTCTAAACCTGAAGTGATGCTACAGCTACTCCTTCGGAAATATCGCTGAACAGCTTCAGTATTTCAAGGCATAGACAATGAATGAGAATTACTAGTTTATAACTTTCGTTTTCAAAGGAACACATACATTAATTTTTTGTACAATGTTTTAATGATTGGTGTTTCTATAACAAATTGACATTAACAGAGCAAACTGACGGGGATATTATTATTAAAGTTTGAATTGTTTAACCAAAAACTGTCAATGTTTAGCATATTTGCTTAGCTTCAAAGACATTGAGTGCAAAAATGAAACTTTCTCTACAAAAAACTGCGAGTTAGTATTGTGAAGCTTTGCATCGAAACAAAATCTACTTAAGTATTCATGTTTTTGGTCCTCATTAAACAAATTTAAGATGGATCCTTATAAATACCTGATTAACCAAGGCCCTATGATTCTCTTTCAGGCAATTGATGATATGTTAATCAGTGCCACTAACTGGAATCAAGATGTTGAAACACAGCAAGAGATGGAAACACTTACCTTAGACAACTGGAGTGAATGGTCGACCAGCCCTTGTCCAAACGATCCATCAACATGGCCTAACAACTCATGTGGTAAGTCTCAGTAATGTATACACTTCGAAATAGAATAAAGTACCCAGTGGCGGAGCCAAGGGAGAGCCTGGGGGCAGGCCCCCTTGCTCAAATTCTTGGCCCTCCCAGTGACCCCCCCATACAGATTGATACTGCTATAGGTCAAAAAACGGTGAGTTGATAGTGGCCACAAGTGAAACTACTATCGTAACATCTCTCGGAAACAGAGTTACCAACTGCAGAATACCGTATGTTGCAATAGTCTGCGTTCCAAGTAAAACCTCCAGGCTCGTTTTTGTTTGTAGTACAGCAAGATCTAATTAATCGAAATCTGTAAGGTGCATACATTGACCTCACTATCTGAACGTTCCTTTTAACCTCTGTCTCTTATCTGGTTATCTTCTTTGTTTTTGACAAAGAACCAGAAAAAAAGCACAATCAGTTGGCATTCTTATTCGCTTCGATTTTGAAAGTCATACTAAAATAAGATATGCTTACTTACAAATAGCATACACTTCTGTAAAATATTACACTTGTGTTGGACGAAACAAGTCTTCGTAAACTAAGTAATTAATTTCCATTGATTACGGCGACATAGAACAAATGCATACCATCCATTAAATAATTTGGTATTATTATTATTATTATTATTATTATTATTATTATTATTATTATTATTATTATTATTATTATTATTATTATTATTATTATTATTATTATTATTGTTAAATAATCTTAATATCGAGCCGTCTTGTTTAATATACAGTAAACGAAGAGAGCAAAAGTTTTTATTATTTCTGACATTCTCTCTGTTGTTCGTATCCCAATCATTCGAGAAAATTAAGATATTAAATACTACCAACACCTACTCTTTGCTACTGATACTGGTTCTCCTTCTCTTTCCTAACGCTCTTGGCCGTTGACAGCTCTGTAGAAACCTTCTGCAGCGATGTTAACAAGTGATACTAGCGATATCCAAGGAAAACGGAGTTAGCACTTGGTGAACCTATACTACTAACTAAAGCCTGGGGAAATGAGGGTAACAAAAACCAGTGATTATAAATAAATCGTTCAGAAATATTTTCTTTTAATCGATTTTAATTGTAGCTTAATCCCAAAACTGTTAGTACTAGAGAAACTCTGAAGTTCATCACAGAGCAGTGCTATAATCTCCTGATTACTAAGCATAAGTTAAGATACCGAGATGATACAAGTTGGTCGCAGCAGTAATGCTATTTTGTGCAAAAGTGGTAGTTACTCCCGTAACCAGATTGTATCATCCCCTTGTCTGATGTTTAGTAGACCCTAATCAGAGAGATATCAGGAGTTTGTGGGACTGGTCCATATACAAGTTCCACATGTTTCAGATATTCCATTCAGTAAGTTCAGTCAGTGAATATCCACTTTATCACATATTTATATTTGTTCTTTGTCAAAATATGCATATCTGAGAAAATTAAGCATTTCTGAGAAAATTACATTGTAGTAATTATTCAGAACAGTAAATCAATTATGACATGAATTTTCGACAGGATACAATAATTAATGCGCCTCCTTCAAATCTAATCTCAAAACTAACAATATTAATTTAGCATCGACTGCAGGATAGAAACGGTAAGGCAGATTTGAATTTATTTTAAAGTTTTGAAGCATCCGAGGCTCAGGGGATAGAAATTAGGGAAATATGAGTCAATAGAGCTATAAAAATTTCCATAGTGACACCGAACAAGAATCTTGACAAACTCCTCAGTCGAAATATTTACCAACGAGGGATTGATCACGCCATCTTCCTAATCTTAAGCTGATGTTCTACCGCTGAGCTTTGGTCATTCGGTGTGAGTATGAAGTGTTCATGTATTTGAATTCACGTCAAATTAAAAGAAAAAGTAACTAGTCAACGTAAACAAACGAAAGAAAGAAAAAGGCCACATATACTTATTTTGCTGTAAGGAGTTCGCATTGAAATGTCTGTTCTGATATTGCTTGATATTAGGGAAAGAAAAACATTTCCTCTTCTTGCTTCAAAGAGTATTCACTTCATCATTTTAATGAAGAAAAGGCAAATTCATTACTCACTTTTAGAGCTCAAGGATGAAAGTAACCAAAACTAATTGAACTATGGCCAGATCAAAACAAGAGGCTGCAACCGGGGCAGTTGCCCCGTGCGCCAGCAAACTAATCTTTGTGTTTATTGGTGTAGATGTAGATGAAAGGGGTGCTAATTGCAATCTGGTTTGTGAAATCTGGAGTGTGGAGTGTGAAATCGGGATATATATATATATATATATATATATATATATATATATATATATATATATATATATATATATATATATATATATATATATATATACTAACAATACATGATAATTATTGGCAATTTACTTTCAAGTGGAACTTAAGTTTCGAGAGCAACGCTTAACATTTAAAGTGGGCTGGGACGGCAAATCAGTGTCCTGTTAGAGTTCAGTTCCTGTGTCTATGCGATGTTTGTCTCTTAAGAAAGTTTGTCCTTGTCCATCACTTTTTACTTTATTATTATTATTATTAATACAGTTTATATACCAAACAACTATTTATATTATGATGTGGTATTAAACCAAATCTGAAACTTGTGATATTTATTTACTTCCATCATTCCATCCGATAAATTAGAGTAATCTACACAAAAGGGAATGTTTTTGGGCTGGTAAAATTTGAAATGACTGCTGTCATGCTATAACTTTGAGCTTCGCCTTATCTCAAGTAGATGAAGATATGTCGGAAAGTTTGATTCTTGTGGATTCACTAGTTCAAACGCTGTCGAAGTTGACTCTTAACGAACAACATTCGAACAAATTTATCAAGAACGTTTGGAAATATGCAAAGAAAATGGTCTTGAAATTCCAGAGCCGGAAACAGACAGACAATAGGGGTTCCTCGTGAAAACGAACTAGACATTCGCCATCGAAATATCACAAATTCATTTTGGATTAATCTCTTGCTTCATTGGAGGAAGAATACTAATTCTCTAAAGATAATATTAAAAAAAAAACTTTTTTCTGCTTACTATTTATAAGGCAATCACTGAGATGGAAAACAGCTTTGGATCATGTAGCAAAATCATTAGATCAATTACCGCTCTACATCCAAAAAGTGAAAACTTTCTAAATTACAACATCGTGGAGCCTGTGGCCCAGCATTATGGAAGTGATTTGGAAATATTCAAATGTGAAATCAAAATCCTCCCAAACACAATTAAATTGTATGAAGACGAGAGAAAACCAAAGTTGACTTCTTGATGAATTTCATTTATCTTTTTTGTGTCTACAAAAACGTATTACTAGAAACCTACAAGCTACGTATCATCTCTGTGGCTATATCAGTTTTTAGTGCTGCATGTGAAAGGTTATTCTCATGTTTGAAAGATTAAAGACATATACGCAATTCAATGACTGATGATAGGTTAAAGAACTTAATATTACTTTATATTGTGAAAAAATTGCTAAATCGTTAGATCTTGGAAAAATTGTTGATAAGTTTGCTGCTGCCCACAAAAATACCTAGGTAGAAAGATCCTCTTAAGTAGAGGCATGAATCTATAAGTTATTTTCTTTACCTGTAAAAGTGTATATCTCTGCTTCCACAAAGATGAAAAAATTCACCTTGAACACACACATTCACACATTATATATATATATATATATATATATATATATATATATATATATATATATATATATATATATATATATATATATATATATATATAATGTGTGTGTGTGTGTCTGAATAAAATTTTTCATTAATTGGAGATGGCCCCCTCAAAATTTTCTTGGGCCCTTCATTGCCCTCCCTGAAAAGAATTCTAGCTATGCTGCTGAAAGTACCTCTAATTTGCACACTACGAAAATTATGATATTAAAATAATATAAATACCGGGAGCATCAAAAATTTTATATACATTTTGAAAGTCTTCGTATGGAAAGTCTTCCTAGAAGGGGCAAGGTTTTACTATAGAGCGTGGCGGCCCTGTCATACTGATCCCATCCCAGCAGTAGATGTGTCCGAACCGAGGGGTGACTGGTGATTAATGGCAAGGTAGTGTACACTTAAGAAGACGGACTCCGGGAACCTAAGCCTGTACATTGCATCAAAGAAACCAGAGTACTAACTCATCAACTTATCATAGTTCTTATTGACAAAAAAAGGGAAAAAAACTTATGTGGTATTCTAATCTGCACATTAATAATAATAATAATAATAATAATAATAATAATAATAATAATAATAATAATAATAATAATAATAATAATAAATATACAGTCAAAATGTGTCATACGATGCACATCGATACATAACATTCCCACTTGATACACTTCTTATTTTGTATGCGTGTATGAAATAATGCATCTATAGGCCTACATATTACAAGAAAAAATTTCCAAGTGCCACACTCCGATTTGCTTGAAACTCCTGGAGTGAATAAAGGAATCAAAAGTAAGACATACGTGTTTTTATGTCGGCCAACGTGGGGGATGAAAGGGGTAAACACCCCACTGAAGTGCGAACATAAGGCAATATAACACTTTTTAGCAAAGCCATAACTAACTATGCACAGCACGGATTTGCTTGAAATTCGTAAAGTGAATAAAGGAATCAAAAGTAGGACGAACGTGTTTTTTTATATCGGCCAACGTGCGGGACGAAGGGGAAAACACCCCCCTAAAGTGTGAACATAAGGCCATAACAGCAACGCACAATGGGAATTTGCTTGAAATTCCTGGAGTGAATAAACGAATCAAAAATAGGTCATACGTGATTTTTATATCGGCCAACGTAGAAGTTGAAGGGGTAAACAGCCGCCTAAGCTGCGAACGTACGCAATACTACATTGTTAAGAAAGGCATAACTAGTTACGCTGATAGAGATACACATTGGCTAATGTTGAAAAACATATAAAGTTTAGCAATATGTGTGTTATGGTGATACAATATTGTACGCCCGCTTAAATTCCCACAGCCACGTTTTTGAGGCCGTAAATGAACTGAGGTTATGCTCGTGACTTGCCTGGAAAGCCCACCGCTGCAGTCTACATCACGCAGCGGTAAATGTTCACCTACTGCGGTCTGAAAATTTCTGTAGCACGACCAGCGACACCTCACGCAATTTTTCTTTGCGTGTTCACCTGAAGAAACTTGCCTTTCCCAACGGTACGACTGTTTTCGGGACGTTACTTTCTTGTACCGTTGTACTCTGTCGCACAACGAACTGTAACGACAATCTCTTTCGTTTTCCACTTTTCCATAATTCAACTGGTTTCCTCTTGTATTCCATGTTCACAGACTCACTACTCATATCACAGCAGGTCCCCGATGTTCTCCGTTGCACATATTCCTCGTAAATTTCATCCACTTCTTCAGAGTCGGTGATGGCATTTAGTCCATGACATCCTCATCCCAATCGAAGTGTACAGTAACGTCTTCGTAATATATTGGCATGGCTCCATCTGCAGTGTCATTGATCAATTCTCGGAAGTAATTTGCAAGGCGTGTCTCTGCCCTGTTTGGAGGTGATTCTGGAATGTTTACAATAGCAAAATAGGCTGCAATTAGGCGAATGATATTTAATGAGTTTACACCCATTTTGGATAGGGCAATATAGGTTTGACTTATTTCGGCCCAAACCGTTGAGTGCACGTCATCTATGATAGATAGGGCACAAAACATACGATTAAAACATTGACCATTGTTCACTGATAATTTATCGGCGCACTTGTACTTGAACATATTGCTTTGATAGACGCTTTACTCTGGCGTGATTGTCTTTTTATTAATGCGAGATAACATTCCACTTGTAACACAGTTACCAAGGATAAAACGAATTAAATTCAGTGTACAATTGTCTTATGAATTGTTCGTAATTATTATCTAATTTCTAGTATCTTGTGATGTAACCATGCTCTAAACACTCAGTGTATTGCTTTCTAAAACATTTACAAACAACGATTCAAACTGTAGTAACGAATTAAAATCTTATCTCTCACCTTGGCCAATATTTACAGGAGATTCATATATTCTTTTCTTTAAATTTCTCTATAGCAACAGTTTCAAGACAATCAGACGTAAGTATTTATCGTTCAGGAATTCATAGCAATTCTCATATTGAATGCAGATGATTATACAATATTTGTAATTGATTTGCCATTTGCCAGACGTATCGACTACTACTACAATGTTTTCCCCTTATTGTATCTTCCTCTACGAATTTCAAAGGCGTCTAGCGAATTGACAGAGTGTGTTGCTCATTATAGCCTTGCTACAAGGTGTCATAGTGTCCTATGTTCGCAATTAAGGTTGGTGTTTACTATTTTCATTCCACACGTTAGCCGATATGAAAATACACGTATGTCCTACGTTTGATTCCTTTATTCACTCCAGGAGTTTCAAGCAAATCCCCATTAGGCGTTGCTAGTTATGGCCTTGCTAAAAAAATGTTGTGTGTTCTATGTTCGCACTTTAGGAGGTGTTTACCCCATCATCTCCCACGTTAGAAGACCAAACCCCGTTGTGTATTGCTAGTTATGGGCTTGCTAAAAGGTGTCATATTGCCCTATGTTCGCACTTTACGAGGTGTTTACGCCCTTCATCCCCATGTTGGCTGATATAAAAAAAACACATATGTCCTACTTTTGATTCCTTTATTCACTCCATGAATTTCAAGCAAATCCGTGTTGTGCAATGCTAGTTAAGGCCTTGCTAAAAGTGTCATATTGCCTTATGTTCGCATTTTACGGGGGTGTTTACCACCCTTACCCACCACTTGGCCGATATGAAAATACAGGTACGTCCTAGGTTTAATTCTTTTCTTCAATGCGGAGGCCGCTGGGGCTCAGTTGTAGAGCGTTCACCTCTGGTGCATGGGGTGGGTTCGATCCCAGGTCGCACCAAGTGAACTTTGTGGTGGACAAACACCGTGTGCGTGGCTTTCCTCGGGGTTCTCCCGTTTCCTCCCACTTTCTTCATTCCACCATTTCATTCTTTACTCATCATCACCGTCTCCTTTATCCTAGCCGTCATAAGCGTGCGTACGTAAAACTCAAGTTTTAATTTCATTTATTTTGATCACTGCAGGAGTTTCAAGCAAATCCGCGTTGTGCATTGCTAGTTATGACCTTGCTAAAAAGTGTCATATTGCCTTATGTTCGCACTTTAAGGGGGTGTTTACCCCTTTATACCCCCGTTGGCCGATGTAAAAAAACATTTTGATTCCTGTATTCACTTCAGGAGTTTCAAACAAATCGGAGTGTGACACTTGGAAAACCTTACTTGTTAGAAGGATGTCTAACATCAAAGGATTAGCTCTGTGAGCATCTAAATATTAAACTGATGAGGAGTAAATTGATCATATTAAACAATTTGTTAGCAAAAATTAAGAAAATACTTGGACATTCCATACTACTACTCCTGGAACTTTTAGACACGATCACCGGTCCAACACTTTTTTTTTTTTTTTAAATTTCAATGTACAATTCAATATACACGTTTCAATATACTGAATCGCTCTGTACATTTTTTTTTTTTTGTGAGAGATCATTAAACGTATTCATCTTGTTGGCATAAAAAATCACAAGTAGAGGAACCTAGAAAAGGCGGTGACCATAAATCATTCTTAGTTTTTCATTGAGCTCATTGTGAATTCTCGCGAGACGTCTTTGGCGTGTGGCGTGTTTCTTATTTCTGAAATCCCTACCACAACTCCCATGTAGGGGGGCCTTGCCACGCTACATGAATCTTGTAGCTGTCATAAAGAAAAATCTTGAAACCCTATCACATTTCTCCATGTTAACATAGTCTTGAAAGGGACATATAACATTTCTTTCCATCTTGCAAGCTTTTAAACCATGTGCAACTTTCTGGGTCGTCTTGCTTGCTACCTGCTATCGCCCTCCCGCTGACATAAAGGAAAAACCAGTTTCGCCGCTTCCAAAACAACGTATCCTTTTAGACAGGGAGGGAAAGTGCGCGAACATACACGTTTTTAATGAGGAGATTCACTATTTGTCCACTAGAGTGCAGTGCTGCATGGGTGGATATACCTTTTTTGCTTTCAAGAAGTTGTAATATCTAAACAGTAAATAGAAAGTTCGGGTTGCAAGGTTTGTTTTATGACAGCTACAAGATTCATTTAGCGTGACAATGTACTTTAAGAATTGGACTGTATAGAAAGAGAAAAGCAAAAAGAAAAGACCCATTAGGATAGTCCCTCTACGAGAAAGTTAGATATCAACCATAATCTGCATGCCTCTCTAACATGCTTTAAACTACTATCGGGTGTTTCCTATAGTATCGATTTTAACGAAGACATTTACTATCAATGAAAAGAAAAGCGTAAATAAAAAATAGAAAAGCACAAGAGAATTTATTTTGTAGAGAGGGAAATAAAATCAATAATATATATATATATATATATATATATATATATATATATATATATATATATATATATATATATATATATAAATCATACTTTCCTTTAAAATAGTATAAATCGTATTAAAAATAAAACAAATCCTAGTAAAAAGTAAAAATCTATTCTTAAGGAAAGTACTTTTAAAGAAATCTATTCATGCATGGATAGAAAGAAAAGCATATGGAGCGCTCTCATATAAATATTGTTTTTCTTTTCAGGTAGCTCAAATGAATTGCAAGATTTGGGAACAGATCCCTACTTGGATTATTTATTCCAACAAGGAATAGGCGATAGTGCAGGTACTGGAGGAGCTCTTCCAGAGAGAACAGCCTACTGTAACGAGAGATGTATGACATTTCTACAAGAAAGTGCACAAAACTTACAATATCAACCGGATGAAACGATGGTAGTTTTGGGTGTCAATCTGTGCTCTTTATCAGCTGCTGAGAATCAAGACTCACAATATGAGAATTATAGAGAAACTACAGTGGACAATTCCCATCTCGCTGTGCATGATTATACGAACAAAGTGCAAGAGACTCCACGTGAACGAACGAAGGACGAAGATAAAAGTTTCCAGTGCACTTACGGTGGCTGTAATAAAGTGTACGCAAAAGCTTCTCACCTTAAGGCCCATCTACGACGCCACACAGGCGAGAAACCATTCGTGTGTACCTGGAGTGGGTGTGAATGGAGGTTCTCCCGATCTGACGAACTATCTCGACACACTCGCTCACACTCTGGTGTGAAACCATACGCTTGTCAGTTATGCGAAAAACGATTCTCTCGCTCAGATCATCTAGCAAAGCATATCAAAGTCCATCGGCGTAATCACTGGATGAATTGTATGGCTTCAATGACGGTGGATAAAACATCAGGAAGACGAGGACGTCCCGAAGCAACTGGCCGTCACCACCACAACCTTCGACCTCCAGATTATTCTAGAAGAATGCACACATGACAAAGTGTAGTATATATTACCCATGCATGTGAAAACGAACCACAAGTGCCAAATTTAATATCAATCATATTTTATTTTGTTTGTATTACTTTTAATTTCAAACTACTGGTACTGCATTGTTCTTTTCTGGCAATATAAATGCCTAAGTGAACTTTTTTTTAAAACTCCAAAGAACCTATGTTAAACATCAAACAAACTTATCAGTTGTATAGGATTTTCTCATTGCCATATTGTTAATGTAATAAATAAGGTAGCTCGACTTTAAGCTAATGTTTTGTACTTGTAATTTAGCCGAAGAAGAACAAAGGAATAATGTTTCAACTTGTGCGCAAGCAAATGTTTCTTTTTATATGTGAAGTACCACTTTTAACAAGATAGAATTGGAAATTATATATATATATATATATTGTTTCCTGATATAAGTGGTATCTTAAATGTTAATAAAATAAAAGAAGATATCATACGAATTTAAATACTATTTTCCTGTAATTACATTGGTTTATTTTGTATAAACACTTTGTAAAACAACCAAAAACTATCTTACGTTAAGCTCTTACTCAAGCTTTTTTAGAACTGCATTATTGAGGTATAATACAAACAAAAAAAATGCATACCAATTTATCTTATGTTATTTATTATTACCATTACCCAGTAATATTTATATTAGCTTTGTAAACCAAACTGAACATTAGAATACTTCCATGTCCTTTCAACGTTACTAAACCAGTCACAATTCTAAGTTTCTCAGTGTATCTACACAATGTTTCATTTCTTACTTCAGAGATATTGTGAGGCTCTGGAAAACTAGTGACAAAGATAAAGCAAATCAATGAATCTGTCTTGGCCTTAAACTTTCAGTAAAGAAGATAAAAATGTATAAACCAGAGAAAAGGCAGACTATTTTACTTTTATTTTTTTTTCAGTGTATGTAAGAGTTGTAGGTACAATGTTAGAATGATTCACTCGATACTATCTGGTACCAAAAGAGAACAAGAAGCCTGAAAAAAGAAATTTAGTTTAGCTTCTTGTAAGTACTTCTATTGAACAATAATTCACTAACGTTCTCACAGATACTGTTGAAACTAGCCTGTGAGTGAAACATTTTTCTTTCTCTTGCTGCAAGTTTAGTTAACCAGATTGTGGTAAAATTATGACATGAAAATAAAACAAATTATTTAAAAAAAATCTTTGAAACAAAAAACAAATAATACAAAATAAATCTTATTAAAAAGCAAAAAAAAAAAATCTGCTTTCATGAAAATTACTTTAGAACATTCTATTTATACCTGATTAAAAATGAAAGCATGAGAAGTGCTCTCATGCACTATCACTTAATTTACATGAGAATTGAAAAATGTATAAAATGATTATATATGAAAGTGCTCCCTAAGCTTTTCCTTTTTACTCATGGATAAATATTTTTTCAAAAATAAATTTTCTGAGTACGAATACATTTTTTTACTTTCTGGCACGATTTCTTTCATTTTGCTTGTTATTTTTCTATGACGGCGTTCTTTATTGTTTTATATTTTTTGCTATTTAGTACAATTTCTTTCATTTTTTTGTTTAAAGAAGTAAAAATTTGAAATTGTATTCTAACTTATGAATATTGACCTCTACTAGATAATCCCGCTCATATATATTACAAAGATATGAAAGTAACAATCGAACATTGCATTGCCACATGACTTATATAGCTATGAAAAATGTCATTGTTGTATGACGCCGAGAAGTAAGTGAAACTAACCCTCAGGCTACCAACGGGAGGGGGAGGTACTTTGTGACCACCACAGTATATGTTATGTAATTACTTCTCTAATTGTTTCTTTAAAATTGTAAGAAAATACGTTACTGCTCAACATGGTTAGCTAAAGCGAATACCTTACAGTGATTCAAACTGAACGTTAGTGTGTCTCTTACGAAGTTGGTAAGAGATATGACTGTCATTTAGTAGTGTTACTACTAGATGGCAGTATAATAAGTAGTAGTATCCCTCCTTTTCTGAATTCGGCGGTTAGTCTTATCCCGTGTACTGTTAATTTTGAGACTTTCACTTAGTGTCCCTCATAAATTTTCTAATTTTAAGTTTGTGGGCACAAAGTACCCCCGTTGGTAGGAAATGTGACTAACATTTAGAAGTGCCACTAGCTGTTAGTGTTACCCTGTGTATTGTTCACTTCAGTCTCTGTAAATTTTTGTGAGAGTTTATATTTATTTATTTATTTATTTATTTATTTTTCCGAGATATATTTAAGGTTAACAGGTGGACACAAAATGCCCCCCCCCCTTGGTAGTCCGCGTTACAGAATATACCTAGGTAGTGCGAGGGTTAAGGTTGCAAGATTTGAGGATAGGTTGAACCATTGTAAATTTAAAAAAGCATGTAATAAAAAGTCTTTATTTGTGACAAGTTTAATCATAAAGACATACCAGAAGATATGAGCTTGACTTCACACTGTGAAACCATAGTACACTTCCAAAATATAGGGATTCAATTTTGTAGCTAGAGTTGATATATATCTATCATTATGGTTTCAATATAAGGTTAATGGTGGATATTGAACGTATCCTTGAGACACTGAATCCATATGAGAGAACAATTACTGGCTACCACTTACTGTTTTAACTCTATGGGAATCTAATATTGAAACTAAAAATGTTAAAATCTGTAAGTTCTGGCTCCAACAGAGGATGGCAGAGCTGGAAAGGCAGATATGAAACGTTTTATTACAACGGTGTTTCTATGAGGACCCAGTGTTGAAGGCGGAAGTGATAGAAGGATAAGGATACAGATTAAGCCAACCTTTCGGAAGCTGATTCCATACTTTAAAAATCTAGCTATCTCTTACATTTCTTGTTCTAATATCTGTGGATAAACAGACAGATAGTGTTGGTAGGAAGTGTCACAGAATAAGGCACATGCTGTGTAGTCTAAAGTTAGATAGTCTGTGGTTGTCAAGATAACCAAGATGCATTGAAAATTCAGATTATATGTCGTAAGGACAAAGATTAGAAAGAATATGTAAGTATATGAATTGGAAAGATTCAAAGTATAATATTCTTAACTAGCATATATTACCCGCTTCGCTGGGTTGAAACAAATAATTTAAATACGCATATTTGTACCTCATGTATTTTATTGTCATTTTTCTTACCTTTATATATTTATATCTTATGATACGAACCATGCAGCTTCCAAATTCCGAAGATCATATAATACGATGTTGTAGATTGATAATAACTTACATTTTATGGTGAAGTATGATGTCCCCCTTCCCCAATCCCCCAAGTTGTATGGTTGAATTTCATAGGCGAAACTAGAGGGGGCCAGGGGGCGGCCCTCCCCAGAAACAGACCTGGCCCCTCGTAGAATTTTTCTACTGGACGAAAATAATGTTATTAATTTATCTCAATTTACACATAATAATTTTAGTGATGCTAGCGTTCGACATATTTAATAGTGTCCATATTCGTCCTCCCATTGTTTTTTTTAATATGGTCTGGTGTCTGGATGTAATAAAATACCTGGACCAATGTGATAGTGGGCAATATAGCAATCTCTCAATTTGCACAATAAGCGTTTTCTTTATTTGATAGCTTCATTACTTTTGTATTGTCTCAAGTAATTAACAATATTGATGTAGTAAGTTTTTTTTCTTGTTTATTTGTTATTATTTTATTTATAGCATAGTAATGTTTGAATAATTAAGATTTTCAGAGCAAATTATTAAGGTACAGTAAAAAACAGAAAAGAAAGAAAGAAGCCGAATTTTTGAACTGCTAAACTCAAGCGATTGTTGCCTTCTACATACATGCATATAATACCCATTCATAAGTCACTATTCAATATCGCTTGTTGCTTTTCCTTATTATTATTATTATTATTATTATTATTATTATTATTATTATTATTATTATTATTATTATTATTATTATTATTATTATTATTATTATTATTATTATTAATGAACTGAAGCTTGTGTTTACATTCTTAAAGTATAAACTGTAACCAGGCGTGCACCCAGAAATTATGTAAGGTGTCGAAAGTTGGGAGGAGTACAATATTGCAAGATACACGACGCTATTCTGCAACCGAGTAAACGATAAATAATTTCCAATAGCGGAAGTAGTGCACACCGCGAATACTTTTTTATTTTTTGCTTTTGAGAAGTGAGTATATTTGTGCTCTGGTAAAGAAAAAAAAATATATTCCTGATAACCTGATATTTTAGTTTCATACTGTAAAAGTTGCATGGATATCGCAGCAATAACAAAAGGCAGAGCAATTTTAACCGAGTAAGTCATGCCATCTCTTTGTACGAGGTGGGCATATACAAAGGGACTTAAATTATTATACCTAGGGATAACCATAAATGTGATGACTGTTAAATTAAACAATGATAAGTACAGTCCGCAGCAAAAAAACCTGCAACATGAGCATGTAAGTTTATTGTGAAACTACACCTAACAACCCAGGGAATAAACATAACGTCTAAGTGGCACGAATCACGCAGGAGAAACCTCGGCGTCCTTCCCTGCACACTTATTTTGCAGCAAAAGACTTCGTCGTTTCACAATAAACTTACATCCTCATGTTGCAGGTTTTCTTGCTGCGTACTTTCCAAAACAAAAACCATAGCTTGCTTCCTTATTCTCAAAATCAATGTCACTGTTTATCTAAATGCTCCCGAAAACTATGGATTAGTAACTTATATTAGCCATTTTTATCATTATTACATATAGCTCCCCCTCCTCCGTGCTACGGCACACGGCATCAGAATTGTCACTGTTAATCTCAGCTACTCCTATAACTATGGATTCGACACTAATATTAGTCATTATCGATCATCTTTAAATGTTTATCCTCCTCCTCTACGTTGTAACCTTCCCTCACCAATTATCAGGGCTGAACTTGAATTGAAACAGCATCAGAAGTGTCACTGTTTCACTCATTGACCCCGAAAACTATGGATTCAATAGTAATAGCGCTCATTTTTTTTTATCATTTTTGAATTTCTCTAATCCCCCCCTCCTCTACGTTACATCGTCAAAGTAAATAGCCTAAAGCAATCCCTTCCACTAAACTCATCTATGTTGAAAATTTGATTGAGAACGGTCGGGTGGTTCAAGAGTGATGAATTCAAAAAGACTGTCATTTTTATTTTTATTTTTTACATATATCTCCCCCCTCCCCCTCCCCTACGTTGGCTTGTCAAAGTGAAATGATAAAAAACACCCGAGGCCTGACCCTGATACATGTTGAAAATTTGATCAAGATTAGTTGGGTGGTTGAAAGGTTATTAGGTTTTATTTGTTTTTATTTATACGTCCCCCTCCCCTCCCCCTCCCCTAGGATCTACCGTCAAAGTGAAATTACAAAAATGTTTCCAGATCTGAACCTCATGTACCATGAAAATTTTATTGAGATCGGTCGGATAGTTCAAGAATTATTAAGTTACAAAAATAGTCATTTTAGCCTTATATAAATTGATTTTTATATATCTACCCATCCTTCTTCTCCCCTACGTTGTTCCGGCAAATTTAAATCATAAAAACAATCCCAGGCCTGAATCTCATCTATGTTGAAAATTTGATCAAGATCGGTCGAGTGGTTCAGGAGTTATTAAGTTTTATTTATTTTTATACCCCCTTCCCCAACCCTTAATTTCTACCATCAAAGTGAATAGCCTAAAACCAGTCCAGCCACGAACCTCATCCATGTGACGATGTGACAAATTTGATCGAGATCGGTCTGGCGGTTCAGGAGATTTAGAGTAACCAACATAGTGATTTTCGATTATATATATATATATAGATAGATAAGATTAAAGAACAAAGGTACGATTTAAAGAATAAAGTTTACAGATCATTATAAAAGTGAACAGAACAGTTTGGTTACTGGTGTCATACGATTACGGATAGTTTAAGTATAACTGAAAGCTAGCAGTAATCAAAATCCCCTTTTAGAAAGTAACACCTTATAATTTTAAAGTAAAAGACAGATAAACTCATCCTGTAAGGCTTCCAAGAATTATGTGTAGCATAAATTAAAAGTGTAAAAAGCAAGACAAATGAATGTATATTTTCGTACATTATTAGAAATTATTTTAAATAAATGATTTCCGAAATGTTTGATTCTAATAAGCCTAAAATGCTAATATAAAAGAGTGAAGAATATCAAATGAATGCATCCAGCTATGATATATGTATGGCAAGTGATTGCATGAACAGCAACAACTCGTGCTCTTGATAGTAATTAATAAGTTACAGGAAACATATTTTGCTTCAACATTCCGCGACTGGAAACTGATGAATTAAAATGTATTGCTCTAAATGAGAGACGAAATTATGAGTAGTAATATTCATAGTAGTTGTAATAATATATTGCTACCCAGGGATCTAGGATTTAGATATCTGGTTTTTCGGTGTCTATGGCCATGTTAGCCTGTCGCCTGTGAGTGATGACGTCCTTCAGCGAGCGCACTATCCAGGGAAACGGAAGGAAGAAAGGATTGGGGAGGAAGGAAGCGGTCTGGAACCAATAAGTTAGGAACCACCCCAGCATTTGCCTGGTGTGAATGAGGAAAACCTCACTCAGGATGGCTGGCCTGAGAACGCTTTACACTTTTTGACTGAGTGCCCCCACCAGGAATCGAACCCGGGACCGCTCACACCGAAGGCAAAAGCATTAGCGACTACGCTACGCGGGGCCACAATATTGCTACTACAGTATTATTACTACAATTGCTTGTCTTAAAAACTACTATTAGAATAATGACCCCTAATTCCTTAACTTAATTTACCTTTAAAAAAATACAACTCAAAACAAGATTTGGTTTAAAAAGTTACTCCGAATATGCCATTTACAGCAGTATAAGGTACTTTAACAATATTTTCCAATCTCCGAAACGGATTGAGATATCAAACTCTTGTAAATGGCATTATGATCTTTATTTCTATTGAAAACCATTTATGTAATTGAATGTTATACTTATGTAAGTATTTTAATTTACATAAAATCCCTTTTAAAAAGTCAAATTTTCAATTCCTTGTAACTTTCTTTCTACTTGTTCAAAGTATCGTAGTATTTGACACTAAGGCGCTTTAAGTGTGTCCATCTCACTTCCGATATTACTGTTGTAGAAGGCTCCACAGTTTGGTTGCTATTTTGTGTTTGTGATGTTATAGTATCCTTACTTTGTAGTTAGTGTATGTATTAACACATAAGTATCATATTGTACGTTTTCCATTAGCATGTATATTTGTGACATGTATAATGTGACATGTGTAATGTTATTTCAAAATCTATAACTTTATGTTTCTTGGAAATACTATTAATCTGGCGGTATTGCAGAGTGTTGCAGATAATGTCTCCTGGTCGATGTTTGCACGGTAGGAAATTTAAGCGTTTCTAACCTATTAGTTAAAATAGTTTAAAAGATACAAGGAAGTGTCAAGGTAAATGCCCCACTGAATGAAGACGGCCCTGCTGGAATTGCTCAAGGCCTGTGACTCGTGGTCACAGCACTTGGCATGCGCATGAAAGGGTACAAAGTCTTGAGTAAATATATGTGAAAGTTGCATCGGAAAAAGAATCTGCTTTTGTTCAGGCCTGTTTACAAAGCTAAGTTATTCTTATTTTGGTGTCTATAATTTTCGAGAGTGAAACGTAATGATGCTCTTGATGGTAGTTAATTAGAAGTATATGAATAAAACATAATTGCTTAAGAACTTCAGTCTTTTACAAACGCTAATATGCTTTATTGTGTTTCTTCGTCCATGTGTATGTCACATGATCGACTGGGGCATCTTTGCCTCAAAATTGGGAAAGTTGCCACAGTGAAATTGAAGCAAAGATGTCCCACTTTATAACATTAAAGGTTCAAGATTTCTGTTCGAGACAACCAGTTTATGACGTGTGCAAGGATTTGTACGTTTGTTATATTTTAAACAATGTTTGGTTTGAATATAAAACACTAATTGTTCCGAAATAACCTGTAATTAACTGTTCATCCAGAAGCAAACGGGAAATTCCCGTTTGGAGCAAGGGCTTCGTGTCCTGGCTGGGTTGCTGCTTTCAATGATGTAATATTCTATTATTTTTCTTTTCGCTTCGTGCGTGATCAATATTGGACTGAATGAACTTTACATAATGTATATGACACTAGTTGGTTAGCAAGTTGAATCAAAAGAATGTGCTTGGATTGAGTTTTAAGCCATTTACGCGAGTTGAATATGTATGAGGGTTGTTCAAAATACTAAAAAAAATCCTTGGGGGAGAGGTACTGCGACACACTTAATTTGTCACAACTTCCTTTATGTGGTTGAATTATTTTGAAAAGGTAAATCTCTAGGTGAATCAAATATCCCTTCATTGCAAAATGAAGAGCATTTCCACTAATTCATCAGATATCATCAGAGGTGTACCAGTGTTGTAGCTAGCAAGTTGTTTTAAGGGGAGGCATTACTTTTCTCAGGGAGCAGGTTTGTAATTAATAAAAGAAAGCTATCATCCCCTCTGGTCTAGTGGCTAGTACGTGCCCTTTTCGTGCATAAAGTCACGGGTTCGATTTCCGGTGTGAATGCCTTGGAAAATTTGAACGGTTATGGGGCGTTTACACTTGGTCGATTTAGTCGCACGGCTAAATCGACTCGTTGCATTTGCGACTAAATCGAAGCAACTAGGCCGAATCAGATCGATGGATGTGTTCAATTGTTTCAACCGAAATTGAATGCTGCTTGTCGATTCGCTCTCCTCTGGTCGATTCGAAATCGACTGGCAATTTTAAAGATGTCCAAGCAAGCAGTAATTGGTACAATTTGCGGTGTTATAGCAGAAGAAAATAGAACGTCTTTCAATTCAGTTGCCAGTCGATTAGTCGCCTTCGATCAACAAGCGATTAAATTGAAGTCCCGTTTAGACGGTCGATTAAGTTGAAAGTGACGTCAATTCAACTGAATCGAACGCAAATCGACTAAGTGTAAACGCCCCATTACGGTGGTTTGGATTTAAACTGTAAACTCAGTGCATTAATTCTGGTCGCAAGAATCCAAGTTTAAAAAATGAACAAATGATAATAGTATGTAAGGTCCACAATTCCTTTTTCTCTTTTATTTTTATCCATTGTTTACAAACGGATTTAGAAAATATACGTGGTGAATATTTGTCATTTTATTTAAAATTTTCTTTATAATTAGATAGATACTTAGTAGAAATTAAAGTTAGCAATATTAGCGGTACAAAAGCATCATTGCCTGTTTCTATGACGTTTGTCAACACATTTTGAAAAATTGTGAAACTGGGGCATCTTTTCCGTACATGCATGCCGAAGATGCCCCACTTGAAGGTTTTCGTAAATGTTTTATTTTAAGTTCTTAAATTTACTGAAATAAAATTGTCTTTCGAGATATACAAAAATACATCAATCTTCCAATTGATCATAGATTCAACAACCTCACCTCAATTGCAGGAGTGGAAAATGGATAATAATGAAAAAGTGGGGCATCTTTACCAAGGTCACTCGATATGTATGTATGTATGTATGTATGTATGTATGCATGTATCTATTTATGTATGTATGTATATATCTATGTATGTATGTATGTATGTATCTCTCTCTCTCTCTCTCTCTCTATATATATATATATATATATATATAGCTATATATATATATATATATATATATATATATATATATATATATATATATATATATATATATATATACTGTATATATATATACACATAGATAGATAGATAAATAGATAGATAGATAGATAGATAGACAGATATATATTGTTTTTTTCTAATAATAAAGGTGTCAGTACGCGTGGCCTCAAGTTTACAATGGTTAAATAATTGGAAAGTTGGTTGCATACATTTCAGGCTAATAATAATAATAATAATAATAATAATAATAATAATAATAATAATAATAATAATAATAATAATAATAATAATAAT
Organism: Thermobia domestica; assembly: GCF_964235325.1. NCBI lineage: Eukaryota > Metazoa > Arthropoda > Insecta > Zygentoma > Lepismatidae > Thermobia > Thermobia domestica. The sequence goes on along the minus strand of NC_137459.1, from coordinate 189,175,667 downwards.
AATAATAATAATGAGCACAATTATCTCCCATTGTTCAGACTTCAAACCCTACACTTTTGAGTAGAACAGCATTTTCATAAAAGATAATTGAAGTATAAGCACGTACGCAGGAATTTATTTCGGAAGGGTCAAAGGTATTTGGGGAGGTTCAAATTCAATTTGAGGATAAATTATATTAAAATTTGTAAACTAGCTCCTAGAATTAGACTAAATTTGCACAAAAATCGGGATTTCGGGGATCCGGACTCCGAAATCGCACCCCCTGTGTACGTCCCTGTTGAAATATCTACGTTTTACAGCCTATTCCAGACAGCAACGTAAACTACGAAAAGACAGCATAATATTTTAAAACATGGTTCATAGGATAACAAATGTACTTACTCACATAGTCCTTGGCACTTTTTAAAAAGCGACTATATTTTTTGTCATATCTGGAGATAACTACTCGACGTTCCTCTACACACTACACACTTATACGTACTTTTAAGATTCAATTAAAATGTTCATAATTCGGAAATATTTACACAGGGGTGTAGCCAAGGGGGGGGCCAAGGGGGCCAGGCCCCCCCAAATGACCAGCTTTTAAAACATCATAGTAAAGTTATATCGCTTCATTCATTTAAAAGTAACAAAGTTTATTGACAATTAATAATTTATGGTAAAATAGTATGGAGAAATATTGTTTTTCAATACCAATCGAAAAATATTATAGTATCTCTTCCTTATACCGATGGAAAAATAGGATACTTTTTTTGTGACAGCAGATTACACAATTTACTGCGATTTATATTTGACAGTTTGAAGACAAACGTTTTAACAAGGTACTACAAACACAGCCATAAAACAAAGGTACTAAACTGATTTGTAAGTACAGTATATTTTTCTAGAAAGAAATATGCTTTAACAAGTGTTTTAAAAGACATACAGGATGGAAAATTTGGTGAGAAACATTGCCTTTATTCAATTTGGATTTCATTCGCTCTCTCTTGTATTTCTACTCAGTGTAATAAAATAATTATGTTTTTTTAGTCACGAATAATAAATAAATATTTTTGTCAGGAAACCGTAAAGAAATTAAGTGAAATTTCAAAGAAAATCAATCTTGTATAGATAAGTTCTGTATACAAGGCCTTAAATTTAAATATAAAGGTAACCAAGAAATGTTTTGTTGCTTTTTCACCTACCACCTTCGAACATCGATATGTCACCTAACCTGGAAGATCAAAAAATAGTCCCCATCAGCATTGACGACCTTCTGAAAACGTTCTGGAAGGCCATGGAATCCATCGCAGTAGAACTTGGTGGGCCGTGAAACGAAGAAAGTATCAGGTGCATTTTGGACTTTTACTAGGAATTTGAACTGGCGTCCTCTAAGGTGATTGTCCAAAGAATGGAACAGGTGATAATCTGACGATGCAATACCCGGGGAATACAGTGGTTGCAATATTGTTTCCCATCCAAGGCGGAAAATGGTGTCCTGAGTCATCCTAGCCACGCAGGACTTAGCGTTGTCCCGTAAACGAGGATCCATTTGCAATTCAGAAGTAATGGCTCCAGAGTTTTGAGTTTTTGTTGAGCACAGCTCAACTGCTGACACTACACAGTTGCATTGATACTCTGACCAGCTGGTAGCAGTTCCCGATGCACGATGCACCAAATACACAGAAGGACCTTCTTCTGGTACAGTGCTGGTTTCGGCTGTTTTAAAATCCGTTCATGGGATGCTAACCAATGATGACGGCGACGTAGAGCTTCGTATAGGACACACTTTTTATCACATGTCAACGCCCTGTCCAGAAATGGCTCCGAAACAGTAAATAAACACAGGCGACTACCGCGTTGCCTTCTGGCCCGGAGTCAAAATATGTGAGACCCATCGACCCAACTTGTAGTGCTTCACAAGTTGATGGATGTGCTGCCGAATGGTTTCTCCACACACTGAATTGAAGTTCCAGTTCCTCTTTGTACATGTGTTGATATTCTGGCACGTGGTGTTTTCGGGTGTTTCGTCATCGTCCTTAAACTTGTTAAACCATCGCTGCAATGTCCGCGTCGTCACGACACCCTCACCAAAAGCCTGGCATATCTTCTGTCCCGCTACAGCGGCGTTTGACCTCCATTTGAACTCGTTCAGCATGCATGCTCATATGAGCTCTGTGGATGTCCCATGTTCCCTCTGTCTTTACGCAAGTTCACGGTGTGCCTGAATTGCCACAACCAGGTAGTATATTGGATGTACCCACACCAACAACTGACGTCCGCCTTATCTCCACTCGCATTCAACTCACGGTGTGAGGTCCAATTGAACACAGACCTCCAGGGAAAGGGACAGAACTTTCTTGGTTACCTTTATAGTTATGCACAAAAGTATAGCGTTTGGTCCCGGGCAGTAGTTCTTGATTAAGCATAATAAAAAGTATTTTGAATATAATTTATGGATAATAATAATAATAATAATAATAATAATAATAATAATAATAATAATAATAATAAGAAGAAGAAGAAGAAGAAGAAGAAGAAGAAGGAGCTAAAATATTGTTTTTAGTTTTCCAGAAGAAAACCAAAATTTTCCTTTCTTTCAGGCCTCAAAAACACTAGCAGCAACACATTTTTTTGGCTTTGTACATTGTAGCTGCCCCCCCCCCTCAAAAACGACGGCCCCCCCCTACACAAACCTGCTGGCTACACCCCTGTATTTACAGCTTTCTTGTCTGCCACGCCACCCAACAAATTACACGACGAAGTAAACGAAAGATTACTTAATTGTTGAAAATCCATCCCAAGACGTTTCAGTGTCCTCGAAACCGAAGCCGCTTGCAAAATGTTCAGATTCATAGGGTCTCTTCAGCCGCCGTGGTCGGAACTTCAGTCCTTTCCACATGTAATTCAGCTCAAACTCGAGAGCGGGGTGCTTCTCAGTGCGAAAAAAAAGCACTAAGATTTTAGACACAAAGCTTGGTTTACTAAATTGCTTTTTCAACGTGTCCACAAGTAAGAAAACTAAAGGGGCGTCGATATCTAAAGAGGTTTCTGACAAAGCATACAAATAAACAATAGCACAATAGTTATGATAACATCTGCCTCGTCCTTCGGTAAGCTACACTTCCAGTAAGCTCAATCCTAAATTGTAAAATTGGTAGGAGGAAAGGGTAGTTCGGACTGCACCCGTGGCCAAAACAAAAGACTCGTTGCCAACTAGTACAGATAATTGAATTGATATTTTCAAGTATTTCTGCATCTTGGATGCACATTTCCATTTACTGTTCCCCATGATATGTATGCATATGTGTGTGTGTGTGAAAGAGAGAGAGAGAAAAGACTGACTTTAGCTCACTGTCCACTTTTGCCTTATTGCTTTATTTGTCTCAGGTAGTGATGAGCGCAAGAGTCTTGGTCTTGCAATTTTTGCAAGAGTCTTGCATGCAAGACCAAGACCAAGACCAGGAATCTCGATGCAAGACCAAGACCAAGGCCAAGGGGTGCAAGACCAAGACCAATACTCTTCCGCAAGAGTCTTCCACAAGTACCGGCACTACTTAAATTTTTTATATAATGTAAAAAAAGGAGATGGATTTCTTGGCTTCAGTAAAAATGCTGCTGGAGTGAGTGTTCCCAGTAGATTATGCAGTCCGTGTGAGTCGATTTGAACTTGTAGCATATAGCTACAGCATGTCCTTTTCTAAATTGGTTGTTCGCCTTTTTTGAGATATTACTCGTTTTAAAGCCACATAGGCGTCATCTCGCACCATGTGAGCTTTTTTGATAGACAAACACCGTGTGCGTGGGTTTTCTCGGTATTTTTTCGTTTCCTCCTACTTTCTTCAGTTCAACATATCAGTCATTTCTCATCATCACTGTCTCTCTTAGCCTTGGTGCACAATCGTGGGACGTTAAACTAGATACTTCAATTCATTTTAAAGCATGTTAGTGTTCTTCTTCCAAAACTAAAGAGAAATGTAGTATTGAACATCGGTAATACCGTACACCATAGGTGTCGACTACATGGTTATGGCCTTGGCTCCGAGACTCAAGCATCCGTTGGAAATTTTCAATGTGTGCTCTTAAAACTAATATCGAAATAACAGTTTCCTGACATTGACAAACACTTAGTGCATGTGACTGCAAGTTTGATTTCATGGGCGGATGTTTATACCTAGGTACATTGAATAGTTGTTTATTAATATAACTTTTAGCCTCCTTAGGTATACGGCACATCGAGGATTGAACGATATAACATTATACTACAACAATAAATTTATATTATAAAATTGAAAGTGACTATTTTTGTGAGTCCAAATCCCTTGAACCAGCCGACCCATCTAGATCAAATTTTCAACATGGATGAGGTTTGGGCCTGGGAGTGTTTTCATCATTTCACTTTGATGGTAAAACGTGGGAGAGGGGAAAGGGGAGTTAAAAAATAATAAATAAAACTTAATAACTCTTGAACCAAACGATCAATTTCGTTCAAATTTTGAACATAGATGATGTTCAAGCCTGAATATTATCTGTCAGTTCGTTTTGACGGAGCAATGTAGGGGAGGAGGAGGAGGGGGAGATGTACAAAAATCAATATAAATAAAAATGACTAAGTTTGTGACTTAATAACTCTTGAATTGATCTCAATCAAATTTTTAGCATGTATGAGGTTCGGTCCTGGAAAGTTTTTTTTTCTTGCACTTTGTTGGTGGAACCTAAAGGAGGAGGAAGGGAGGGGATATATATATATATATATATATATATATATATATATATATATATATATATAAAACCTAATAACTTTTGAAACACCCGACCGATCTTGATCAAATTTTCAACATAGATGAAGTTCAGGCCTGGAGCGATTTTTATAATTTTGCTTTGACGGTGCAACGTAGGAGAGCGGGAGGAGGGATATATATATATATATATATATATATATATATATATATATATATATATGTATGTGTGTGTGTGTGTGTGTGTGTGTGTATGTATGTAAAAATTACAAATATAAGGGCTGTCTTTGTGACTTCATCACTCCTTAACCAGCCAATCGATCTCAATTAAATTTTCAACATGGATGAGGTTCTGACTTGGGGTGTTTTTTTTAACAAATCACTTTGACTGTAGGAAGTGGGGATGAAAAATGTACAAAAATAAATAAAATTTAATAAGTGTTAAACCACGCAACCGAACTCGCTCTCATTTTCAACATAGATGAGGATTGAACCTGAAATGGTTTCTGTCATATCACTTTGACGATGCAGTTTAGGGGAGGGGGAATGAAAGATATTTAAAAATGATCGAAAATGACCGATATTAAAATGGAGTCTATAGTTTTAGAGGTCGCTGAGATAAACAGTGACACTTCCCATGCTATTTAAATCCAAGTTTAGCCTGTGCACGCCGATTTGATTGATTGTGATAATTTGGAAAATTATCCAATCAATAAAACCAGGGAAACACAAATCCTGAACAATAAACAAGTTTATTGTCGGTCTCGATAGCAACAGAGGTTACGCGCGATGGCAGAGAGAAATACCACACAGAGACATAGGCCGTGAAGCGGCTACCTAGACATAAAAGGCACACTGTTTCAATAACTAAACAAGAGAACTGTTTAGGTATTATGAACTATTTATTTGAACTAAGGTAAGTTAGACACAAGTGGAAGTTAAATTCTGTCTGCAATACTGATGTCGGCTGACTTAATGAAATAATAAAATGGACAGAATGCAAAGAGAATGGAGGGTGATAAAATTATGAATGAATTTAAGAAAGAAAAAAAAAAGGTAATTTAAGGTATTCGTCCACCGTTCCCAAGAAATCGTTTTACTTAACTTATAGTTGCTGGAAGACGCTCAAGGACCGCAATTATGACTGCCCCTTCTTAACCCACGTGGTGGATTCCTTCTTGGAAGCTGTCTTCTCCTGGATAGTTTCCTCAGCTTCTTCTTCGAATGATTGGCTCTTCAACTGGAGACTGCGTTGGACTAATTAAAATAATGACTTTATATATCACTGATGCTATGAAGAATTGGAGCTCCTCACTGGTTTCTGAGAGACGAATCCAAGTCGAAATGGGAGTCGAATGACCTGAATCGCAAATGAGAGCGAGGCGTGGGTGTCTTCTCTTTTTCTTTCCGCTGAGTGGCTCGCTCTTAGGCTTCGTCGCGCTAGGCTCGCCAACTTCCAACTGGCCTTCCAGTTACCCTCAAGTGAGTTGATGAGTTAAGGACATCATCCTGATCCTTCTGTGAGCGTGGACGCTCACAGATTGGTGCTCCGAGAGGAAGAACTCACGATGAAGATGATCATATGATCCTGGTATACTTGACAAAATGTGGGTGAAGATTTCTTGGTCACAGTGTACGGTTTGAAATTAATGAATTGAAATATTACAATGAATTTGAATGTAAAGAAAAAGTTAATTACAAAGGTCACCCTCTTACAAATTGAATTTTGGTTAATGGGCACCACCCTTACATAATGGCTTGAGAGCCTTCAAAAAATATTTTACTTTATATGATTTTTAATTTAATTGGTGTTGGTTGTGGACATCTGTGGATGCTGGCTCGTTTCTTGTCTTGTGTGATGGATGATCTTGTTCTCTTGATGGAGTTGAAGCTGTGAATAAGATCAGAACGAAAACGAAGTTTTGAGTTCGATGCACTGTACACTGATGGGGGGGGGGGTAAAAACAGGTGATTATTTACACTTATACATATAGATTTACACACTTTACAATATATATATGTTGTATGCTGCAGTGCATTTTGGAGAATAAATTATGTGATTCCTCTCCAGTTACACATTATTTCATACATTCATAAATATGTAGTTAATATAGTATGCAGTTTATGAATGGAATTCAATGAAATGATTATATAGTAATATACGATAAACTTGGAGATAGAAACAACACTAATTAGATCTACTCTTATAATTTTTGTTATTTATGCACGTAGATGCAGGTTTGTCCTTCTCTTTCTATCGTGTTTTTTTTTTTTTTTTTTTTTTTTTTTTCACTGACAGCTGGCACCGTTTCTGACGCACTAACATGATGCACTATTGGGAATGTTTGTGCTGTAGTTCCGTGACAAAATGTGAGTTCGACAAAACTCGACGCACTTTGAACTGGATACGCTTACGGTTGTTGCAGAGTAGCGTATGAAGCACTGTTCGGAGTGACATGACGATGCACTGAGGAGTTCTGACCACATTGGCAGTTTGTGTTGCACGACACTTTAGTGAAAGATGACACTGATGTTTTGTTGAGCACAGTTCGAGGCACTGTATTACACTTTTGTTGGGTCGGTTTGGACGTTATACAAAGGACCAGTGGAGGAGAATGGGGGGTATGCGCTTAAAATTAGTTATTAAATGTGAATGTTATATACTACAAGGGAAGGTGACAGAGGTGGAAAATTGAAGGAGGAGGGGGGGTTGAGTTTACTATCTAACCTCGCTCAAACAAAACTGCGTGGTAATAAGCTTTCGATTGTTAGACTTAAGAGATGGTTCCTTGCATGCACTCATCTCTGTTGACAATCTGAAGCTTTCCAAAGCTTCAGATTGTCAACAGAGTGAGTGCCATGCAAGGAACCATCTCTTAAGTCTAACAACTCGAAAGCCTTATTTCCCACGCGTTTGTAACAGAGGAGGGGCCCCAGATACACGTCGAAAAATTTGTAAATTTGTTTATTAATGGCGCTACTCGCTGGATGTGAGCGTAAGAAAACGAGATCCTGTTTGTATTCGGATGGGACATGGGAAGATTCAACCGCTTGAAGTATTTCAGCATCAGTAGCAAATAATTCTGGATGCTGTTCTGGAGACATACCCCGTCCATTAAAAATGTTATTACTTTCTTCTACGCAAGTACGACCTAATGCTACTAACTTCTGGGAATTTACATTCAAAAAAGTTTCGTCACCCTCAAGAGTGACATCGTCAGGATCGTAATGCAACTCGTAGCTCTCGTCAAAACGGTGTTCGTGGTTAGAATTTGACTGAGAGTCAACAGACGTACTGACACATATGTTGTTACTATAAAACTGAGTATTATCACTACTTTTGTGTTTTTCTTTCGCACTGGCCACCGGCAAAATATTTAAAATAGCGCAAAAGTCGGAATGATGAAAAGTAGCCGTGCAATTACCATAATCAAGTATAGTACGCAGTTGTGAAAGTGCATCTAGTCCGAGAATAATTTGTTCGTTAATATTAGGCACTACAAGAAATGGTATGATAATTTCTAGTTGACCAAGCTTCACGGGAATAGAAATTCTACCCTTTACATGGGCGCGTTTGCCTCCGTGGAATCCGACGAGTGATACGTGAGGAACTGGTTCGAGTCGCGGTGACGAGACAATAGTGCTTATTTTAGACCACATGTCTTTGCTTATGAGGGAGCATTCACTTCCTCCGTCCAACAAGCACGTATATTCTTTACCAAGAATATTTACTACGACTTTCGAACTGCACGTGCATTCGAGAAAGTCTAACTGCTTATTCGAAAGGGCCTGTATTTCATCCTCGCTTTCGTTGTCATCGTCACTAAGATTAACAAACTGAGAAGTATCACTTCGTGGGTCTACACATAGCAATGACTGCCTGACGTAAAAGGTCTTATATTCAGTTTTACACTGGAAACTAGTTCCTTCACTGGAGGATTCACTACCACGGTTCACGGTGTCTAAGCTATTCTTGACCTCCGTACCAAGAAAGCTGCGAGTCAGTTTAAATGCTGCTCTTCTTGGTAGTACATTTCATCGTCACTTATAGGGCGTCGTGGGGATGGCCTGCGATTCTCGTACTGGGAATCGTTTTCCGGTTCCGATGCAGGAGACTGAAATCGAACCTGCGAACGGGAAGATTCCTGTGTATCACGTGGTTGTAAGCTATGGTTACGGTTACGGCGTCTATTACGTGCAGCCCGTGCTGGACGTCTGAGGGAAGTACGAGAAGGCTGTGATTCAATTAAGTGATCACGGTTCCTGCGAGAGGTTTCGTCATTCTCAAGCGCAACGTGATTAACTTGCCTCTGGAACGTGCGGGAAGGAACGTGACTATTTGATGCTGGAAAATTCTGTATGTTATTATTACGGGGAAATTGAGACGAATATGCAGGACGAGGGTTGTTGCTGAGGCGAGGCGCTGAATATCTACTGGAACCGGGCGCCGCGGAACGGGTGTCTGTCACTGATCCCTGTAACGCTTCAAGCCTCTGAACACAGGAAACAAAGTCATGAAACCTCTCGTGTTGTGTTGCCACCAGGTAGGTCTGAAATCGCGTAGGCAACAAAGGAATCAGAGTGGAAATGATTTCCGTGTCAGAAATAGAAGGACACAAAGCTCTAATGTCTTGCAAACGACTCACTACGAACGATTCGACGGAGGTGTGACGAGATGGCGAAAAATGTTGCGTTCGCAATGAAGTCAGTTTATTTGCGACTATGAAGCTATTCTGATAGTGTGCTCTTAACTCAGTTCGGAATTCCTGGTAGTTTCGAATGTTCGTTCTGTTTAACTGAAACCATGAAAGGGCGTCACCTTCGAGGCAGAACTGCAACAATTCTAGATACTGTGAACGAGGAACTCGAAGAAATGACATCTCGCTCTCAAATTTGGCCAAAAACGTGTCAGGTAATAGAGAAGCACCAGTTCCCGAAAACTTCGTGAGGTGGGCCAAATCAGAAAAACGGACATTGACGCGAGGTGTAGGGTGACGGTAACTTTCACTTTCTGACCCTGAGGATTCACTTTCATAGGCCTCATCCTGAAATTTTGGGCTAAGGTCACCTTCGCATGCGGATGTCGCCTGTGAAAACTGGGCGGATCGAGAGGGTGTGCGACGTTGCCTGGCACCGAACAAGGGCACAGTGGCGGGTTCCCTTACATTCAGAAGATGCTGGTTTTGGGAAAAGTTGTCCCCTTGACCCTGCAGTTGAACGTGTTCCGAAGAACGATAGTGCCGTTCTTGTCTATTTTCTAGAGCTAGTAAACGCTGATGCAGCTCGAATTGACCGGTAAAAGTTTCCTGGCGTAGTGCCTGGACTTGTGCTAGCACAGATTGAGATTGGCGGGTGCTAGCATCACGGTTTCTCTCCATCTCGCTTGTAAGATTCGATATGCAGTCGTTAAAGTTCTGGGCGAAATTTGTAAGGGAATGGTCAACTTCAATAACTCTGGAAGAGATATGACTGTAGGCGTTCGCGCAGTCAGATTGTACTGATTGTGTGGCTTTAAAAATGACACCCGTTTTGTGCTCCAAATTAAGAATAGCACTTTTATTGTTAGCAACTACAGTTTCTAGGCTAGAACACCGGTTATCAAGGGATTGGATACTCTTCCGCGTTTCTTCCAGAGCTTGCTCAGTGTGTTGCATGATTGAAATGACGACGTCGCACATCGTCGATAGTTCGCTTTTAATTTCCTCATTCGCGTCACTAAATTCTGAGCGCATATGGTTCTCAATAGCTGTCATTGTTCCGGAAAGTTTTCGTTCTGTGGCTTGTAGCTGTTCATTGAATTCTTCCGTGAGCTCTTTCTTGTTTTCGTTGAGCTGGTCAACGAGCTCTTCCTTATTGGATTGCAATTTTTTCGTCAATTCTTTTGACTGATCATCCATAAGGGACTTCATTGCTTCTTTAAAAGTGTCGATGTTCATCGCCATTTTCCCACAACGTAATATCATACACTAATGAATGAGAACGATCTTTCTCTATTTGGGAGGGCTACTCGAAGAATTATGAAATGACTTAGTAATACCACGAAAATAACACTGTTTGAGAAAAATGAATTAGGAATGAAATGAACTTATGAACGTGATGCTTGTGGAAACAAACAAGGCGATGATGCTGGCCACGTGGTCGAAAACTTTCCTTAACAAAAACTAACTCTGTGCCTAAATCAGCGGACATAGAATGCACTTCACTCACGACTCTAACATATTCCATACACATACATACATTTGACTTCTGAATAAAACACCATAACATGAAAATAATGCTCTACAACTACTAAAATGGATGGAAAAATGGACGAATGTGAATGAATTACCTGAAATACGGAAACAAAATGCAGAAAACAGTATAGAAATTTTGAGATGTTCGCAGTAAATATAGAAGGTGAATCAAAAGACGTTAAAACTATACTGTATCGGTTCCCTCTCTCTATAACGAAGCGTGAAATTGTTGTTCTCTTTATCTGATGGGTCCCTGCAAAATCCCACACTGTGTGCCAAATTAAAGCTTTTTTTTTTTTTTATCGAGCACGGCCCTAAACCTGCCTCCTTATAGTAAAACTGCACCTAAGTCTCATAATCTTCATATTTGTGCACGCCGATTTGATTGATTGTGATAATTTGGAAAATTATCCAATCAATAAAACCAGGGAAACACAAATCCTGAACAATAAACAAGTTTATTGTCGGTCTCGATAGCAACAGAGGTTACGCGCGATGGCAGAGAGAAATACCACACAGAGACATAGGCCGTGAAGCGGCTACCTAGACATAAAAGGCACACTGTTTCAATAACTAAACAAGAGAACTGTTTAGGTATTATGAACTATTTATTTGAACTAAGGTAAGTTAGACACAAGTGGAAGTTAAATTCTGTCTGCAATACTGATGTCGGCTGACTTAATGAAATAATAAAATGGACAGAATGCAAAGAGAATGGAGGGTGATAAAATTATGAATGAATTTAAGAAAGAAAAAAAAAGGTAATTTAAGGTATTCGTCCACCGTTCCCAAGAAATCGTTTTACTTAACTTATAGTTGCTGGAAGACGCTCAAGGACCGCAATTATGACTGCCCCTTCTTAACCCACGTGGTGGATTCCTTCTTGGAAGCTGTCTTCTCCTGGATAGTTTCCTCAGCTTCTTCTTCGAATGATTGGCTCTTCAACTGGAGACTGCGTTGGACTAATTAAAATAATGACTTTATATATCACTGATGCTATGAAGAATTGGAGCTCCTCACTGGTTTCTGAGAGACGAATCCAAGTCGAAATGGGAGTCGAATGACCTGAATCGCAAATGAGAGCGAGGCGTGGGTGTCTTCTCTTTTTCTTTCCGCTGAGTGGCTCGCTCTTAGGCTTCGTCGCGCTAGGCTCGCCAACTTCCAACTGGCCTTCCAGTTACCCTCAAGTGAGTTGATGAGTTAAGGACATCATCCTGATCCTTCTGTGAGCGTGGACGCTCACAAGCCCCGTAGCTTGCTGGAGGGAAAAGAAGATATATATATATATATATATATATATATATATATATATATATATATATATATATATATATATATATAGTGGACTCTTTTTAATTCGAAGTCCAAGGGGACACGAAAAAACTTCGAATTATCCAAAATTCGAATTATCTAACAACATTCATTTTCACATATAGAACAACAAATAAACTAAAGTACTGTGCATCAAAAACATATTCATATGGTGTAGACTATACCTTTAAAGCAGCTTATTATTTGCGTGATCGAATACCGCAAACTAACAAACGACATTGACTCCACATAATTCAAACTACGTGTACAATGGAAAATATATTTACGTACAACATACATTGAATAGCCCAAACAATTAAAAAGCAGTAACAATTTGAATATTCTGTTTTCACTTTTAAGAAGACATAAACCTCATTTGCTTAAATTTGATTATTTTTGTACGGTCAATAAATCTTGAATTTCATGTATTGCGTGGAATATGATATTCATAACATTTGGTTGACTTTATCAATAATACATCTTAAATTTTCAACCAATTCTGAAACAAGATGTGATTGGCACACGTTCTCTATCTTTACTTCTTCCCCAACTCACCTTCATCTTTATCATTACATAGATTTTCTATTTATACTTTTGTATTGCCCTTCCCTATGGCTGCATCTGGATAACTGAAAACACGTTGAAACTGTATTTCTCTGTTTACATCTGACCAACATTAAAAATTTTCAACTGTATTTACTTCGATTTATCCAGAACATAGGTTTAAGAGTTCGATTAATCCACGATTTTTTACTATTGTTTTCAATACAGTTTTCAAGGGGAATGAACTTCTGTTCGAATTATCCAATATTTCGAATTATCCATGTTCGAATTAACGAGACTCCACTGTATATAAAAACGATCGAAAATGACAAATATTATTGTCGAATCCATAGTTTTCCATTTCTTCCGGCAATCTTTCAACACTAGTTCAGACATACTTGTACTTTGTCCAGCCCACACAGTTCGCTGCCTGCCCTGTTTTACCAGTCTGCCAGGCCTACGGAGTCTCACATCTGTAATGAGGTGGGGGCTCCCAATGTGAAGTGCAGGTAGCGATAGATATATAATCTATGCACACCAGCCAAAACACCAACACAACATTACAATTAAAAGGTGGTAGAGTGGCGAGGGATATTTAAATTTATGTAAATAAACCCAAAATGCTAATGAAAATGCATTTGCATATGTAAATCCTTTTCCGGAGAATAAATGTGATCTCCTGATGGAGCCGCCACTGCTACACTTAATACGGTAGAGCATAAAGAAAAAGTAAAAAAAAATAGGGTTTTATGATGACAGCTATGGTTTTAGCAGCTACTTGTAAAGGATTTTAAAACTTTTAATAAGGTTAAAAAAAATGATTCCAAAACAACAGGTAGCAGCCTGTTACCTAGCCTTTACACTCATAGCTGTGTTTTAGATGTTCTCTGGGCGTATGCCTTCCTGGGCCCCAATCAGGAAGGTGGTCAGAAGTACAAGAGAAAGGAATAATCTTTCCTTAACTCTTAATTCTGAAATAAAGACATATGGATTAGCTTTTGGGTACTTACCAATTAGGAAAATAGACACCCTCACTATATTCGTTGAAGATAGATATTTATTTTTCAGTGTAATGCATTTGTTGACTGAAGACAACACTCACCAATATTATATTACAGATACACTTTTTGAAGAAATTACTTTTCCTGGTGCACTAATTGCACTAAATATTCATATATACATATATCTCACTTGATAGATTACAGATAATTTTATTTACACTAGAGATCTGTTTGACCTCTTAAAAAAAACAAATGATAACTCCTCATGTGTATGAGTTTATAGTCTCTGACCGTCTTTGCTCAGAGAGGAGGAAAAGAAAAAAAAAACAAATATAGTTAAAATTCAATTTTAAAATAGGTGATGCAGCTTCATGGTGGTAAATGGTGTTTTAATGTTCACTTCATGGAAAGTCTTTGCTAACACTAGGGACTGGAAAGTGTCTTTGATGAAATCACACGCAGGATGCAATTTCCAACATTCTCATTCCACTGGAATGTGAATGTTCTTGATGGTGATGAGAGAAAATATAAAATTGTGACGTTAAACAAGGTCACAACTGACCCAACGATGTTGGCCTAAATTTAGTATTTTTTTTATTTTTGGTGGTTTCCTTGATTAAAAGTTCAGAAGGGCACTGTCGTTTAGCAAGACAGGCCTAGTGATCTCACTTGAGATCTGTAATATTGATGCTAATATGCCATAACAGGGTGTTATGATAGTGCCACTGCACTATACAAAATTTATGTTTATAAATAGACTGCTCACTTCTAAAATATTGGAACAGGCATGGCCAAAATAGCCACTGTTTTGATGTATGGGTTGAAAAGTTTTGTTAATTTAAAAATTTTAATGCGAAGTGTTTAGTATTTGATGAAATTTCACTGTTTATTAGCACATAAAGGGATATATATCAACACTTTCTGATGAGAACCACAATAATTTTATATGTATGTACACTGTCCACTAACACACCCGTGGCGCAATACATGGGTGTCCATGTATAAAATTATCAGGGCTCCTAGGGAAGAATGAACGACTTCACATTACCCTGGGTTATAACATCTAACCACTTTTGAATTTTAGAAACAAACTAAACTGCACACTGACTACCAAAGGGTAGTAACCTCTGTCACTTCCCGGAAAAGCAGGGACTCGCTTTTCCTAGAATCCACTACAAAGAATTTTGATGCCTCAGGCTACAACTGTGTGTGGTCTCTTTACAAAACAGCACTTCGAAACACCAGCCTGCTGATGCAACGACCAGATACTTCGTGACAGGTGGTGCCATCACCGTTGGGAGCGGCAGTTTTGAAAGCTTCTGTCTAAACAGAAGTCCATAACAAGAACTACATAAACATTACTCGTTTTACTGATATTATAAATACACAGAATATTCACACTTGATTATACACACATAAAGTTAGTAAAATATACAAAGAATGCAATTATATCATTATATACAGGTGACAACACTCATAATATGTGTAGGAACTCTCTTTTTTACTGGCTTTCCTAGAAACGTCTGCTAGATCCAGCAGCCATTATTTCAAGAGAGAGAGAGATAGAAACATTTGATGTTTTGATTAAATTTTGATTATAACATAAGATTTAAATGTTTTGCACGATGGGAAACACGATGACAAATACAGTCATGAATTTTGAACGGTCTTTCCAAGAACTTGTGAGCGTAATTACGGTATTTTTAATAATTTACACATTAAATAAGTTAACATAAAATACAAGTTTTCAAAAGTGCAGTGCATCATGGGAGAAAAGCGCTAGGTCGGTTTGCTGACGGTAACGAACTTTCTTCAAGCCACGCTATGAGCTTGGGACTCGTGAGATTCTTTTCAGAGGTGTGAATTTAACACGTATAGAAATTTGAAAACTATCGTGTTGACGCTAAAATTTTTATGACTTTTGAAACAAAGCCTGGAGAGCGTCTGTAAGCAATGTTTCCACCTAGACATTGCTATACGGAGGAAGTTACCTGTATTTTTTTATATATATAGTGTTTTATCCTTTTCTGTTTATTTTGGGATTTTTCCACCCACTAGTAGTCAAAGACCTCACACAAACTCTCAGCTCAGACAGCTGTCGCCAAGAAAAAAACATTTTTTGTCCAAGCTCTCTCTGTAACAACGAAGCTAAAACTTCTGTACATGAAGTAAATGAATATAAGATGATTTCTTCTTTATTCTATTATATGTAGAGTATGTATGCAGGATATGTAAATCCAATAACGCATGAAAAATAATACATTTTAAATTCCCATTAATGAGATGCACGCAAACTTTAATGATGTTCATAGCCTATAAAGGAATAAAATATATACATGAATACAATATACATCAAAAGAGTATTAATAATATTGTATTACGCTCGGTGTTTACCCAATAATATTCATTAAAGTTACATAATAAGTAAAATGAATGCTAATTAATCAGCAATTAATTTTGTTACAAATTAACAAAAATTTACATTTTGATAGGGAAATGTGCACTCATCTGCATTTTGATATGCAGATGAAGGAGAAGGCACACTGCCTTCTACAATATTCCCCCTTTGATTCTAGGTGCTGTATTAACTAATACAGGACGTAGATCAACAGGGTGCACATTTCATATTCCTGTAAACAAAACAAAGATATTACATGTATTACACAATAATAATAAAAAAAACATAATTACAAGCAACAATAAGCAAGATAACTAACTATAGAGAATCTAGGTAGCCCTAACTTACATATACCTGAATACAAAGTTTCCCAATAAAATACAATACACACAATACACTAGAACTAAACACAATAACCCTAACACTATATACACTAAAGTGTCACAATTAGGTGGTGGATGCTTCTGGTGTGATTTTGTTGTGCGGCTCCTCTGTACCAGTACCACCCAAGAACTACGGTGTGTTTTGAAATGTACTTTGAATGTTTGTTGTGTCTATGATTCTTGATTTATCCTCCATACATATTCTACATATGATAGAATAAAGAAGAAATCATCTTATATTCAGTTACTTCATGTACAGAAGTTGTTTAACTTCGTTGTTACAGAGAGAGCTTGGACAGAGAATTTTTTTTCTCTTGGCGACAGCAGTCTGAGCTGAGAGTTTGTGTGATTGCGCCAATATTTGTGGCGCCTACAGAGTGAAGGGGGAATAAGTATTTCTTTTACAGATGATAGTGGCCGACAGAAGCTTCAGAGAACATCTGGAACACTTGGACAAAGTGTTGGGTTTACTCACTGCAGGTGGCCTAACCCTTAGGCTGAAGAAATGCAATTTTGCGAGAAAGTAACTTAACATACTTGGTTTCGAGCTTTCTTAACACGGAATTGGCAAAGATCCGGAGAAAGTGAAGTCGGTGATAGATTTCAGAACACCTAAAAATGTAAAGGAACTTCGATCATTTATAGGTTACTGCCAATATTACCGGTGCTTCAGCAGAAAGTACTCGGAAGTTCTATATCCGCTGTTCAGTCTGCTGAAGAAAAATGTGAGGTTCAAATGGGAACCAGAACATCAGGCAGCGATGGAGAAGATCAAGGAGATCTTCCAGGAAGAAGTTGTTCTCAAGAGCGTCCTGCCTGACAAACAACTGATTTTAGAGTCAGATGCGTGTGATTTCGCGTGCTCCTCTTTGTTGTATCAGCGTGATGATAATGATATTAGGGTTATCGGTTTCGCATCACGTGTGTTTAATGCAGCGCAGAAGAATTACTCAGTCACTGAAAAAGAGTTCTAAACGACAGTGCCCTCCTGAACTTTTAATCAAGGAGACCACCAAAATGAAGAAATACTGAATTTAGACTGACATCGTTGGGTCAGTTGTGACCTAGCTTAACGTCACAAGTTTATATTTTCTCTCATCACCATCCGGGAACAGTCACAAAACCACAATAATTTTATATGTATGTACACAGTCCACTAACACACCCGTGGCGCGATACATGGGTGTCCATGTATATAATCATCAGGGCTCCTAGGGAAGAACAAACGACTTCACACTACCCTGGGTTATAACCTCCAACCACCCTCGAATTTCAGAACCAACTCAAACTGCACACTCACTACCAAAGGTTAGTAACCTCTGTCACTTCCCGGAAAAGCAGGGACTCGCTCTACCTAGAATGCACTACAAAGAATTTTGATGCCTCAGGCTATAACTGTGTGTGGTCTCTTCACAAAACAGCACTTCGAAACTCCAGCCTGCTGGTGCAACGACCAGATAGTTCGTGACAGGTGGTGCCATCACCGTTGTGGGCGGCAGTTTTGAAAGCTCCTGTCTAAACAGAAGTCCATCACAAGAACTACATAAACATTACTAGTTTCACTGATATTATAACTACACAGAATATTCACACTTGATTATACACACATAAAGTTAGTAAAATATACACAGAATGCAATCCACATGATGTAGAAGTAGCATTTAGATCGGTAGATTGCGAGACTGAAGATCTAGTAGTTCGATGTTTAGAGTGGAATGGTGAGTGCTGCAAACCATTTTCTATAATGGATGAGATTGAAAATGTAAATTTTGATTTTTTCCCGTCAGACGAAAGACGGAAGGACATAAGGGTGAATGCAGCAGAGGAGTGTAAGACCTCAAGAGAGAAGGCAACTCGTGCAACAAACTTGGATGATGGACGTTTCCCAAGTACCCAAGAATTGGCAAATCACGAAGCTTCTTTCGGCCACTATCAGGTCGTCAACATAAGCGCCGCAGTACTCTCGTGCTTCAGTTCCAATGATCATATCGAGTGCACGAACACATGAAGCAAGGCTTTGCTTAGTCCTAAAAGGTAATTTTTGAAAAACGTAGGAAATTCCTTCGTGTAAAAATCCAAGATATTTTTGATCGCTCTCTTTTACTTTAATTTGTAAGAACATCTCTGTTGCATCTACGCAACTGAACCGAGAGTTGTCGCAGATGTCTTGGAGAACAGACAAGGGAGGCATGGGCCGGTCGGATAAATCCCCAGAAATAGTGAAACTAGTAATGTTTATGTAGTTCTTGTTATGGACTTCTGTTTAGACAGGAGCTTTCAAAACTGCCGCTCACAACGGTGATGGCACCACCTGTCACGAAGTATCTGGTCGTTGCACCAGCAGACTGGAGTTTCGAAGTGCTGGTTTCTGAAGAGACCACACACAGTTCTAGCCTGAGGCATCAAAATTCTTTGTAGTGGATTCCTGCCGTTTAAAATTCATGATTTTTATTGTCCTCGTGTTTAACATCGTGCAAGACATTTAGATCTTGTGTTATTGTCGAAATTTAATCAAAACATCAAATGTTTCTATCTCTCTCTCTCTTGAGATAATGGCTGCTGGATCTAGCAGACGTTTCCAGGGAAGCCAGTGGAAAACACACGTGATGTGAAACCGATAATCCTAATATCATCATTATCATCACGCTGGTACAACAAAGAGGAGCACGCGAAATCACACGCATCTGACTCTAAAATCAGTTGTTTGTCAGGCAGGACGCTCTTGAGAACAACTTCTTCCTGGAAGATCCCCTTGATCTTCTCCATCGCTGCCTGATGTTCTGGTTCCCATTTGAACCTCACATTTTTCTTCAGCAGACTGAACAGCGGATATAGAACTTCCGAGTACTTTCTGCTGAAACACCGGTAATATTGGCAGTAACCTATAAATGATCGAAGTTCTTTTGCATTTCTAGGTGTTCTGAAATCTAACACCGACTTCACTTTCTCCGGATCTTTTCCAATTCCGTGTTGAGAAAGCTCGAAACCAAGTATGCTAAGTTTCTTTCTCGCAAAGTTGCATTTCTTCAGCCTGAGAGTTAGGCCACCTGCAGTGAGTAAACCCAACACTGTCTAAGTGTTCTAGATGTTCACTGAAGCTTCTGTCGGCCACTATCAGGTCGTCAACATAAGCGCCGCAGTACTCTCGTGCTTCAGTCCCAATGATCATATCGAGTGCACGAACACATGAAGCAAGGCTTTGCTTAGTTCCAAAAGGTAATTTTTGAAAAACGTAGGAAATTCCTTCGTGTAAAAACCCAAGGTATTTTTGATCGCTCTCTTTTACTTTAATTTGTAAGTTCTGCAAGCTCTTTTCTCCAGCGCTCAGACTGGAAAGGTGACCCTCTGTTTGTTAAGACGAGTTCCACACTAGGATTAATTTTCAAGTATTTTTTTAACTATCTTACTGCGGTGGTAGTGTTAGCCTGTCTACATGCATACAATCCCACTAGTTTTGAGAATGCATCGTAGAATACAAGAACATAATGGACTCCCCCAATTTCTTTTGTCATTGGCCCAAGCCAATCGACGCATACCAAGTAGCCTGGCTTCTGCACGACGACGGGATTTAGTGATTCCGGACGATAACAGTGGGGTGGGTGCTTTTTTGACACAATTCGCAGAAAGCACAGTATTTCCTCACGCTTGCTCGCATTTTAGGCCATACAAAAAATTCAGTCAGAAGTGGAAGTAACCTACTAGCCGACATGTGCCCTTGATGTGAATGATAATAATTGAGCAAGGGAGTTACTAACACTTCTGGGATGCAGATTCGAACTCCTTTCCGGTCACGTTTACACAAACGTCCGTTCAGTACTTCGAAACGGTGACAAGCACCGTTCACTCGTGGTGAGTTCGCCTTTTTTTGACCTCTCTTTTTATTTTTCTATATATTGGATCTGAAGACTGCATCTCTGGCAGTATGGCTATTATTTTTCTTAACTCACATGGTATTTTCGTAAGGACGGTCATTAGTGACTCCTGGAGGATAGGCTTCCATGCAGCACTGAGGTCTTCTTTTGTGTGAGGAAGGTACCTTGAGTGATAGTCACTTAAATATTTGTTTGACTTAACAAACTCAAATTCAAAATTAAAATTCGACAGCAGCATCGCCCACCGGGTGATGCGCTGGTTTGTAAGCCTGCAATAAAGAATGAACTTCAGAGCAAGGTGGTTGCTGCGGATTTTAAATTTTGTCCCTACAAGATACTGTTTGAACTTTACAACTCCATCTATGAGTTCAAAGAACTCTTTTTCAGTGACTGAGTAATTCTTCTGCGCTGCATTAAACACACGTGATGTGAAACCGATAATCCTAATATCATTATTATCATCACGCTGGTACAACAAAGAGGAGCACGCGAAATCACATGCATTTGACTCTAAAATCAGTTGTTTGTCAGGCAGGACGCTCTTGGAGAACAACTTCTTCCTGGAAGATCTCCTTGATCTTTTTCATTGCTGCCTGATGTTCTGGTTCCCATTTGAACCTCACATTTTTCTTCAGCAGACTGAACAGCGGATATAGAACTTCCGAGTACTTTCTGCTGAAGCACCGGTAATATGGGCAGTAATCTATAAATGATTGAAGTTCTTTTTTACATTTTTAGATGTTTTGAAATCTAACACCGACTTCACTTTCTCCGGATCTTTTCCAATTCCGTGTTGAGAAAGCTCGAAACCAAGTATGTTAAGTTTTTTCGCAAAATTGCATTTCCTCAGCCTAAGGGTTAGGCCACCTGCAGTGAGTAAACCCAACACTCTGTTCAAGTGTTCTAAATGTTTTCTGAAGCTTCTGTCGGCCACTATTAGGTCGTTAACATAAGCGCCACCGTACTCTTGTGCTTCAGTTCCAATGATTATATCAAGTGCACGAACACATGAAGCAAGGCTTTGCTTAGTCCCAAAAGGTAATTTTTGAAAAACGTAGGAAATTCCTTCGTGTAAAAACCCAAGATATTTTTGATCGCTCTCTTTTACTTTAATTTGTAAGAACATCTCTGTTGCATTAACGCAACTGAACCAAGAGTTGTCGCAGATGTCTTGGAGAACAGACAAGGGAGGCATGGGCCGGTCGGATAAATCCCAAGAAATTTTCGCTAAAGCTCGACCGTTGATACACACACGTATACGCCCATTGCTCTTTGCAGTTACAACCAAAGGATTAATATACGCTATTGGTTGTTTACGTATCATTCCCCATGCTAACCACCTTGAAATTTTATTAGATACTTGGTTGCGATAACGCTTAGGGTAAAGATACAACTTGGTCTTTATTGGACGTTTGTCCGTTACTCCGATTTCATGCTCGTAGTTATCTATGCAACCAGGCTTGACATCAAACAAAGCTTGATGCTTGACTAGCACAGCTTTTAAACTTTCTCTTTGTGAGTTTGAGATATTTGAATAGTTTGAAACAAACTCTTCAATGTCTGAATGGGAGGCGCGAGTTTCTACTTTTATCCACTCTTTTGGTGGGAATACGTGCCAATTTTTGGGTACTTGGAAAACGTTCATCATCCAAGTTTGGTGCACGACTTGCCTTCTCTCTTGAGGTTTTACACTCCTCTGGTGCATTTACCCTTATGGCCTTCCGTCTTTCGTCTGACGGGAAAATATCAAAATTTACATTTTTAATTTCATCCATTATAGAAAATGGTTTGCAGCACTCACCATTCCACTTTAAACATTGAACTACTAGATCTTTAGTCTCGCAATCTACCGATCTAAATGCTACTTCTACATCATGTGGATGTTTTAGATGCAGAAGGCCGGTGTCATAGTTTAACACGGCACGAGATTTGGTGAAGAAGTTAGAACCTAATATTAAAGCCCGATTTAAACCACATATGATAATCCCTAATGTATGATATTCCTTCCCTTGTATTTCAATGACTAAAAGAGTTTGACCCACTAATGTCGCTGCTTTATTTCCAAAAGCCGATGTGACTCTAATGTTTTTCGCACTCAAAAATGCAGGTGGGGGATTGCTATTTGAGACAGTGTCCCAAATTTTTTTCGATATAGCAGAGCATGTTTCTCCGGTGTCTAGGAGACAATTTATATCTTGACCAAATAGAAGAACATTAATTTCAGGAAGTGAAATTACATTATTTCCAGGTAACGGTTCGTTACTCGTATCAAAAAGGTTCTTGAATATACCATTTGCTTCTTCGTATATTTCCCTGTCTAAATCTATTGGTTCTCCATTTCTGCTTAATAACACTAATTTATTTTTAACATTGCCCTTATTAAAATGCTTCGTGTTCATAATTTTCATGCAAAGCTTACAATTTTCTTCTTCTTTTTCTTCTAAATTACATAACTCTTTCACTGCAGTTTCACAAGAATTGTCATTGTTTTTATTTTCTAAACAGGTTACTGACTTACGCACATTCTTGGGATTTAATTTTGCCAACTCGGTTGAACCAGTTCTATCCACGTCCAGCCTACCGCCGTCACAAGCATGTGCGGACCATTCTCATTCCCTGTCAGAGGGAGATGAGGGGTGGTTACTTCTGTCTCCACGGTTTGTTTGGCTCGGTGGAGGATGCGCCCGATCATACCTCTCTAGCAATTGTATCTCTTCTTCCCCTCTAAAGGAGTTTCGCTGAGGTACCGTATTGCGCGTGTTTCCCCTCCTGCCGCGGGCTCCACGACTGTTCTGGTGGGTGTGGTTGTACCCACCATGTGACCAACCAGATGACTCACTTCCGCTGCTCTGGTTACGGGGTGGTGATCGCTGGTTGTTGTTGTTTTGATTGTTTCGTCTCTGGTAAGGGCGCTGCATTTCTCGATTACGCTTAGCCTGCGGACGAGACGGCCGCTTACCACTCTGGCCGGGGGAGTTTTTCTCTTTGTTTTCCATGCTAACCTGCAGAATGTTAACTCCCTTCCTGGGGTTTTGCTGGAAGAACTGCTCTCGATTCGTTATCGAGGTCTGCAGTTCTTGCACCAAATTCAAAAGTTCCGCTATTGTTTTCGGGCGACACGAGACAATGGCCCGAAATAGCCAATTAGGGAAATGCCTTGGAAGTACCTTCAAAAGAGTTCCCTCAGTCATTCTCGGCTCGAGAATACTGTTTTTGTGCAACAAGTCCAGCAGGTATTCTGCTGGAGACTTGTGCACCCAACTGTGAAAGTGTGACGTAAGAATAGTCGCCCTCAAGTTTGCTAGTCGTTCTTCGCTGAGGTAGCAGTGTCTAAATTCGGTTACGAAGTCTTCATAACTATAAATCTTTCCCCTGTTAACCTGATACCATTGGTAGTACGTGTTACGTAATGAAGCTTAGTCTCATTTCCGGTGGTACACCCGTAACCTTGAAATATATGTCCAGATCTTGTAAGAAGTTGTACGTTTCGGTTTCTGATTCCGTACCAATATAAACTGGCAGGGTGACGTCACGATGTATTAAGCCGAGCGCAGTTGCCAGATTTTGTCTCGTCTCATGGGCACATGAACGAGACGTTGAGGGAACAGGGTCGGTCTCGCGGATGTTTTCAAAGTTCCCAGGTTGAGAACCGGGCAAGTCGCGCCTTGAGGAGTCGTTCCGGGATGGTAGTCGTTCTTGAGTGGACGAGACGGAGATGTGGGCGAGGCGCCCCTCAATTACCTCACTTGTCTCTTTTTGAACTGAGTTCTTCCACTCCTCCATTTTCTTTTTCAGCTGATTGCAGACATCCTGCACGGTGTCGTGCATCTGCCTGAGCTGCGTTTCTTGCTCGATCTCCCCCCTAAGCCTGGCAAGTTGAGAGGCGAAGCTCACCTCCACTTTCTTGACCTGATTATTTAAACTCTGCGTGGTCTGTTCTACACGAGACGTGACTCGCTGTAAGCCCTCTGACAACTCCGTGTAATTCTCGTCTAGCTTGTTGGCTGTCTCAGCAACGCGAGAATTAAGTTCTTCTCGAGCGCCTTCTATTTTCCCCCTTAACTCGACGGTGGTGAGCTTCAACTGTTTGGTTAACTCGCGCTTATTGTGCTCAAGCCTTCAACTCGCGTTTTCCAACTGGAGTTCGAGACGGGCATTGCTTGTCTCAATGGCCTGTTCGAGACGTTGGTGCATGTCTCGAGATTCCTTTCGCACCTGCTCCAGGCCACTCTTTAATCCGTGTTCTAACCTCTCACTAATTTGCCTAGTTTTATTACGGACCTGTTCCAAACTCCTTTTTAATTTCCCGCAACTATTTTCCAAGTTCTTAGAGCTTTCTTGTAATTTAGCCTCTAATTTTTCCTCTAAATTAGTAGCGTTTTCTTTTAGCTTCGATTCTAACCTGCACTTGAAATTCTGCACACTCCCTTCAAATTTCCTCTCTAACTTGCTTTCAAGGCTACGCTGGCCTTGTAAAATTTTACTCAAAATGGCCGCAAGGTTTAAACTAGTAACATTGCTAATCTCATTTACAAATGGGCTATCCGCAGTACTCGGGTTGACAGTAGGTTTTAACGTCACTTCCGGGCGAGGAACTTCCGGTTCCCTACTGGTGGACGGCGAAACCGTTTCCACCACATCCGCAATTTCTACTACCTCTTCAATGCGCTCGTCAGCGCTCTGCGCGAACTCTGTTTTCACACTGGTTTTCCATGTTTAAATTTCGACGAGCCTGCGCTCTCGTGATTACCATGGATAAGAACAACACGAAATATAAAAGCTACTTCCCCCCTAAACTTTAAAAGCCTGAACTCTCTAAACACAGGACATGTAAAATTTTCACAAAAACAAGAAACATAGGCACACAAACATTCAAAATACGTTTCAAAACACACCGAAGTTCTTGGAAATTTGCGGGGGTTGAAAACACTTAAACCGAAAATTTTCAAGCCAAACGTACTCTGACCCAAGTATTCTGTAAAAGAGATACTTATTCGCCCCTCACGCTGTCGGCGCCACAAATACTGGCGCAAAAGCGTGAGATATCGAGCCCTGCAGCTGGGTAGCCACAAATATTGTGGCTCAAGCTGCACGTGAAAGTTCAGCCCCACGCTGGGCGCCACAAATATTGTGAAGTGCAGTTAGCGATAGATATATAATCTATGCACACCAGCCAAAACACCAACACAACATTACAATTAAAAGGTGGTAGAGTGGCGAGGGATATTTAAATTTATGTAAATAAACCCAAAATGCTAATGAAAATGCATTTGCATATGTAAATCCCTTTCCGGAGAATAAATGTGATCTCCTGATGGAGCCGCCACTGCTACACTTAATACGGTAGAGCATAAAGAAAAAGTAAAAAAATAGGGTTTTATGATGACAGCTATGGTTTTAGCAGCTACCTGTAAAGGATTTTAATACTTTTAATAAGGTTAAAATAATGATTCCAAAACAACAGGTAGTAGCCTGTTACCTAGCCTTTACACTCATAGCTGTGTTTTAGATGTTCTCTGGGCGTATGCCTTCCTGGGCCCCATTCAGGAAGGTGGTCAGGAGTACAAGAGAAAGGAATAATGTTTCCTTAACTCTCAATCCTGAAATAAAGACATATGGATTAGCTTTTGGGTACTTACCAATTAGGAAAATAGACACCCTCACTATATTCGTTGAAGATATATATTTATTTTCCAAGGTAAAGCATTTGTTGACTGAAGACAACACTCACCAATATCATATTACACATACACTTTTTGAAGAAATTACTTTTCCTGGTGCACCAATTACACTAAATATTCATATATACATATATCTCACTTGATAGATTACAGATAATTTTATTTACACTAGAGATCTGTCTGACCTATTAAAAAAACAAATGATAACTCCTCATGTGTATGAGTTTATAGTCTCTGACCGTCTTTGCTCAGAAAGGAGGAAAAGAAAAAAAACAAATATAGTTAAAATTCAATTTTAAAATAGGTGATGCAGCTTCATGGTGGTAAATGGTGTTTTAATGTTCACTTCATGGAAAGTCTTTGCTAACACTAGGGACTGGAAAGTGTCTTTGATGAAATCACACGCAGGATGCAATTTCCAACATTCTCATTCCACTGGAATGTGAATGTTCTTGATGGTGATGAGAGAAAATATAAAATTGTGACGTTAAACTAGGTCACAACTGACCCAACGATGTTAGTCTAAATTTAGTATTTCTTCATTTTTGGTGGTTTCCTTGATTAAAAGTTCAGAAGGGCACTGTCGTTTAGCAAGACAGGCCTAGTGATCTCACTTGAGATCTGTAATATTGATGCTAATATGCCATAACAGGGTGTTATGATAATGCCACTGCACTATACAAAATTTATGTTTATAAATAGACTGCTCACTTCTAAAATATTGGAACAGGCATGGCCAAAATAGCCACTGTTCTGATGTATGGGTTGAAAGTTTTGTTAATTTAAAAATTTTATTGGAAGTGTTTAGTATTTGATGAAATTTCACTGTTTATTAGCACATAAAGGGATATATATCAACACTTTCTGATGAGAACCACAATAATTTTATATGTATGTACACTGTCCACTAACACACCCGTGGCGCAATACATGGGTGTCCATGTATAAAATTATCAGGGCTCCTAGGGAAGAATGAACGACTTCACATTACCCTGGGTTATAACATCTAACCACTTTTGAATTTTAGAAACAAACTAAACTGCACACTGACTACCAAAGGGTAGTAACCTCTGTCACTTCCCGGAAAAGCAGGGACTCGCTTTTCCTAGAATCCACTACAAAGAATTTTGATGCCTCAGGCTACAACTGTGTGTGGTCTCTTTACAAAACAGCACTTCGAAACACCAGCCTGCTGATGCAACGACCAGATACTTCGTGACAGGTGGTGCCATCACCGTTGGGAGCGGCAGTTTTGAAAGCTTCTGTCTAAACAGAAGTCCATAACAAGAACTACATAAACATTACTCGTTTTACTGATATTATAAATACACAGAATATTCACACTTGATTATACACACATAAAGTTAGTAAAATATACAAAGAATGCAATTATATCATTATATACAGGTGACAACACTCATAATATGTGTAGTAAGTCTCTTTTTCACTGGCTTTCCTAGAAACGTCTGCTAGATCCAGCAGCCATTATCTCAAGAGAGAGAGAGATAGAAACATTTGATGTTTTGATTAAATTTCGATAATAACACAAGATTTAAATGTTTTGCACGATGGGAAACACGATGACAAATACAGTCATGAATTTTGAACGGTCTTTCCAAGAACTTGTGAGCGTAATTACGGTATTTTTAATAATTTACACATTAAATAAGTTAACATAAAATACAAGTTTTCAAAAGTGCAGTGCATCATGGGAGAAAAGCGCTAGGTCGGTTTGCTGACGGTAACGAACTTTCTTCAAGCCACGCTATGAGCTTGGGACTCGTGAGATTCTTTTCAGAGGTGTGAATTTAACACGTATAGAAATTTGAAAACTATCGTGTTGACGCTAAAATTTTTATGACTTTTGAAACAAAGCCTGGAGAGCGTCTGTAAGCAATGTTTCCACCTAGACATTGCTATACGGAGGAAGTTACCAGTATTTTTCCTATATATAATGTTTTATCCTTCCTTGTTTATTTAGGGATTTCTCCACCCACTAGTAGTCAAAGACCTCACACAAACTTTCAGCTCAGACTGCTGTCGCCAAGAAAAAAACATTTTTTGTCCAAGCTCTCTCTGTAACAACGTAGCTAAAACTTCTATACATGAAGTAAATGAATATAAGATGATTTCTTCTTTATTCTATTATATGTAGAGTATGTATGCAGGATATGTAAATCCAATAGCGCATGAAAAATAATACATTTTAAATTCCCATTAATGAGATGCACGCAAACTTTAATGATGTTCATAGCCTATAAAGGAAAAAAATATATACATGAATACAATATACATCAAAAGAGTATTAATAATATTGTATTACGCTCGGTGTTTACCCAATAATATTCATTAAAGTTACATAATAAGTAAAATGAATGCTAATTAATCAGCAATTAATTTTGTTACAAATTATCAAAAATTTACATATTGATAGGAAAATGTGCACTCATCTGCATTTTGATATGCAGATGAAAGAGAAGGCACACTGCCTTCTACACCAACCCCTCGACGTTTCGACGTAGTTTCCTTTTAGTTCCACCACTTGTAAAAGACATCACCACAGCACCCCCCGAACACCCGGCAAGTTCTGCACTTTCCGAAATTGTCGTGCCAAGTGTTTCTGAGTGAATACTTTCTTCAAAATAATATTAATAATTATAGAAAAAAATTCGAGATATTCGAGTCGAATCGAGATTTTTACGAGCTGTCTCGACTCGACTCGTGTCTTGACTCGAAAATTCGAGTCCAGAAATACGTTTGTCTCGACTCGTCTCGAATTTTACAAAGTGTGTCTGGACTCGAATCTCGACTCGCGTCGAGTCGAGATTCGTGACTTGTCTCGACTCGTGCGCATCCCTATTAACTATTAATACTGAAAAGACGAAAGTAATCGTATTCTTACCTCCGAACAGACGTTCCAGAGATTACAGAAATCCAAATCTCTTGAAAGTAACTGTTGATGGTTACCGTGTAGGCCTACCTCCTATCCCTACTGCTACCTACTTAGACGTGGTCTTCGACTCGAAGCTCACTTGGAGTGCTCACCTGAAAAAGCTAACAGCTAAGGCTAACATTCGCTTAAATCTATTGCGTCGTCTCACAGGCACAATTTGGTGTCTGAAAGCTGAAGTAATACTTCATACCTATAAGGCATTCCTCCGTCCCATCCTCACTTTTGGACACAACGCCTAGAGCAATGCTTCTGTGTCATATTACGAGGAACTCTGCATATTGAAGCGACACGCCATGCGACTAGCTTATCGTATTAAGCTTCGTTACCCTACATGGCTTACATATATCTACTTTTCAGAAATCACAGAACACCTCGCAGAACTACGACTAAGGTATATAACTTCCCGTATACAAACTGGTCATCCGTTATTCTTGGACATCCTGCAGAGCGATGCTCTTACTGACCCTACATTTCGGTACAAACATTCACCTTTAAACATCTTAGTATATCTGTTTGTCCAAAATGCACGTCTGACTGCTGATGAACAGGAAATATATGACAGTTACTTCATTAATGATCATCTTCCTCATATTTTTCCATATTAGCACTGAAACCCTCACTATTAACAAGGACTTTCCCCTGTCCTCATCAGTTCCGAATCGCCCCGAGACAGAAGATTTAACACTGCATCTGTCTTGCAATTATGTTTGTGTTGTTTTTGCACTTCATCTCATACCTCATCATCATTTCTCTAAATTCTATTACTTTAGTGATACATTCTGTTTTCTATCATATTAATACCTTAGCACCTCGTATACATATATAAATTTGCACATATTTATTCTACTTTTGATTTATTGTTATTATTGTTATTGTTATTATTGTTATTGTTATTATTATCATTATTTATCAGTATACCTAGTTTTGTATGCTCACTTTTGCTCATGTTTATATAACTGCACTTTGACCATCTCACAGTATTAAGAATCAATGTTAATCTACCGACATCTATGCCAAAGAGAGGGCGTAACCCTCTAATGGCTGGGAGTAGGAGTATCATCATTACCAAATCACTTAATAATTGATGAATAACGAGTTTTCTAGTTCACTCATAATCCTATTTCCCATACCCCTAAATCGCTTTTAATTGCTATTGTAGCAGTTTAATAGATAGATTACTATTACCAGAAAACCGTTTCTCCCTATTTATTAATACTACCGTTTCTGCTATATATGAATCAATATGGCAACCGAAAGTTTCAGTAGCTTTGAACCATTTCTGATTTCAGTACAGTAACAAGGGCGGAGATAAGGTTCATTCTGAGGTCGATTCATAAAACAGTTTCTCATTATATTTTACCGGTCTTGCTCTATGGCGATCGACATTTAAACTGGAAGTAGAAGGATGGCGAAGATAGAACCTATTCTTAAAACGCTGAATTCATATCAGGAAAAAGATCTCAATCGCCTTTGCCTTGATACCTGTCGACGGACAGACGGACGATACATGTGTGTAAGACTTCCCATAGTTATGCTTTGTGAGTTTGTTTGGTGGGAGTTAACGTTGCTTTTAGTAAAGAGCCTATATGAGACGTAGAGCTACCGCTTAACGTGGGAACCGAACCACATGAACTTTCAACAGGAATCGAACCCGAGTCTCCGACGCCATCCCGTACTAATGCATAGTTACTTTCTAGAAAATTACGAAAAGTAAGATACAAATAAGATTTCCTATTATCATCTTCGCTACAATTCGTCGAGAAGAAACAACAATATGCACAGATGGCACAAATAAAAGATTTTAGCCACTTGAATACCTCTCGTATCGTTGGAAACCACCCTTGACGACATCCTTCATGTACTGTCTAAATGAGGAATGGGTACTCGAGTTTCTACTTAACAGACAGCGTGTGCCCACTTTTCTTATGTGTGTAATGGTGTGAGTAAGTAGCTCGACGGTCACGTTCACTGCTAATTGCTCACGGCTAGCTTCTGTTTAATGTAAGTAGGCTCCCTAGGGTGTAGATCTCCTGTCTAACTTAATTTGTTCTACTTGTTCTACAAGAAGGCAACCAACGAGAAATACTGGTAAGTAATACGTGGAAGTCTGGGAAGAAATCATATGTTCGAATCAGGTTACCAGGTCAGTTACAAATGATATACTTGTCCTAAGTAGATATTACTCCCTATATGTTAACACATTTTTTTCGTTTTTTTTTTCTTTTGTATATACTATGATTAAAATTTAGTGGCACTCAAACTTCCGTTTCATTTTCTGTATTTTCGAGTGTTACAGAATTTGTATGTTAGGTACAAGCTGAAACGTGCCGTACATCTTTCTTAATTTTTAACTTACACCACAAAATTTTATCAGCCGGGGTCAGTGGGATGATTCTGTAATATAGATCTCTTGGAGGCGAAATATTGTAGTGGGGAACGACCTATAATGCGATAGTTTGTCTTGCATGATTATCTGTGCACCTGCCAACTCCGAATCCCTAGTCGTGGTTCGGAGTCCGCATTAATACTAGGTCTTGTCCTTGATAGCCTCGGTATTACATAGAAACACAAAACACAAAAAAATAAAAACAAAATTTTATTAAATTTCTTATTTTAGAAGACATTTAGAATATTTCGACTGATTCAATATTTGAAATTTCGGAATCAATTTGATTTGCATATTGCTTAACGAGAAAGCTTTAAATTTATCATATAGGACTGCAGTGGCTCAGAGGTATAGCGTTGATCTCTGGTGCGTGGAATTCTTGTTGCGATTTCAGCTCGCACCACGTGGACTTTGTGGTGGACAAACAGTGTGGACTTATGTTTTCTCGGAGTTCCCATGTTTCCTCCCATTTTTTCATTCCACTATTCCAATCATTCTCATCATCATCATCTCCTTCAGCCTACACGTATATGTGGGACATGAAACTAAATGATTTCATTCCACTTTTTTAAAAAAATCTTACTACTTCTTACTTACAATAAACCTATACAGACAACACGTGTGACACCACTAATAGTTTAACCTATATCAAACTCAAAATATATGCGGAAATATGTATAATTGTCATAATTAGCAAAATCTTCGCTTTATATACTGTCTGCATCGTATAATTTGGTCCGTAATTCGTTCAAAATAGTTCCCCTCTTCAAAACTTTCCGCAACTGCTTTGTTGCGTTGATGATGATGAAATGATTACCAAAAGTATTTATGCCATGACTGTGATTTTTTTTTAGTTTATTTTTTACTGAAGGATATGGAATGTTCGTTCTGTGACACGTTACGGAAAGAGAAATTAGAAAGGAATTACCGTTCATGCCAATGGTAAAAGTGCCCACACTTGATAGATTTCGAATTGTGGTTTTCATACTAGTTTTTGGACACAAAATACAATGGAACTATCGTTAAATATATCCGTCCATGGAGGTCGCAAGAAAAATGACCTCAAACTTAGAATATAAAATTGCTTATATCTCATACACTCACTATGTGAAACTCATAGAATAGAAGGTTACTGATTCGCGGACTTACACCATATGTGTTCCACGCCACCTGCAGGGCTCCACAACGGCTGCAGTGGTTGTGTGGAACGTTGTGGAAAGTAGCTGTGTGAGTGGTTAATATGAAATGCAACGTTGGCATGAGTTGATGATATTCAAACGGAGTATGGTAATGGATGTCCGACGCATGGGACATTCGGGGGGCGCGGTGGCTCAGTGGTAGAGAGCTCACTTCCGGTGCTTGGGGTCCCTGGTTCGATCCCAGCTTGCGCCGTGTGGAATTTGTGGTGGAGAAACACCGTGCTCGTGAATTTTCTCGGGGCTCTCCCGTTTCCTCCCACTTTCTTCATTCCACCGTTTCATTCATTTCTCATTATGACCGTCTCCTTTAGCCTAACCGGCATAATCGTGGGACGTAAAAAAGATTTCATTTTTTTGCAAAGGACATTCGATTTAGGAGGTGGTGCAAGAGTTCGGATTCCAAGGTGCAACCGTGTCTAGGGTGTATTGGTGACGGCGTCATAGGCCACAACATACACCATACCGGGCGTTTTCCATTCCACAATAACCGAGAGCTGTGACACCCGGGGCGAATGGTCAACAGATACAGCGGAGCAACAGTCTAACAAATCACGGCAAAATTTAACACTGGACGCACTCAGTGGACAATAATTTCTACGGATTCTTTGTGCCCACATTTGTGATGCGATTTTTTATTTCAACTTGATAGCATGTACCGTTCTCGACAAGAAGGTAGTGTCTGCGTCGCTCTGGAACACCCTGTATATATAAACACTAAGGCCCCCAAATAAAAATCCTGGCTACGCTACTGATTGTATTACAATCCATCTCAAGTGGACACGTCATCTATACATACACAAAAGTAAAAGAAACAATAATAATGTAAATTGCACACAATAGGTTAATAATTGTGCCTTACATTTTACATGATATTACTATTAAATATAAAGATAGAGTAAGTAATTATTACTTGCAGTGTATGTAGAAATCCTTGCACACATATCTGATGCTAAAAATAAGTAATGACACTGATTTACTGTAGACCATGGAAAATTTTAATGTAGTTAGCAATTCATGTATTCCTGTACCGAGTAAAAGTAGTGTTGTAATAAATAGTTCTGGGCAAAACTAAATAGTCCCAATAGTAATTTTTATCCCCATCCCATTCAGAAAAAAAATGTATATTTAATCCTGTCACGCGAAGGGACAAATTTGTCCAATTTCTTTAAATTGTCATAAATTGTTGTTTGAGTTGAGTTGAATTTGAGTGCAACGTCCATTTCAGCAGAGAGGGTATATGAGACGTGAACCTACTGACTAACGCGGATTCCGAACCACAGGATCTCCTGCCAGGAATTGTACCCGAGTCTCCCACGCCAAAGGCGCGTACGCTAAGCGCTTAGCCATGAAGAAGCTACGTCATAAATTGTATTCGATCACTTATGTTCAATTTTCATGTGTTAATTGTTGAAGACACAAGGAGTACATAAATGAGGCTGAATATAAATATAAGTTCCTCTATAATAGTTTTAAAAGTCAACCTGTGATTTTGTATTATTTTTACAGCTACTTCCGAATTTATGAGGAACATTAGAATTAGCATATATGAACATTATAATTGCTAACATTATGCAGAGGAAAAAATATTTAAAAATACTAATCATAGGTAAAACTGCTTATGCTTATTTTTTATTTATTTATTTATTTATTTATTATTTTTTTTTAAGAAAAACTCCTTATTGACCTTAGCGACACATTTGTCCCAGTCCATAACTAGTAACTGTTGAAGGGGTCAACTTGCGAAGTGGTCTTTCGAATCAATATGTCGCGTTTTCTTTCTTTTTTTTTTTAGATTAGATTAGACTAGATTTATTAATAATTCTATGGACTATAATACATGTACTACCATGAGCAAAATAAATGACGCGTCTCTTTATTTTGAAGTTTTTTGAAAATATCTCCGTTTTCTTTATATGTTCGAAATCTCGGAAGGTTTCCCCAGCAGGACAAGTTAATAACAAACCCGTTTTTAATATTTGTGTTAGATATTAGCTTAAAATAAAGAAATTAGAAGCAAAAAACATTAAATCGACAGAAATCTCGAGAATTACCAACTCTGCTAAAGTGGGAAATTTTCAAGAACGCGAGGGAATTCTGCAGTTCAACACGAAGCAGCGACATCTATGTCAGTGAGAGAAGCGTGGATTAGATCTACAAACGAAAATTTTAATGAAATATTTCTAGTATGTCTTATTATATGCATTATCAGCGAACTCCAAATATATGAATCTATGCTAAGTATTAACGTATAGATAGTGCAAATAACCTATGGAAAAAGACGAATTGTTAGCCCAATCGTACTGAAAAATCGTCTTTACTGTAGAACAGATTCAGCTTACGTAAGAAAGCAAATAGCTCAGTTAGATAAAGCAACGAGTTTGTATATCGAAGGTAGACGGTTCGAATCCCGTGAAAGACTGCTGTCATTTTTATCACTAAGGTTATTTTATTTGTTTTTTATTTGGGAAAGAATCAAATTGTAACATATGTGTAAAACTCATGACGATACCAAAAAAAAAAAAAAAAAAGAGAGAGAAAATATCGTCGCATTTGCATTAGTGTGTCTAATTTTTGTTTGCAAACAGACTCGTAATTATTTCCCCTGTGCTCACTGATGCATAACGAATGTTTTCCAGTAAATGTTAATTCTAATTTGGAGAATTTTATAGTTTCACAATTCCTCACTACATAGTCTTCTATCTACGTGTTTGGATATTTTGATAACAGATTTCCCTATTAAATGTTTAATTTTCTCTATAAATATTTCTCTTAAATTGAAATTGTTTTGAATTTACTACATAAGCAAAGTTGCCCGAAGGAGGAGAGCTCAAGTAACAGATATTCTACGTAAAAGCAACCTATTGTAGAATGATGATGCTTCTTACCTTCAGCACATAATCTTAACGTTAGAGAGTCAGAGAGAGAAAAATCCTGTTTTTCCTCCCCTATGACCACTCATCTTAAAGCTCTACCTATAATGATTCGTGTCACATACTTTCGGCTCTCCAAAGACATTCATATTTATTATTATTATTATTATTATTATTATTATTATTATTATTATTATTATTATTATTATTATTATTATTATTATTATTCCTGTGACTTTTTGGCGCCCTTCCCCTAGTAGTAGCCTATATTTTACATTTTATCATAGTGTTTTTAATAGTTTAAACCAGGAGCGTCATTTCAGATTTTGCTTTGGGGGGGGCCAAGACCTCTTGATATAAGTAAAATTTCGCGTTTTTCACTGATTTACTACTATTCTAATGATAAACTCTATATACATCTCAAACTCAGGGGGGGGGGGCAAATGCCCCTCCCTGCCCTCCCTAAATGACGCCCCTGTTTTAAACCCATTTTCAAAAAGAAATCCTTACCTAGGAAAACTTCACAAAGAATATGGCCCGCTATAAACAATACCAACTCCACCCCCCCTGGTCTAGTGGCTAGCACGCCTGCCTTCTGTGGTACCGGGTCCAATCCCCGGTGGATTACTGTTGAACGATAAAAGTGGTTCGGATTCCACTATAATTAGTATCCACATCTCCCTTGCCCATTAAGGCATAACCGTGGAACGCTAAACTCAAGCAAACAAACAAACAATACTTAATTCCCGGCACTCTTTATTCTACATGCCATCTCTCAATTTTTCGATACAGCCCCCTTAGTACTATGAAACTCTCTTCTTCCATAGTGAAATGGAAAAAGATCATATAATTGCCACTACTTTACAAGAATATAAACCAAAAACGTCAGTAGAAAGCACATTATAAAATTTACTTTTTGAGGCTCGTTTTGGTGCCCCTCTTTCTCTGGCACCCCGGGCAGTCGCCCGGCCCTTAGTCCGCCCTTGAAAGTACGGACGCATAACTAAGGACTGCGGAGGAGAGGTTAACCTTCATGTTATGCCACTGGTTTGACGTGTTTGAAATGTTCAGTAAGTGATCGGTTAGTGAAATAATTTCGACAGTTACTGATGTTTAAAGTTTAGCTAAGACAAAGCTACCTAATCAAATACATTTGATATCGGGATGTCACAATTTGATTTTTCCTCACATAAAAAAGATAAAAACAATAGTAATAAAAACCCTTACTCGTACTGGGCTCCTAACTAACTAACAACCTAATTCTTACAGACTAGTTGCTCTGACCAACTGAGTTTCGATTTCTTACGCGAAAGAAGTCTGTTATATTAAGAGGCATGCTTTTCATTATCAAAACTGTTCGAAGTAATACGAACATGGCTTAAGAACAGAGACGGAACTGAATTACCACTCGATTGACCTTGAGGGCAAATCACCAAAGCGTAAAGACGTAAGTTCAGCATGCATTTCTCTGGAGTTGTGTTCAGTATTCCTATCTGCCAGTCATGCTTGTTCGTAGGAGTAATATGTTACAAACCTGACCTTTCGATACAGCACAATAGCAAAAGAATAAAAGGGAAGGAATTCTTGCCCTTGTGAACGTTGGATACCACCATGTGCAATAAAACTGTCGCGTCTCCTTGAAGTGATATTTTATCGAAAATAACTCGTTTTCCTTTATATAGTCTATCCGAAGTTTTTGAGGGTTTCAAAATGAGGAAATGTTACTGACAAACAAGGACGCATTCAGGGGTGGGTCCAGGGGGTCCGGACCCCCTCTGAAACCCCAACTTTTCTGTAAATTTAGCCTAATTTTGGGGATTATCTTTTAAAATTTTATTATAATTTATCCTAATATTGAAGTCGGACCCCTCCCGAAATAAATTACTGCATACGTGTCTCTGACAATTTTCAATATATTCGTTAAATAATAAAGTAAAATAACTAAATTAGGAGCAAAAAGCTTTAATAATAATAATAATAATAATAATAATAATAATAATAATAATAATAATAATAATAATAATAATAATAATAATAATAATAATAATTGAAGCGAGCTTAACGAGTTTCAACCGTACGACTCAACCAACGTTTGGGTGCCTGTTCGTTCGTCTGCTCCTCTCATAAAAGACATTTCATTTTAATGAAACTAGTAAGTGCCTTCTTTTAGCTCTGCGGAGTAACTATTGCTTGGAATATGAATCTGCAAAACATAAGAGGTAAAATTAACCAAATGGTGCAAGTTTCCACTTATATATATAAAACAATTTTGCAATATCAACTACGTGAATCTTGTCCCATAAAGAAGCCGAAACCCCTACACCGAAGAGCCCTCCGAGATTTGATCATTGTCCACACGGACTGAAATTGTCATTTGAAGCCAAGACTTTAATATGAAGCCAATAATTTCTTTAAAATAGACGGAAAATTCGGAAGTTATAAGCATTTTCATATTTTTGCCTTTTCCCATAAGGGAGCCGTAGCCCCCTATACTGAAGAGCCCCCCCCCCCCGGAGATTTGATCATTGTCCACTCGGACTGAATTTGTCATTTGGAACCAACACTTTAATACGAAGCAAAATATTTCTTTAAAATAGACGAAAAATTCGAAAGTTATAAACATGTTAACAATTTTGCCTTTTCTCATAAGGGGGCCGTATTAGCCTACACTGAAGAGCCCCACGAGATTTGATCATTGACCACTTGGACTGAAACTCTCATTTGAAACCAAAACTTTAATATGAAGCCAAAAATTAGACTTTTACATCAATTTAAACTGACTGGGTTCCGGTTCCCCCCACTATTGTTTAGTTTAGTTAAGTGGTAATTTGTGACAGCTTCACATCATCAAAAGAATGTTTCACTTCCCCTCCCCTCCCCCAGGAGTTCGTGCTGGATCCACCACTGGAATCAATAGACACTCTTCCTATACTTTTTGTCACCCTTGATTGTGTAGGGGCTCCTTCGTACAAATAAAGAAGCGGCAATATTACAATCAAGGGGCGCTATATATTAGGTATTCTTTTAGTTACCTACCCCTAACCGCACAGGGCCATCTTTCGTAGAATAAAAAATATTACGTGATATTCCAATCATGAAAGGGGAGAGGATGCTGTAAATATATTTCTTATTCATTTTGTCTGTCCTGCTTATCAAAAATTACTTTCTGTTGGAAGGGTACTGAAATGAGAGGGGCAAAATAAAAAGTCGTACCCCCTCCTACATGGTTGCTCAAATAAGTACTAAAGAAAGCATTTTAAACTAAGATATTTAAGATTTAAACTAGGAAACTAAGATATCCTTACATTATGTAAGGATGGCATATTCAGGATTATTATTATTATTATTATTATTATTATTATTATTATTATTATTATTATTATTATTATTATTATTATTATTATTATTATTTGAATGTTTTTGAAGCACCGAAATTTTGTGAGACGAACAACGATATGTAGAGGTTTAAGATGGGTGGTCATAGAGGAGGAAAAACAGGATTTTTCTCTGTCTGACTCTCTAACGTAAAGATTATGTGCTGAAGGTAAGAAGCATCATCATTCTACAATAGGTTGCTTTTACGTAGAATATCAATTACTTGAGTTCTCCTCCTTGGGTCTACTTACCTTATGTAGTAAATTCAAAACAATTTCAATTCAATACAAATACATTGTAAAACTTTTCCGTAATTAAACATCTAGGGAAAATTAAACATTTAATAGGGACATATGTTATCAAAATATCCAAACACGTAGATAGAAGACTATCTAGTGAGAAATATTGTGAAACTTTATAAAATTCTCCAAATTAGAATTAACATTTACTGGGAAACATTCGTTATGCGCCAGCGAGCATATGGTGAGCAGTGAGCACAGGGGAAATAATTACGAAACTGTTTGCAAACAAAATTAGGGACGCTAGTGCAAGTGCGACAACGGCATTTTTTCTTTTTTTGGTATCGTCATGAGTTTTACACATACGTTACAATTTGATTCTTTCCCACATAAAAAAATAAATAAAATAACCGTAGTGTAGTGATAAAAATGACAATGGCATTTCCAGGGGATCGAACCCGCTACCTTCAGCATACAGACTCGTTGCTTTAACTAACTGAGCTATTTGCTTTTTACGTGAACTGAGCCTGTTCCGGTAAAGACGATATTTCATTACGATCGTCCTACCAATTCGTCCTTTTCCATAGATAATTTCCACTATTTGCTCTATCTTTATGTTAATACTTAGCATATATTCATATATTTGGAGTTTGCAGATAATGCATATAATAAGACATACTAGAAATATTCGTTAAAAGTTTAGTTTGTAGATTTAATCCACATTTCTCTCAATGACATAGATGTCGCTGCTTCGTGTTGAAATGCAGAATTCCCTCGTGTTCTTGAAAATTTCCCACTTTAGCAGAGTTGGTAATTCTCGAGATTTCTGTCGATTTAATGTTTTTTGCTTCTAATTTCTTTATTTTAAGCTAATATCTAACACAAATATTAAAAACGGGTTTGTTATTAACTTGTCCTGCTGGGGAAACCTTCCGAAATTTCGAACATATAAAGAAAACGGAGATATTTTCAAAAAACTTCAAAATAAAGAGACGCGTCATTTATTTTGCTCATGGTAGTACATTTGAACAAAATAGTATAGAACTCGTGAGTATATAAAATAGATACAATACTTAGAACAAATACAATGCTCTTCAACAACTTATGAAAATTATATTGACTAAACCAATTCTAGAATCTATATAAAAGAAACAATATAGAGTGTCACAGGAGGAAGGGACAATACTTCGGAAAATAATAGTATGGGTGATTCTAAGCAAAAAAAAAGTTCATATGAACATGGGTCCTAATCTCAACAGTTTGTGAGCTACAGATTGTGAACCATTTTTTTTAAATTTTATATTGCATATTGCTCACCCTGTAGTTATTCTACAAAGGTAAGACATAGCGGATTTGAAAGATGATGATATGGCCTTTCCAACGGTAATCAATATGTAGCAGTGGTGACTTTGGAAGATAAGTTATTGAGGGATATTTGGGAATCAGTGCTGCCATCCAATTTCTTTAAATAACTTTAACTTTGCGAAATTTCCCTGAATAGCTTCACTTCCAAAGATACCACTGCCACGTGTTGCATGCCGTTCGAAAAGCCATTCCATCACCTTTCAAATTCGCTTTGTCTCACATCTGCAGAGTATATACAGGGTGCGCAATACGCAACATAATATCGAAAATGGTTCACAACCGGTAGCTCTCAAACCGTTGAGATGAGGACCTATGTTTATATGAACTTTCTTGCTTAGAATCATCCATATTACCATTTCCCAAAATATTGCCCCTTCCTCCTGGGACACCCTATATATATATATATATATATATATATATATATATATATATATATATATATATATATATATGCATATTTGTATTTACCATCTGATATATACAATAGGGATTTAATTATTTTTCAAAATTACACATTGAGCTGTTAAGGTATTCATCCAGTGTATATTTTTTTTTTTTTTTTTTAATAGCAATTTTCGCACTGAGTTGAAAAGAAACTCTTTTCATTAGTATTTTTTATGTACCCAGGTACCGATAGCTTGTTATACAGTTTTACACCCGTATGGATGTGATTTTCCATATTTAGATGTTCTATAATACACAGTAGATAAGTTATATTTTCCACGCGTAAGATAGTTGTGAGTATCACCATCTCTTTTAATATTATCCAAATGATCCCAAGTAAATAGCTTCGAAAAAATACGTATTTTTATCTTTGCCTATAATTATTATGGTACTAAAGGAGTTGAATTACTTGCATATGTCTACAGAAAGTTCAGATGCACAGTTCAGCAGTTCCCAAATATTACCAAATTTCAGAATTACGAGTTGACGAAATTAAAACTTAATCGTACGACAAGATAATTGTTAATAATTTTTCAGTAATTAATTTTGCTGCAGCTTATAACAGTTATATTTGCTTACATGCACTATTCTTCGAATAATTAGAGAAAAAATGAACAGAAGAATGATTCACCACCTAAAATGTACTTATGAATATCCCGCACACCACCAGATTAACTTCAATATAATTTCCTCGTTAGGGAAATTAAGAGAAAGAAGAAGAAAATGATCTTCATGTTCAAAGACCAGATCGCTTGCGCCACTAGACGTGCGGTTGTTGGCTCCGAACTGTCCGGAGCCAGGAAGAACAGGGGTGATCCCTGGAGAACTACGGTAGCAGAGAGGCCGACACACAAAAAGTAATCTTCCTTACACATCATTTGTCATTTGAAATTCTACTACTTTCTTACGTACGTTTAATGCACACGTCTATCATTATCTGTACTCATATTTCCGTCTCTGTTGGTTCAAACTGTAGCACTATGTGCTTCTGTACTTTGCACATTAAATTACATTTTTTTTTTCTTTTGCAAGGAACTCACATAGCTATATTACAACTGATATAGTTTTTTTTTCTTAAGTATGGTCAGTCTTTGGAAGATGTTATAAATCTTAACTACACAGGACTAACCAATAAGCAAAAGAAGCAACCATAGCTTTAGTGCCAAGTTCGGTACCGTAACACAAGAGGGACACGGTGGCAAGGGACTCCATGTGATTGATTTCAAGGAGTGGGGGTGAGTGGTAGGGGTTGTACTTGCTACACAGTCATTATTAATATTACACTGGCAGAATTAGCTTTATAGTCTTTTTACTCAAGTACACATAAATAAAAATTGACCATGGATTTATCACAAACAAATATTAACGAAGTAACTACGATAAAATACAAGGTATATACAAATACACAATGACGCAAACCTATAATTGAGAAAATATTTTCTTTCAGTTTAATGTTCCACGATTATGCCACTTTAGGCTAAGGGAGACGGATAATTAAGACAGATGAATAATCATGAAAAATGGTAGAATGAGAATGTGAGAAGAAATGGAAATACCTCGGGAAAACCCACAGACACGACGTTGTCTACCACAAACATACTTCGCCGAGATTGAACGAAGGGTCCCACGCACCAGAGATAAGCGCTTTACCACTGAGCCACTGTACCCCAAATTGGGAGAGAGAAGGAACAGATTAGGAACTGTCTTTGGATTTTCCACATTGTTAAAAATTATTTTGCGTTTTCTTTGAACGAAAGTCGAAGATTTCACTTTTCCTGTTCAAACTTAATCAACTACTTTCTTACACAGATCTATTGATTACTATCTTCTCTTTATGGACACTTACCGGCACAAGCTATGTAAGGTGTATTCGAGTTACTGCATTATTTTACTTAAGCTCCTGTTTAGCAAATTAGCCAAGGCATTGGTCTTCAGTACGTGTGATTCTGATAAACCAAATAACAAGTTACATGTCTATATGAAAATGAAATATTTATTTTGGTTGTTTTCATGCCCTTATATATGATGTTTCAAAACTACACCGACAACGTTTGGAAGGTGATTCCTGACACCAAGATCAGACAAAAAGTATAGACCAACCTGGTTGCACAAATGTTTCCTTTCGGTGCTATAACCAACTGAAAATTTGTCGAAAAAATGCATAAAACAGACATAACTCAAGAGTAAACTGTTGGATTAAAGTCGATTGAAAGGAAATCAGTGGCGGCGTAAGGCAAACTGGGGCCCGGGGCCAGTGAAGTAGGTTGGGGCCCCTTTTCAAACAATCGTGATTTATACACTCCTATTTTTGACATTCATTTACATAATCATTCTTTCTGTTTGCTCCTCCCCCTTTCCCGTTGGTGTGTGTGTTTAGATCATTATAATCTGGGATATATTAAACAAATAGGGCTGCATTCGGCATCCCTGTCTAATTTTTAAATGCTTAGAACCGCCTTCAGGCTGGTATCTACAAATAAAACTGGACCACGATTATCATTGGATATTTTTTCTTTTTTGTTCATTTTTAAACAAAGGACACAATAGAAAAAAGGATTAGGGATACAAGTGTAACGGAAACTGCAACCCACAACAGAAATAACAATCTTAAGAACAAACAAAACGTAACAATCAAGAATCCAGAATTTATCCTACACCTATACTATCGTAGTATCAACGCGTACTGTAATTAGATGGAATAGTGGAAGTAATGCTCCTAATAATACAGTTAGAGACAAATTTACGTACAAAACATAACAATGAGCTGATATTGCAAAAATTGCAAATAATAATATAACCGATGCGATTTTTAAATGTAAGCTCTATATTTTCTAGAATATTTTTGTTGGGTTCTCGCCTGTGCTGTTTCTCCTGCGCAATTTCTCATATGGTTAAGTTTATTCATAGTTTCTCACCTGTCTGAATTTACGTTAGATGGGTTTTATTTGATTAATTTTTCTTCCTACAATTAGCCCCATTCACTTTAACATTCGGTTTCTCTCCAGTGATAATGTACGATCTATTTAGTCCTGCTGCTTTTGCCGAAATATCAATGAATAGTTAAGCACTAGAATATTTCTCTCCGGCTTGTCTTTTTTTACTATTGTTTCCAGATTTCGCACTTGTTTTATGATTATATTATTTTGTATTTAATAATTCAGTCATGTTTATATTCTGTCACTTATGACTATTTCCATTACCATTTATTAACATACTTAGTATTAGAATATATTATAACAAAAAATCCTGAATATATTGAATAATTGGGGATATTATAGATTAAGTATGTGAGCACAGAATTCTACTATGGGTTATACCATCCTACTTTTCATTACCACCGATCATCAGTCAATTGACAAATCTTTATAGTTTTTATTACTCTTTTGGTACTTT
Organism: Thermobia domestica; assembly: GCF_964235325.1. Classification (NCBI taxonomy): domain Eukaryota; kingdom Metazoa; phylum Arthropoda; class Insecta; order Zygentoma; family Lepismatidae; genus Thermobia; species Thermobia domestica. The sequence goes on along the minus strand of NC_137459.1, from coordinate 189,131,303 downwards.
TGGGGGCGCGGTGGCTCAGTGGTAGAGAGTTCACCGCCCGTGCTTGGGGTCCTTGCTTCGATTCCAGCTCGTGCCGTGTGGACTTTGTGGTGGACAAACACCGTGCTTGTGGGTTTTCTCGGGGTTCTCCCTTTCCTCCCACTTTCTTCATTCCACCTTTTCATTCATATCTCATCATCACCGTCCCCTTTAGCCTAACCGACATAAACGTGGGACGTAAAACAAAGATTTCATTTTCTTTTGGTACTTTTGTATTTTTATTACCTTTACTTGAAACATGAAACTACTTTCGACAGTAGTTCCACTATCATATTAGACTATGTTCCATCAACATGCAGAATGATACCTCCCTTGCTTTGGTAGCAGCGAAAGTCTCAACTATATTATCAGAATCCAGTGGATGTTATTTCATTTCCTATAGAAAGAATGGCCAGATTCGTGAATCTTTCCTGACTCATTGTGGAACGCAAGTATGTTTTTATCAATTTCATTTTGGTGAAAAACCTTTCACATGATCCGACAGATACGGGCAGTGTTATCAAAATCTGCAGAGCGGTTGCCAAACTTTAGTAAATTTCAAAAAAGTCAAGTTGCTGTTTAGCTTTCTGAGCACACCTTAGTGAACGGATTAAATCCTTACAATCTTGAAATAATAATAAGCCATCCAGGTCATTCGGGTAGAACAAAGCCAAATCAGAGCAACATGCTTTTAGCCTTTCCTCGCTCTCATCATCTAGCTGCTGCACAAAGTTGGCCATAGAACACAGATCTGTCGTTCAGATCATGCAGCTGAGTAAAATGATCACACATTTGTTGTCTCATGTCTAGAATTGCATTGATAGAGCGCTTTACTTCGGCCTGTGCAGTCAGGTGTCCCGTACCCGCCAGGAAGGACAAACAAAAATCTTTTTCTTTGTTATCTCTAAGCATTAAAAACAGTTCAAGATATGGAAATGACTGAAAACGACGGAAACCAGTATGCAACCGAATAAAACCTGACGCGCATGCTAACACCCAACCTTCAAATAAATGACTATTAAAGTGTTTTAGTAACTAGATAAAACGAAAAAACAAAGATAAAATTCCAAATAAAAAGGTGGGTGGGAGCAGCGAGGGCATCTCACACTCACTCTCACTCTCATCGCCGTTCTTCGCAGTGAATCTTCTCGACAAAGTGATTGAAGAGCTGACCTTCCTGGAGTATGGAACTGAAACCTGCAGTGTAAGTCATTTTCTCTCCTCTCTCTGATTTATGAGCTGTGGATTTGGGTAGCAAAGTCGGTATCCCGTGAGGGGATAACTTACTGTAACCCACTATACTATCTGTAATACAATAGCTAATAAACCAGTTACTGTTCAAATTAAAATAATTCCTTTCAATAGACGAAATTGACAATTAAGTAGTTTCTATAATTGGCTCTCAAGAGCATCAAATCCGATAATTTTAAAGGATCGAAACACAGGTTTCATTCTTTGCTTCTCCAGGCATGCATCTGCTTCTACTATGTGTACCCACAGTTATGTTATGTTCCATGCCCTGCAACTTCTTTCAACTGTGGATATGATTTCCTTGCCCAGCTCAAGTCTCCAGATATTAATGGTGTTAATCAGGCTCTGTAACTGAATAAGAGTTTGATTGAAACTCATATCCTGAGATTGAAAGGCATTTTTGGATCCGGTCAATATATGAGGGATTTGCAGACCAGCAATATAGTAAAGCGATGAAGTTAAATGACTGGATGCTTGCAAGAAGAAGACCAGCATCTCTTCTGCGTGACACTTCGATGGAAAGGCTTGATACTAGATCTTCCAACAGATCAATTACTTCATCCAATTGACTAGAAAGTGCTTTTAAAACTTCTGCTTTTGAACTCCATCTAGTGTCATTTTCATATTTCAGACCAATCTTGACGTGATTTTGCAGCACATTCCATCGGTGAGTAGATCTAGAGAAGAATACCAACAAACGTTTCATTTCTCCCAACAAAGTCACCGCCAGAACGTTAACGTGCGCAGCATGTAAGCCACAAGGTTCAATGAATTATTGTTACAAGGAACGAAAATGGCCAAAGGACTTATATTCCGTATCAAAGTTTGAACTCCAGAATATTGCCCGGCCATTGTAGCCTGATTATCACAAGACTGCCTCTGGAATCTTAATACCAAGCCTATCACATTGAAGTTTCTTCAGTATTTCAGCACTCTTTCCTTCGACAGAGATGAAATCAATAAATGCTTCCCGAAATTGAACAGAATCACGTTGTATGTCAACAAATCGAATTTGTGACAAGTGCTCCATATGAGAAAATTCAGGAGTTGAATTAAATATAATGCTGAAGTATTTTGATTATTTGAACACTTGTTTTCTTATTGAACGTTTTCTTCAATCTAAATTTGTGGGCTGAAATGTAAATTCATACGCCAAAAAACAAGAGCAGAAATGGGGAAACCAGCTAAGCAAAAGGGTTTCGCTCGCTGAAAATTCGACTTGTAAAGGACAAAAGAATAAAGACAGAAGGAAAACAAGTGAATCAGCGACTATAGCGTCTGCACCAAAGAGCTTTTAATTAGGAACAGAATGCTACTACCCTAATAAAGCATTATATACGTTGATCTCTTTTTTCTACCCTTCTCTTGAACTGATATATGAATAAATAAATAAACAGTGATGTTTTAGGAAGCAGGCTAGCAGACGGGGCCCCATTACTTGCATCATAAGACCTTAGAATGTAAATAACAGAATATACTTTGACTTTCATTATATTTTAATCTACACTCAGCTTTTCCTTTAAATTTCTCTGGAGTCATTTAACAGAGTGAACTTTTTATTTTATTCATATTTTAATCCACATACATTTTTTCCTTTAAATTTCTTTGGGGCCCCAAGAAAATAAAACTTTTATTTTATTTATTTTTCACCTACATTCTACTTTTTTTTACATTTTCTTGGGGGCCCCAAGAAAGTGAAACGTCTGTTTTATTTTTTAGCCTGCATTCAGCCTTTTCCTTTAAAATTCTTTGGGGGCCCCCAAGAGTATGAAACTTACTTATTTTTCACCTATATTTAGAGCTTTTTCCTTTAAATTTCCTTGGGAGCCTCCAAGATAATGAAACTTTTATTTTATTTATTTTTAATCTACATTCAGTTTTTTCTTTAAATTTCTTTCGGGTCCCAAAGAGAGTGAGGCCCGAAACTTATAGTTTGTTTACCTTATACGGAAATCCAGCACCGATTAGCTTTATTAGAGAGATATTTCTGTAGTTTCATCCGTTATTTGGTGTAATATTGATTGACAATTAATTGCGTTTAAATTTAGGGAAGGTGTGGATTATAAACCTTGATGGCCCTTGTACGGCTCATGCTAACAAGGTTCCTTAGTAATTATTTTTTACCTACCGTCGGGGGCCCCCACGAAGTGGGGCCCGGGGCGGCGGCACCGCTCGCCCCCCCCCTTACGCCGCCACTGAAGGAAATATCCATTATTTTTAGCCATATATTGTATTAATGCACAATTTGATGTGGTGCTAGGGGGACGCAAGGGGGAGTCCAAAGAAAATGAATTCCTAGGATATTTTTATCAAACACTGACTGAGATAAATTAACTACAATTAAATACTATATTTCAACAAAGTTGGCACATGTCGCCAAACTTAGACGAACATCGTTAGAATTCGAAAAAAAAAAAAAAAGAGAGAGAGAGAGAGATCCATACCTACATATTTGATTGATCTACTTTGTCTCTTATACATGTTATATATAACTTATATATAAGAGAGAAGACTTATAAGAAACTTATACATGAACCAACAAGTAAATGTTAGGATAAGGGAAGAACTGACGGAAGAGAGTGCAATTGGAAGGGGAGTTCGACAAGGATGCTGCCTCTCGCCAACACTATTTAATGTCTATCTAGAAGAAATCGTGACAAAGAGTTTACATGATGATGATGGTAGGAGGTAGAATGATTAGATGCATAAGATTTGCAGATGATATGGCGCTTGTTGCAGAATCTGAAAAGAAAATCAATAAAATGTTAGAAAAAATGAGAAAGGGCTTTGGAGAATATGGGATGAAAATAAATGTTAGAAAGACAAAAGCCATGGTGATTGGAACGAAGGGGTCTGTGTCAAATATAAAAGTAGGAGGGGAGAAAATAGAACAAGTGAATACTTTTCGATATCTGCGTAGTATTCTTAGTAATAACATGAAGTGCGAACGTGAAATAAAAGCAAGGATAGCAATGGCGAATGAAGCCTTTAGGAGGGAGAAAAGTCTGTTTTGTGGGACCATGAAGAAAGAGTTGAGAAAAAGACTCATAAAATGCTTCGTGTGGAGTGTTGTACTGTATGGGGCGGAAACGTGGACATTACGTAAAGGTGATGAAAATCGACTGGAAGCCTTCGAAATTTGGGTGTGGAGAAGAATGGAAATAATTAGTTGGGTCGAGCGCAAAACGAATGAGAGAGTGTTAGAAATGATGGGTGAGAAAAGAACACTTTTAGATATTATTAGGAAGAGGAAGAGAAACTGGTTGGGACATTGCCTAAGAAGAGATTGTATTATGAGGGACGTGCTAGAGGGTATGGTGTCGGGAAAGAGAGGGAGGGGGCGAAGGAGACTACAATTAATGGATGATATAAAAACAGAAAGATCATACGCGAAGACGAAGAAGTTAGCGGAGGACCGTGGAGCATGGAAGCTTCTCAGCTGCGGCAAGTGACCTGCCAGTAAAGGCAGAATACCTATGATGATGACTTTGCCTCAGTACAGAATTGGCTATCGGAGGAAAAACCAAAATGATATGAAGTTCATAACGTTTAACTTTTATGGTTTCTAGGCTAATGAAGACAGACATATTACTCATGGCTATACTGGTAGCGTACGCAACTTTGGCATAAGAGACTCAGCTTCTATTCCCGGTGGGAGCGCGTACATTTCGGATCTCACGTTAAGCCGTGGCTCCACGTCTCATATAGCCTCGCTACCAAAGGGATTCTAAACTCAAATCGGATCCAATAATGGAGACAGCTAGTAAGTGAAAGCTAATTATTGCCAAAGAATTCGTAAAATGAGAATGTAGGAGAAAACAGCATAATCTCAAGATAACTCACGGGTACGATGTTGTCCACCACGAACTTTTATGGTCTGGGATCGAACGAGTTTCCCTCGCACCAGAAGTGAGCGTTCTATCACTAAGCCACTGTGCCCACACTTTAGAGGAAGAACTATGATTCTGACAGATGTAACGGTCTAGTAAGTACTATGTGCGATAAACGAATGTACAAAAAGTTCAGACGGTCAGAATGTGGAATTCGTAGTCTCTCTTCTTCGTCCAGAAACGGAAAATACGTTTTCCTAAGTCAGTTATTCCTAAGTGATCGGCCGTGTCTCTCTAGGGGTTACGGGGTGCACAATGGCTTACTGATAGAGCGCTTACCTCCGGTACGTGGGGTCTCTGGTTCGATCCCCGGTCAAGTAAGTTTGTGGTGGACAACATCGTGTCTGGGTTTTCTCAGGGTACTCCTGTTTCCTCCTACATTCTCATTCTGCCAACTATTCCATAATCATTGACTTAATTTAACCATAATCTCCCCAATTACGCCAGAGAACGTGATGTGGGACAATAAACTTAAATATTTCATTTCATTTTCCGGGGATTGCTGACAGTTGGTCGATGGGTACCGTTAAAGTAGCTTTTAGTATACGTTGTATTATTGTTGCTATCATTTGTACGGAAGAAGGGGTCATGTGAGGCTCACAAAGTGGGGTCATAGTCTTCAAAAGGCTGAGAAATACTGTTGTAAGTTGATTATAAAAAAATGTTAAAGGTACGAACTAAATTCGATTTGTGAGTCTCTTAGCATTGTAAGTTGTATAAATGATTCAGACAATTTCCTATTGATAGAAGGAAAGGGAAAATAATTTTACAATGACTAAGTAAAAAGACTGATAGCCAGATGACAAAAACCTAGTTGAGTATAGTACGTCGAATTAATATGTGAAGACGTTTATTGAGCACCCTTCGTATTAACATATTTCACACTACGATTAGCAAGCGTTTCAAGATCATTTCTACAAGACTTATGTGGTCTACAATAGTGTACTAAGCTCAGTGATGTAACTAGGAGGCAAACAGGGCTTGTGCCCCGGACGCCGGATTCTGAGGACGCAAAATTGGGCAAATATTTGGGAGAGATTTTTGGTTTGTCATGGGGCGCTAAGGCGAGGCCCGGGCGACAACTAGCGTAGTTGAGTCACTGATTAAGTTGCATCAATTGCTTCATTGAGTCAGCAACAATTTCTTAACTTGTAAAATATTCTATAAAAAGCATTTTAAATTCGGAAATAATTGACACAGGAACTCACTGAAAGATTCTTAACAGTGACGACGCTGGTTTTAATTTCTTGGGTGGGGTAAGCGGAGGAACAGAAAAATTTTGGGAGGCAGGAAATTTTTGTATACGAAAAGGGTAATTCTATATTACTTTACCTAGATATTACATTATGTCTGTGGGGGCAGGCGTTGTCACCGTGATGGATGTTGTCCTCCTATTCCCCTCTGGTGTCATCACTGATTCTTAACTTTTACATAATTCAGGGCATCGTAAACGTATTAGGACATGAAAAGTGAAAGGACACTGGGAACGAAACGTGTGTATGAAACTTCTACCAAGGGAAAGTTAGAAGAGTAAGATGGAGAAGGCAGCCATGTAATATATGCAATAAAGAAAGTTAAAAAGGTTGTATGATAGGAAGTTCAATAGTGAATTAATTCAGATACCGTAAGACGTACTTTGCAGACGATTTAAGCCATTTTAAAGAAAATCGTATGTAACTTACAAACGTAATGATTTAGAACACTGTATTTTAAACATATAATAGCTAGGTATATCAGAAAAACATTAGTGCAAGTTCATTAGTAAGCATTCAGTATAACCATAGTTATTAAAATAAAATATAAACTTTGGTGCAAAGTAGCACAACATACAAAAAAAAAAAAAAAAAAGTATGTTCAACATACGAACATAAAGTTTCTGTGCAATGTTATCCCTTCAGTATTTATACATTTTACTTTCTACACAAAACTGCATGCAGTCTACAAATTTGAAATTAGAATGATGATACCGGTATCAGTACTTAGTTTGAATTATCAATATTTGTAAAGAAAATTATGTATTTCCTGGAACCGGCACAGGAACCGTATTCTAATAGTTTAGCATGTGTCCCACAAAAATGCCAATTTAGGAGCAGAAAAAATCCCCGTGAACTGATTTGCCTGGATTATTCCTTATGTCTAAGAATATAATCCCAACCGTAATTAGTGAGAGATTTACGGGATTTGAGACTTTCAGGATGAAACCCACCTAAATTGCATGATTTATTTTTTAAAAGAATCTAATGTTAGTCATTCCTATGCGTATAAACTGCAACCCACCCACCCACCCCCGAAAATCTAATGATTTCTAAAAAAAAAAAAAAAAAAAACGAAGTCTTTGTAAATGAAGCTTTGTGAGCTAGCTCAGACTACTTTTCTGGATCCGTCACTGTTCACAATTTATTTTCCAACAAGAAATTCATTCCGACATCTTCCTAAATAATAAATTTACCAAAATTTAGAATGCAGAAGGTTCCAGAAGTAATAATTTCCTATCTAAGCGGTATTTTGGACCGGTGCAAAGTAACCCCGAATAGAGGCTGAAACTGCCTTCTCCCAGTTTTACTTTTTTTATGACTTTAAACCGTTTCACATTTCAATTTCAACTGTTGTATCGAAGTCCCATTATACACAGTAGTATTCTACGAAACAGACGGAAAATATTGTACGTGATATCTTTCAAATTTTGGCGGCCTTTACAGTGACTGCTTTCCATACCTCTACGACAATGAAAACTCCCGGTAATGAGAACTGATGTTAAGGGCCAACATTATAGCCAAAATATAGTTAGATGTTCTATCTTATGGTGCCAATTGAAACTTCCTCTTTTCTGTTCATGGTTTTACCGACAGAGGTCTATGAAACTCTTTTCATATTTTCTGCAAAGTAACTACTGATGTGCAAAGTAACCCCATCTTACGGTATATAAAAATGCTAAGGATAGCTATATTCTAGAATTTTTAAAACAAAAGAAAAGGAAAGAAAGATAAGAGAAATTAACATATAGAGTATGGATTTTCGTAAAACACATGCATTCTTAATAATTACACTTACAAAAGCTACGCTCTCCCATGCAACATACATAAGTCAATGTTTCCCATAAATAAGTTATACACTCAAAGAATATGTTCCTCCGAGGGTTTATTCTGCGCTGAGACAAATTAGATCAACTAAACATGTGTATCAATTCATTTTATGAATTCTAACCGTGTTCGTGAATTCTAACTTGAACAATGTAGCATGATTTTTGTTCATTGACGTAATGTGCTTGATTGTAGTCAATTTTTCTTTCTCAACTTTTAATAAAATAACTTAGAAGTTCTTCACTTTCTTTGGGAGTCACCCTGCGCTGCCCCTGCACCACATCGAATTGTGCATTAATGAAATATACGATTGAAAGTATTGACTTTCTCTTTTACCCGACTTCAACCCGATATTTGGTTCTCGAGTTATCGCTGTTTTTGCATTTTTCCGACAAATTTTCGGCTACTCATAGCGTCGAAAGGAAGCATTTGTGCACCCAGGTTGGACTATACTTTTTGTCTTATCTTGGTGTCAGGAATCACTCCCAGACCTTGTCGGTATTGGAAAAAAGTTCGGTATTGTTGGTATATAAAAAAAAGTTTGGTTCCAAACGAGAGGCAATCGTCCCCTTTTCTCTCCCTTATGGACGCCCTTGCATGGTAGCTCAGGGGAAGAGCACTGACCTCTAGTGAGAGGGGTCCCTGTTTCTATCTAACGCCATGTCAGTTTGTGGTGGACAATATCATGTCCGTGGTATATATCGGGGCTCTACGTAACCGAAAATCCGTGTGCTTTCTTTCTTGATAAATCTTTCAATAATAGCCCTAGGTAAAGCAACGGCGTCTCCTAAAACCCCACTGGTGTAGTGACTAGCATATGCACCTTTGGTACACATGGTTTCGGGTTTCATTCCCAGTGGCAGAGCCTTGAAATTTGAACACTTTATAGTGGTTCAGATTCCTCTTTAAAGCGTAGATCCACGTCTTACATAGCCTCGGTGCTGAAAGGGCGCTACCTTTAAAAAACTAAGAAAGGGGCTATCCGAATTGCCATAAGCACCAGACTGTGTCACGTGATCAGGTCAAAAGTCACGTTGCATGCTAAATCGAGTCTGGAGATTCCAAACCAAGATGTGGGATATTTCAAGCACGTAACCTCCTCGTGGGGCGCCCTGGGTAATTCGAAGAAGATACATATACATTATTATTGATTTTACTCAAACAACTTGACTTTTGACAATATTCTATCCATATTTACCCTACTTGCTACACATCATTTCTAAGCTCTTTACTAGTCTTTGCAATAAGCTTTCTATTAGCCCTCTCCTTATTACAGTTTTTGAGATATGTGGACGACTTTATTTTTTCACAGATTTTTCCATTCACTTGACATTTCCATGTTTCGTGATTTTTTTTTTACCATTTTAGGATAATTTTAGAATACATTTACCATCCATTTTTTTACCATCCATTTTAGGATAATTTCTTTTTTGAATGTAGAATCTACATAGTCTGTTCTATATTTAGTCTAATTTTCAGCCATCTCTCTCTTTAGGTTTTTGAGATAAAGTGGAGGAAGTACTCGTCCTCCATTGATATTAATGTTAATGTTGAGCGCTTTTGGACTAGGTTCCATCCATTTTAGGACAATTTGCCTTTGGAATATAGAATTTTCGCGAATGCCGGTCCGAAAAATGAAATTTCCGATTCCGGAAAAATTTCACCATCCCTACTTTATATTACAAAATGCATATATAGGTACTACTGCTAAGAAGAAAGTATGCTCTAAGTTAACTTCTCGTACTCCGGCGTTGTGAGTGGCGAGCATAATGAGAGCTTTCATCAGGCTACTTCGGAAATGGAGAAACGTTACCAGGGAAAATGGAACGCCTTCATGTTAACTGATTATGCCTAAACTTTGCAGAGGGACGTTCCTGAAGCCAGACAATTTCGAAAATCATATACCAGATGCTTTAGAGATTAGCTTCAAGTATGTTTTTATTGCAACAGCACAGGGGTGCCCGAAGAAAATTTTCTAGGGGGGGGGGGCTCAACTCCATGGTTGCTATATTACGTCTGGTATTTAATATACGTAGTTTAATATATTATACATTTTCGTGGGCCAGAAGGGGGCCCTGGCCCCACCTTTGGGCGCCCATTCAACAGCGCCTTCTTGCACGCATCATTGTAGCACACATTCCTTTTTTCTGTCTCATCAAAACTCTGGGTGACAGGATAAAGATACAAACATATCTTAAATCAGCGCTGAAAATACTATTAGATTCGTTTAATGGAGTTCTTCGGACACAAAAATTTTATTTTGATAGGTAGTGAAGATGAAACACTTTCTTGACTTCTTAGAGATTTTGCATAATTTGATTGATTGATTTTTAGTTTAGCGTCCCTTTCAGCAGCGAGGCTATACGAGACGTGGACCTACTGATTAACGTGGAATCGGAACCACATGAGCTCCCGCCGGGAATCCAACCCACGCCAAAGGCGCGTACGCTAACCACTTAGCCACGAAGGAGCTCATTTGCATAATTTGAAGTATAACTGTTTGTTACTGAAGTTTCGACTTACCTAGTTATAATATAGTTTTCTTAATGTCATTATAGACAGGAATCTTAACACTAAAATTCTGACTATATATATATATATATATATATATATATATATATATATATATATATATATATATATATATATATATATATATATATATATATATATTAGTTTCATTAAAGTGCGTATTATAAAAGAGGAAAGGAATTCAAATATTTTGTGTATAGCTAATCTTCCCGTGCAAAAAACGATGATTTTAGATAGATACTTTATGGTTGTGGCACAGCTATACAGAAATATTAATAGCCAAATTTACTGCCAATATTATATATCATCTCGTTAATATACACTGTGAAACAGTTCGGCAAATCAACATATTTGTCGCGATTTATTAGAACCATTGATGATTATTTCTGTAATATTGAAACAAAGGGCCATAAAATAAACTGTATTCTATAGTTAAACCAGAATCAGAAAATTTCATTTGCGTTCTTTAAATATGTGGGATATATCTGTAGCAATCCAAACAAAAATAAGACTGCAGAACTGCTTTTGTAGAGCCAATTTGGGAAATGAACGTTTTCTTCTTTATTATTAATCATTAATTTCTACAAGATAAATAGATTTGTGCTGTAGAATATATTTGTCTCTTTGGGTGCTGATGCCGAAATTGACTTTAATTGTCATCATTGTCGTGTTATGGCTAAACCTCTGGACAGGTCTGTAGTCGAGGGTATACGGTGGTATACGCCGTATACCCTCTGCTTAATCTTAGTCATTAGAGTGTACCTTCTGCTTCAAGGCGTATGGTACTTTCTACTTTTCTTTTGTTTATATTTATTCAATCAGGCCATGATTCCAATGATAAAGTGACTGTATCACCCGACCAAAACACAAAATTGTTAGATTTAGGATATGGATATAGATCGATTCAACGTGGTGTATTTTTGTTCTGAGCCGATATAGCGTGTTGAAGATCGGTGGATCTGATATTCCAATTGCTTTCAATCTTGTTCTCTGCTGAAGAGAACCAAGCTTGTTTGATATTTTTAAACCAAGGTATGAATAGTTTCAATATCATGCTAATGTTAGTATGGAATTCTGAACAATACAGAAACTATTAATTGAAAAAAAAAATCTGGACATAATTAAATTTGGACATAATTTTCTTACTTTGACACGTCGGGCGCGATTTTCTTTGTTCCTTCTCGGAGTGGGTTGGCTTCTTCTTCATACCTACACCAATTTATGTTATGACTTAAGTAAGGAATGCCATGAAGAAACTACAGTGAAACCTCTACTAACGGACACCTCTCTAAAACGGACACCTCCCGTAACGAATATATTTTGTGATCCCCAAACACTGTAATAGGAAAAAAAATATATTGGCAAATCTCTCTAAAGCGGACACTCTCTAGTATGGACACGGACAGTCTTTTCTGTCTTTTTTAGATATTATTTACCTCCGCATTACGGACACTTTCTCTAGAAACAAGTTGAAAAGTGTAGTAAAAATACATTTTTAGTAATTCATGTTGTCCCTCAACTGTCTGCTCAGTAACCCAAACGAAGCATCTCTGTTAACAACACTCTGTCATTTGCTTGCATCCCACTCCCACCCAAGCTTTTTAGACAGAAAAGTGGTCAACAGTTGCCCACCATTTAGGGATGACATGTTATGCTACTGTCCGTTGAAATCTCTAACCACCCAGAAGACAAGTTTAGTATTTTTTGCACACAGGTATGCATATTGTCTCAAAAACGACACTCCTGGACTGCAATTAACCCACAAATTAAAACGACATACTGAAAACGTAGGAAGTACTGATAAGTGTAAAGTGCAGAGAACTATAACATGTTATTTCCATGTTGTACCTCGAACATAAGAGTATTGGATGATGGAGGATAATGCAGGCAACATCCGTAAATACATGATTCATACAAAAATATGTTTTTCTAATTGTATATTACCTTGTCACTAGTTTACGTAAGAAAATACTGAAACCTCTTTAAGGCAGACACCTCTCTATAGCGGACAATTTTTGATTCCCCACGCCTGTCCGCTTTAGAGAGGTTTCACTGTAGCATGAAATGCTTTTAGACTATAAAATAGTAATATATTCTTTATATTTAAATTCAATTAACAAATACATGCTTTGTACATTGTCCATTAAAAATTACTTTTATGTCTTTTATGACAATCATATGATCACTAAACAGCGTATACCCTGTGAAAATTTTAGGATAACACCACTGCCTCTGGATAATAATGCTGAGTCGCAAGTTATCATACGCTAAAGTCTTTTTCTTCAAAGGAGTTTATGGCAGTGTTAGATGCGCTACTTGCCTTATCCAAGGAAAATCTGAAGAAGTGCACAGAGATAATCGAATCTATTTTCTAAGTCTCCAGTACATCCATGAAGAAAGAAAATAGTGTTAGCTGTGTTGCGGGAACAGGTTCCTTATATGCAACAACTTTAAAGTATATGTTTGCAGTGTTATCGGAGTCGAATAAATGAGTAAAAATTTCAAAATACAAGAAATTTAGTACTGCTGGCAAACAGCATTTGCTGCCTTGCTTTTACAGCCCTAGTGTCAGTTGCGTCTACTGAAAGAACGTTCAGATAATTAAAGCAAATTAAAAATTACATGCGACAATGACGGGTTATGAACTAGATTCCCATATGATAACTATGTATCGAGAAGGATATTGTAAGTAGTCTTGATTTAAGTCTGATTTTTCACAGATGGGCACTTCTTCAACACCATGTCTAGATAGTTTCAGCAAGAAATTTTGTTGATTATCAGACTTCAACAAAAACTATATTTTTTAAAGCGTAATATACCGATAGTTTTGTACGGTACGTAAATCCTTGTTTCGATCAAGAATGAATGTGCATTTAACTAGAAATACCTCTCTCGCTACAGTTGTACAATTCGAAAATTATTTTTGTAGCTAGAAGTATGTTGTTATATTAACTTACAGAATATACGAGTTTCAAGTTAAAAGTAAACACAATTTCACACACAAAAGGCTTCATTGTTATCGTATTTTATCTTTAATTGAGTAAAAACTAACAAGGAAACATCTTATATTGATAGTAGCATTGCCCAATCAAACAATGCGCAATCGATAAAGGAGTGAAGAAAGGTTAGATATCCAAAGTTTTACGGGCCGACATCCAAAAACACAGGAGATACAGAGGAAAGAAGGATCTAGAATCATGTGAAGATAGCAATGCAAAGGATACACTGACACAGACAGAACTCCAAAATGATTGAAGTAATCAAAATGAAATTTACGCAACAGTATAATAAGCAAACATTGTACAATCCGCGGCAAAAAACCTGCAACATGAGCATATAAGTTTATTGTGAAATGACGAAGTCTTTTGCTCCAAAATAAGTGTGCACGGGAGGAGGCCGAGGTTTATCCTGGCGTGATTCGTTCCACTTAGACGTTATGTTCATTCCCTGTGCTGTTAGGCGTAGTTTCACAATAAACTTACATCCTCATGTTGCAGGTTTTTTGCCGCGGATTGTACCACAGACATGCTCAATAAAATTATATGCAATGCAGTGTTGCCAACGGAGAACAAAATTAAGTTTTGTTAAATTTGCACGGAACACAGATTATAACATCTAGCAAATAGAACCATACCTGTGAGTAGAACCATACCTGTGAAGTCGTGATGTACAGTGTTGCCAAAGTATGAAGATAGGCCTATATGAATTCCTACATTAATCTCGAATGTAGAACAGTGTATTCCATAAGCGATTCGAACTAGTCGAAAGCAAAATATGAGACCACAAACAAGAATATAATCACTGAATTATGAAAATATTGAACGAAACATGTAGGGTTCTAACTACCGTCATTTCCCATAAATATAGTCCAGGCATCCAACTATGGTCCAAGACAACTTTCATTTCGTCATTAGCAATAGCTAGTACGGTTTCCTGCCGGGAGTTAAGCTAAGCATCGGAAAGAACATCCAATAGGTGGTGCAATAGGGCAACATAGTTGGTTTCAACGCGCGGGTATTATTTGCGCGGGAGACGTGATGTGACGAAAATAACAATAACTGCCTCGTGCACAAAAGTGTGGAAAGTAAGCTTCGGTTTATAAAATTGATAAGTATGATACGCATGAAAGTTGTTATTTTAAGAACAGTATTATGTCTACAGTAAAACTAGATATAAACTACTGAAGGAAATTATATTGTTTCTGTGTAGTAGGCTAGTAAACAAAAGTCTTCAACTTGAATCCCAACAATGTACCACAATTTTCGTGGACCATAGTTGGGAATTCTAGTCTGTGAAATGTGGTAGCGTGTTATTACAATGTGGACCATAGATGTATCCCATTTGGTTTGCACCTTTATTTCTTAGTTCAACCCTAGGTCTATTTCATTGACTATAGGCAGTGGCGGATCCAGGCTGGGGCCCTGGGTTCCGGTCTATCAGTTTTATTGAAAATTACTAAATTATTAAATGCCAAGAAGCAATTGATTGCTTATTTTACTGGTGAAGGACGGAAACAAGGAACCCTTCCGAAAGCTATATTTCCGAACCTCTTGCGTAAGCTAATGGAAACGCTTCATGATCGAGGAGCAGTTAACCTACAGTCTGGGTTTCGCAAAACTGGAATATATCCACTGGACAGGAACGAAGTGTTAGATAGATTGCCATCATCTGATTCTGAAAGGAACAAAACTTCCTCTCTTGTATCAACCGTTTTCTTACAACATTTAGAGAAAATGCGTTATGGAAACGACACCAGTACCAGTGCTAATAATGATGATACCAATGCGTTAGCGTTCAAAAAAAGTACCGGTACTACCCGGAAGAGAAAACTACATGTTGAACCTGGTAGAAGCATTTCAATAGATGAGTTTCAAGGTTTGGGAAATGTTGCAACAGAACAGCCTTCGACAAGTGGATCTCAAGCACCAAAACGGAAGCTTTCTAAAAGTAAGATGAAAGTGAAGCGCAGACGAGTTTCAAAAGAATTTGAATCTTCAGACAGTGATGATGACGAGCCGGAACTCTCACGTTTAACTCATTCAGATACAGATACAAATATCTCTATGTTACATGAAGACGAAGACCATTTCTCTACCAACATCTTTAGCCATGAAAACTCCAGTTGCAATGGCGTTAACTTGCAAGAGGGTGTGTATGTTATTGTGTCTTATGATAGTAGGCTATGGCCAGACATTGTATAGGAACAAGGGAGACAGGGGCTGTTGTTTCTTGTATGGAAAAAGCTGGCTCGTACTGGATATGGCCACAACAAGAAGATAGGTTATATTATCCACTAAGTGATATAATCATTAACATTATTCTACCTCAGCAAATTTCCTCTTCCCGAGGACTTTTCAAAGTGAAAGAACTTGATAGAGGTATGGCATAGTACTTTGAATTGAATTAGATTTAACCTGTAATGGTACTGGTGCTTTCTTTAGTGTAGTACCGTAGTGTTAATGTTGAAATATCACTGATATTATAAATGGTACTATTTGATAATTTACAGTGCCGTTTTATTAAAAACTTTGTACTTTAATACTTTTATTTTCTTTTTAATAAATTTTCTATTCTGTAGATTTTCATTTTCATGTAAATTGACTCCCAACATTGCCTTCCATACCACAATATATTCATGGACCATAGTTGGGCAACTCAGAACATAACTATGTACCACCATATTTTCTTTCATAAATGTGAACGTAGAGTGCTTAGTTTAACGACAGTAAATTATTTTATTAGCGGAAGGTATAGACTACCCAAAGCCAAAATTATGCACTTCTGCGGCAAATATTAGAAAAGATATGGCCAAATATATGCAAAATCTGGACCATAGTTATGGGAAATGACGGTACTACTATTTTGCAGAACGCTCTAATCGGAAATCGAACATGTGCACCAAGAGCGAACCTGCGGACCACTTGGTCATCCAAGGGCATATGTCATTTCAGCTTATGTGCTGTGTTTTGGTACTATTCTGAGATTTTCTTTTGGCAAAGATTCATGTAGGAATTTATATAAGCCTATATTCAAACGTTGGCAACACTACATCACGACTTCACAGGTATGGTTCTACTCATAATTAGATTTGTTAGATGGTATAATTGGTGTTCAATGCAAATTTAACAAAACTTTATTTTGTTTTTGTTGGCAACACTGCACCACATATGACGTTACTGAGTAAGTCTGTGGGTACAATGTTTGCTTATTATACTGTTTTGTAAATTTCATTTTAATTACTTCACTCATTTTGAAGTTCTGTTTGTGTCAGTGAATCCTTCGCATTGCTATCTTCACATGACTCTGGATCCTTCTTTCCTCTGTATCTCCTGTGTTTCTGGATGTCGGCCCGTAAAATTTTGGATTTCTAACTTTTTTTCACACCCCTGTTGATTGCGCGTTGTTTGATTGGGCAAATGCTACTATCAATGTAAGATGTTTTGTTGTAAGTAACAATTTTTCTTATCACTTGCGGTATTCTTGCATGAGAAAGAGACAGGATGTTAATTTTTGTAAATGTTGTCAGTAAGTGACAAGCTTATAATTAATCCGTTAAAAATTAACGATTATTCAGTTGAAAATTTTTAATTGAATCAATTATTTTTTCAGGATTTAATTGTTTGCTAATTGTAAAAAGAAATTGGTAACGATTTAAAACAATCATTAATTTAAAAAAAAACTATGTGAAATGGATATTTTCTCAATTATTTTGAGACGTTCCAAAACTTCATAGCGGCTTTACAACAGTAACTTGCCATATACAAGATACATTTTTCCCCAAAAGTCAACACTGTAACCGTAACTTGTTTTGAAATCATGGTGTCAACATTCCCTCTCAGGATCTTCTGGACGAGAATAACAAAGATTGTTGATGGTTACTCATTTCCTCCTATATTAGAAGCACGAAATGTGACTCAACCGGTATTGGGGTTGTTTGTTTCCTCCTATTATTTTCTTCTGTGCAACGTAGTGGTCCGTATACCTCTGAAACATTGTTCACAATCTCAGTTTGCTATAGTTTGTTTCTCCAACCGAAGTGCAGTTCGTATATAAAAAATGCCACCTTTTACGTATTGTCCATAAATAAGTTATCGTCCGATCGTACGGAAAGGAAACTTGCGGAAACGCTCCCCAATAACTAAATGACCAACCTGAACCCTTATTTTAAACAATTAACAGTCGTTTGTCACTCCACGTTCCAAATGCTGTCCTTTAAGTTAGCGATTAGAAGATTGTTGTTTAGAAGATAATATACAGATGGTGATCAGAAAAATGGAAACACCTGAACCAAATTGCAACTTACCAGATTAATATGGTGTCGGGCCACCTTTCGCCTTCAGAACAGCCTTGATGCGACGTGGGATGGAGGCATAGAAGTCGCGAATGGTAGCAAGTGGAATTTTACATCATTCCTCGTGCAGGGCATTGGCCAGTTCTGTGAGAGAGGATGGAGATGGAAATCGTCGCTGGAGTCGTGTTTTCAAGACGGACCACAGATGTTCAATTATGTTGAGATCTGGGAATTGGGCGGGCCAGGGGAGGTGTTGAACTTCATCCCGATGTTCCTCAAACCACGCTGCAACAACGCCAGCTGTATGAATGGATGCATTATCATCCTGGAAGATGGCGTCATTGTCCGGGAACAACATCCGGACCATAGGATGCAAGTGGTCTTCTAAAATTGCGACATAATCGTCCGCTAAGTGTGACCACAGGACCCAATGAAAACCATGATATGGCGGCCCACAGCATCACCGAGCCGCCGCCATGTTTCACAGTTGGGCGGAGACACTGCAGATCATAAGCTTCTTTGGGCGTTCTCCACACATAAACACGGCCCGTGGTTGGGAATAGGGTGAAGGAGACTCATCGGACCATATCACACGTTTCCAGTCCTCAACGGTCCAAGTTGCATGGTCGCGGCACCATTTGCGGCGTGCGAAAGCGTTATGGTCCCTGATGAGCGGTTTGGCCCGTGCAACACGACCCCGTAAGTTCATGTCATGTAATTCGCGGTGGACTGTGATTGTCGAAACAGGGTGGGGGAGGTGCTGATTGAGTTCCTCCGTCACTTGCTCCGCAGTGGCACGACGGTTCTGCATGACAATGCGCTTTAATACCCGGCGTGACCTGTCACTCATGATTTTCTTCCGCCCACTGTTCCGCTTCCCCGATGTGGTTTTCCCGTGTGTTGTGTAGGCCGTCATCACAGTAGCCACTGCCGTCACACTCACTCCACATAACCGCGCACCAACAATTTGCTCTCTTTGAAAATCTGAGAGATCTTCCATTTTACACTACCTCCGTCTGCTGCAGCCACTGGACACTGCTGTTCCACTGCACCTGACGTAGTATGGAGACCGACCTAACACACCACCACCAGCGGTCCGGCGCTGCGGGCGCCACGACACCACTGCCAACCCATACATCTGATGTGTTGCCAACTACAGGTGTTTCCATTTTTCTGATCACCATCTGTATATAGTTTTCTAAAAGCATATATAATACACTCGATTTGCTGTCTCCTGTTTTCCCGTTCTCTTTTAGAAATAAAGAGAAACAAAATAGTAAACAAGTAACTTTTTTTATATTGTGTATCTGTGAAATAAAACTTTGTCAACTTCATTATTTTAAAAGAGTAACCAGTGCTGGATTTAAGTTTTTATTTCGGAGGCTGTCTAAATCCTAAATAACAATAAGCTTGTTTTTATTACAACATTGTATATTACACGTCGATTGGGTAAATTTTTTTTTGGGGGGGGAGGGGTCTCAAATTCTATAGACCTTTGTAAATATGCCTGAGTAGTTTCGATCATTCTTCCCCATGCATCCAAAAAATACATAATGACTTTTCTGAAAGGTAGTCCGGCCATCAAACCCCTGATTTTGAGTGTACCGTGCATTCACGTCCGCATAAAATATTTTCACATTTTCATAATCTTTTAACCCTACCAAGTAATATTAGGAAGGATGTCGCCCTAACACCCTTGGGCAATTTGTATAAAACACGTTAATATGAAATGGCTGCCGCCATTAACGGAATTTCTAGTTTCATTAATCTCTCTTCAACTTTTTGTTCTATCATATGAATATAGGTGTGTATATCTATGTTTTAATGGTCAAAAAATACTTTGAGCAGTTTACCATTGTTGTTGAGTCCATATCTAATAATGTAAAATTTATGTATGTTCAAAAAGCTACCGCCATTAACGGAATTTCTATTTTCATTTATATCTCTCCAAGATCTTGTTCTATCATAGAAATGATTCCATGTCAGAAGGGCACGGACAAAAGGGCGAGGACAGAAAGGCCCGAGTCAAAACGGCCCCGCGTCAAAAGGGCCCGGGTCAAAGGGGCCCCGCGACAAAAGGGCCTGAGTCTAAAGGGCCCCGCGTCAAAACCGCCCCGCGAGAAAAGGGCCCGAGTCAAAAGAGCCTCACGTCAAAAGGGCCCCGCGAAAAAGGGCTTGAGTGGAAAGAGCCCGGGTAGAAATAGTCTCACGGCCAGAAAGCCTGAAATCAAAACAGAAGTGGAAATCAAAGATGCACGAGGGGATAGTGCCACCTTAGTAAGTAGAAGTGATTGTCCAATAGAAGGAAGAATATCAGTAGTTATTAGAGACAAAAAGGAAACTTGAATGGTGATCTTAATTTTGTTTGGTTGCTGTTTATTCTGCAACAATCCCTATCGCTTAAGTCGGTTCTCGATGAAAGTTTGCTTTCAACCGCGTCTGTTTGAGTTTGTAGACGTGGAAGACCCGGGTTCGATTCCCGGCGGGATCTCATGTGGTTCGAATTACACGTCAATCAGTAGGTCCACATCTCATACAGCCTCGCTGCTGAAAGGGATGCTAAAGTGAAAATCATATCATATCATATCTCTGAGTTTGTATTCTCGAGACCTAGCCCAATCAGACTATCTATTAATGACTGTTCCCTTAGTTCTAAAATTCAATTTCTGTCCCTGAGTCAAAGGAGAAAAATACGTATTATATGAACAATGTTATCTTGAAAACGTTTCTTTAATTTTGGTGTAAGAACATACATGTGGATCTCCATACAGGGTTAGTCAAAAGTATTGGGACAGAACAATAATAACGACACGCGTGGACGGAGGAAAATTAAATGTTGCAATTGGTGTTATTGCAAAAACTTGGAGTGGCTTGGAGTGTGGTCACCGTGGAAGCCATTTTGAATTACACTATATTGCGGATCGTACATTTTTTAATAGAAAAGGCTATGATCTTACACTTCAGTTTAGGCTTATATTTCCACAAATGTGAATGTGAACTCATTTTTGACACATTACCATTTGTTTATGAGACAGGGTGTTTGACATATGTATGTAATAGAAAGAAGTATCATGACAGGGCAGTAACAAAGAGACAAATGGACAAAGGAAAAGTAAATGTTACAAGTCGGTATTGGTGTTAAAACTGCGTTAAATGATCATGGCATCCAACTTAAATTCCGCATATTATATACCATATAATATTTTCAAATAGACAGGGGTACTTGTGTCACATAAATTTAGGCTAGAATCTTGCTACAAACGATAATCTGAATTAAGGATGCGCACGAGACAAGATTTGAGGCTGTCTCGTCTCAAAAATGTACTGTAAATGTGATGTCTCGACTCGAAAAATGTGCATTTTTCTATTGGAAGAGCTGTGTCTCGACTCGGATATTCTCAGGAAAATTCTGTCTCGACTCGTCTCGTGCGCATACCTTACTGAGTTGACTTTTGACCGATCTCTATTCATTTACGCAATAGTGTGTGCTAAGTTTGACATTTGTTTCTAGTAGAAGAAAGTATTTAGACAGGTAACTAATAAATAGTACTTCATTGTGTTCTTAATGTTTCTGTTCGTTTGCTTGTGTTTGTAAAATATTGAGAAGTTACCACATATGTATAACATATTTTAATAGTAAGTATATTTGTGATTAATTGTTACGTTACGACTATAAAACAATAGAATGCTTTTAATGTGCAGTTTCGAATATTTGGTAGAGCTCAACAACGTCGTTCAAATAGTAGTGGGTGATAACGATGTTTCTTTTGGTCAGTGTATTGTACTATGTAGAGTTAATACGGGAAGAATATAATGGTAGAATTGCTAGAAAGAAACCATATATTACTCAAATTAAGAAATATAAGATACTTAAATTTTCTAGAGCTTTTGAAAATAAACCCAAAAACTGGTGGGAATGTCTTTTTTCGACGAATTTAAGTTAAACCTGCATGAATATGATGGTAGAATAATAGTTTTTTGACAAGTAAATACAGAAATAAATGTCAAGAATTTCCAGCCTACTTTAAAATACAGAAGAAATATATCTTAACGTTCTTAGAAGGACTTCTAATTTTATCAAGATATTGATCCCAAACGAAGTATATGTTGTAAAGAAAAGATTGCTTTAAAACTGCCCAAAAGTTCGCTAAACCCCACCACACAGTACCGGCTTTAATACCATTGAGAATCTTTGGAACGAATTGCAACGTAAGGTCAATATATACGAGTTACGGTGAAAGAAGGTTTGAGAAAAACATTACGTACAGATTGGAACAATATTTCCCCACACTGCACCAGGAAAATTGTAACAACGATGCCGAAATGCTTAAAGAAAATTATAAATCGTTGTGTGTTTGCTATTAAATACTAACTGTATTAACTTGGAGAGATTAAATAATTTTAGAGGACATTTTATAGTAGTTTGTTTAATAATATCTGAATATTTATGTGATCAACAGTGTCCACATCCCATTCAATGTAGTTTTTGCAACAACACACACTTGCAACATTTGCTTTTCCTCCGGCACATTATTATTTTATTGTCCTGATACTTTTGTCTACTACACACTAATGTCAAACATAGCACACTTTCCTCGTAAAAGAATGAGAATTGGTAAAGAATGAATCAATGTTCTCGTTTCTACGAAAATTCAATCCTAAATTGATGTGCTAAACATACTCCTTTCCGTTTAAAAATATTATGCGCTTTCCAATATGGCGGAATCTAGGATGGCTGTCATTATGTCCACGCCCTCACTCAGTGCAGTTTTCGCATCAACACACCTGCAACCTTTTACTTTTCTACGTCTACGTGTCTCTTTGCCTGTCCAGATACTTTGGTCTACTAGATACAAATGTCAAACGTAGCACCTTATCTCACAAACGAATGAAGATAGATTTTTTTAAATAAAATGAGTTGTTCTTCTCATCTGTGGGAACATTCTAGCCTAAATTGATGTGTCAAACCCACCTCTTTCCATTCAAAAGATATTGTTTGATATCAAATATCGCAGAATCCACCATCTGCAATATTTACTTTACCTCCGTCCACGCGTATCGTTATTACTGGTTTGTCGTAACATTTTTACTAACCTTATATTTCTTTTCCACATGTATGTTATTTCAACACAAATAAACAGGTATGTCCACGTAATATTTTTCATCTAATAAGTATTTTTATACTTCTGAAGTTTTGCAGGCTATATCTCAGATTTCTTGACGTGGGGCCTTTTTGTCAGGAGGCCCTTTTGACTGAGGCCCTTCTAACCAGGGTCCTTTTGACTCAGACCCTTATGACTGGGGCCCTTTTGACTAAGGCCTTTCTGTCCTCGCCCTTTTGTTCGGGCCCTTCTGACGTGACACCAGTTATAGGATAGGAAGAGATCATATACAGAGGTACAACAGTTATTTAATGCTACATTTTCCGAACGTAACCCAATTTCGAAGTCAACTGCCTAAGAGACATTGAATGTTTTGCAGAAAGGTACCGCATGTGATCAGGAAGGCCGAAACAATGTAGCAATTTGACAGTTTCTTTGAATTTACAATCTTTTGTGGAGATTCCGCATTCATTGATAACCAGAGTTGCTAACAAGCTAGGTGTTTCCCAGAGTTCAGCGCAATGAATTTTTGTAGGCTATGCTCTTTATGTAAAGTCATTCTGAAGTATGATTAGTACCATACTAAAGAGTTCGATTAACATATGTTAATTGCAGCAGTCAAACCTTTAGTATGACGCTAATCATACGTCAAAACGACTCTGCATAAGGCGGTATAAGTTTAAACCCTAGGAGAATGCGTTTAGTGCATGAAATAACGGAAGACGACTTTGATCACCCCATTGAGTTTTGCGAACTAATGATATGAAATATCGATGACAGCAATATTGTCGTAAATGACATGGTATTCTCTGGTAACTTTCAGACTGTCAGTTTAACGTCCCACATTATACCCTTTAGGATAACGATGATTAAAGCAAGTGAATGATGATGAAAGAACGAGTGAAATCAAAAGGAAACGAGGGTACCCCGGGAAAACTCACGTATACAATATTGTCCACCACAACCTTACTTGGGCGGGAATCAAACCAGTAGTCCTACACACCAGAGCTAAGCGTTCTACCACTGAACCACCGTGCCCCGCCCTCCGGTATTTTTTGATGAACTGATATTTACCTTATATGGTCTGGTGAACCGAAAAAATTATCACTATTGGAGCGATGAAAACCCACACTGATGGGGTTATTTCCAAGAACAGAAGTGCAGAAGCTACTGACAGAAAATAGTAAATTACATTCTTAATTAGAAATATTACGAATGATATAAGAGAGATGTTAAATTAAAAGTAGGAATGCAAAATATTTTTTGAATACGAACTGTGGTTTAATTAGGAATACAGCTGGTAAATAACAATATTGGACTACAAAGGTATTCAGAAGTCTTGCTAGAGAAAATATAAATATATTATTATTATTATTATTATTATTATTATTATTATTATTATTATTATTATTATTATTATCGAATTGAAAATTCAATGGTGCATCTGAAATCAGGTAAAAGACCAGAAAAAAGTACGTGTAGCCAACAATCGGTAAGAAATGTGTGAAGTATTAAGGGCTTACATTGAGGGTGCCAGGTAAACATGATTGGGAGCCACTGACATACGATATTGCATTGAGGACGACCCCTTCTGTACACGTCGTTCTTTGTCTAGGCCTTACTGACATGGAATCAAATAAAACATAATGAAACAAGAAGTATATTATAAACAAAAAATCCTTACTAAAAACTATTATATATATTTTCTCCACTAAATCTCATCAAATTATATACATATACATATAATATTAACAACTTGACTTCGGTGAACATTACATTATTCTTATTATATATTAACGGTGCTAACCTAACACGAAGCCATATAATAAGGATTTAAAAACGGCTGAAAGACAAATGACAAACATTACAAACAAATAGCATTTGTTTGTATTTTCTGTTGCATCTGATCAGATTTTATACGTATATAATTATTTTACATTACAGTATATTTTTGAACAACTTGCTTTGATTAACATTACATTATGATCATTATATTTTAGAAGTATCAATGTTGCATAAAGCCTTAAAATACGATAAAAAGAGTGAAAAAAGACATTACTAACAAAAAGTATTTTTGAGATAAACATATTACATTTATTATATTTGAAAAGTACTTACTTAACATGAATCCTTACAAAGAAAAATCTTCATATCTTGTCGATTAAATATATATATATATATATATATATATATATATATATATATATATATATATATATATATGTGTGTGTGTGTGTGTGTGTGTGTGTGTGATTTGGGTCTAAAAGGGCCAGTATCACTTTTTGGCAAAAAATGAGATGTTCGTCAAATTTTAACGCCTATAAATGGATATTTTCTTTTGCAAGAAAAGCAAATGTTAATATGAATAATATATATACTCCAAACCACTTCGTGTTGACATTAGCCCTTTTAGTCCCAAGTCGCAGATATATGAAGTATGTGAACTTACATTGAAAAATTCTGGCTACTTTAATCTGTTTTGAAATTCTTCCAAATTATATTGGACATAAGTTTATTATCATTTTTTCTTAACTTTCCAAATGACAAATACGATTGACATTTGTCTCAAACTGCTTACGTGGATTGCAAATTAAAATTGTGAACCAAGCCACGAAGATAGTTCTCTAAAGATCTTTGAGCATACTCTTGTACAATAGTACGTACTCGACTTGAAGTTACTCTGTATTTTTTTCTGCCGGTGGCCAATACTTGTCTAGCAACTTCTATTAATTTGATCAACAGAGTGCTCCTTTAACCGTGTATGTTCGACGATAACCGTTTGCGATAAGATAAAATTCGTTGCGCCATATAATTTATGATAAAATTACGCGTATCTCTTTACTTTATTTCATAGTTCTACCATATTCACTTTTTAATATTCGGCGACAGTTGCCATCGAAATTCATACAGTTATACGCATAATAATAATAATTACTAATAATAATAACAGAATTACAATATCAATTACGTAAACAATACCTTCGAATAAAGAAAAAAATAACCGTGCTCCGTGTTAGGTTAGCACCGTTAATATATAATAAGAATAATGTAATGTTCACCGAAGTCAAGTTGTTAATATTATATATATATCTATATATATAATTTGATGTGATTTAGTGGAGAAAATATATATAATAGTTTTAGTAAGGATTTTTTGTTTATAATATACTTCTTGTTTCATTATGTTTTATTTGATTCCATGTCAGTAAGGCCTAGATGAAGAACGACGTGTACAGTGGCTCCCAATCATGTTTACCTGGCATCCTGAATGCAAGCCCTTAATACTTCACACATTTCTTACCGATTGTTGGTTACACGTACTTTTTTCTGATCTTTTACCTGATTTCAGATGCACCATTGGATTATCAATTCGATAATAATAATAATAATAATAATAATAATAATAATAATCACAATAGCTTTATATTTACTCTAGCAAGACTTCTGAATTCCTTTCTACACTGTCACGCTGGGATTCAAACCTGCGTCACTGAAATGGCAGTTCTCTGCTTTCACACTTGATACAAAGATAAGAAAATAAACTAGTAGCTATGTTACATAAACATAGCACACACTATTTCTACAATTCAAAGAATGATGCAATTCAAAGAATGCGAAAATAATGTCTGCCGGCTTTTCTTCTTTAGAAATTAGAAGTTACGGTGAGGAAGAATTGCAGTAATATAAATCGGGACCAGTTAAAAACAATGAGGTAGCTTAATCTTGAAGAACGCTTCGCGATATTTTCCTCATTGACGAAGGTCTATATCACTTGTTTTTGAGTTAAAGAAGGAAACCTCGAGTAAGTCATTGTGACACTCATAAGGAACGTCTCCTTATACGAGTATTAGTACGAGTATTTTGTGTATAGTCTTACATGCAATGCTTTCAACTAGCTAATAGTTTAGCGGAAGATGAAGTGACGAGATGGGTGTTTAGCGCATTGAACTTATATTCGGCGGACCCGGGTTCAAATTTCGGTCAGGTTCTAACTTTTTCAAATGTTTCAATTTCAATTTCAATACATAATCAGTGTGACAAGCAAGATTTTCTCTACTCCAGAAAGAAAAAAATGTTGGAATGAGGAAAATTGGAGAAGGTCTCTCAATGAAGGCAATCATGTACTAACTTATTTCCAGCAGTTGTTTTCGTCTACTTTCAAGCATTTTCTGATTCATGTGTGATCAGTGTTTTTATTTCTTTGAATATACAGTATATAGTGAAATAATACATTGCATATACAACAATATTGATATTAACATATGATGTTCATTGGACAACACGCTCTGAACCAGAGAGGTTCATCTCAGAATGGAGAAATGTTTCGTGCGTCATCTACTCACAATTTTACTTACATAAAGACTGGATTCAGTGCTACCAACTGTTGTCAGTGCCGAGAAAAGTTACGTGTAAATTGGGTTGCATCTGTCCAGGCGTTCTCACAACTGCAAATTACATGGACCCCAAGTTATGGAATTAGAGCACTTAGGGGGGAGAGACTTTTGTGGTTGGGTGTACATAGATTTTCCTAACACGAGTAACACTATCTGCTATTGATCTAAAATATTCCAAGTAATGTTTCCTTTTCTTTTCCTTTTCTTCTTTCCTTTTATTTCTTACTCCCGAATTTTGCGCAACCTTACTTCGGCAGCCAGGGCCGTTGCCCCGCTTACCCGCACCATGACACGGCACTGATCAATACCTATCTGCAACACTTTTCTCTGTTCACATGAATCGTAATTGGGCTGTCGTAATAACTTTGACTAACACTGTATACAGATCCACATGTACGTTCTTTCAACACAAATCAGGTGGTGTCCACTGAATACTTTTAATCTAATAAGCATTTTTATATTTCTCATGCTTTTCAGGCTATATCTCAGGCTTTTTTGAAGTGAGGCCCTTTTATCGCGAGGTCCATTTGACTCGGGGCCCCTTTTGGCGCAGGACCTTTTTGACTCGCGCCCTTTTGCTGGAGGCACTTTTGACACGGCATTTTTTGACGCAGGGCCCTTATGACCGGGGCTCTTTTGACGCGGGGCCCTTTTGACTCGGGCCCTTATGACCGGGGCCCTTTTGACGCGGGCCTTTTTGTCCTCGCCCTTTTGTCCGGGCCCTTCTGACGTGACACCCATAGAAATATAGGTGTCTACACCTATGTTTTAATGGTCAAAGAATACTTTGAGCAGTTTATCATTGTTGTTGAGTCCATTTTAATAATGTAAAATTTAATTATGTACAAAAAGCTACCGCCATTAACAGAATTTCTATTTTCATTTATATCTCTTCAAGATCTTGTTCCATCATAGAAATATACTTGTCTACACCTATATTTTAATGATCAAAGAATACTTTGAGCAGTTTACCATTGTTGTTGAGTCCATATTTACTAATGTAAAATTTATGCATATACAGAAAATTTAAAAAGAAATTATATTAACCATAGGAAATACAGTATGCGTGGGACGAGAAAACATTAATTTGCCAGTAAGAAAAAAATATTTCTATAGACAATCATTTTAGAGTACACACTTATCTAGATGTAGAGACTTTGATTTCCAATTTATAAAACGGATAGTAACTGAGCACGATACCCTAGAATTTGTTAGATTTAATACATAATTGTGCCGCCAGCAAGGACAAGACTCTCTAACAGCCACAAGGGCCATATATACTCCCTTAATAGACATGGATCCTGCAGACCTCGACACCATGTTCACAGAAATGGTTGAGGCCATACGACTTACCAATATGTTCGGACAAAATGTGACTATATTCACAAACGACCAGCAACTGTACAAGTTGGCTGTGCACATCAGCTGGTTTAACCCCAAACGATTTTCAAGTTTCATTCCAAAATTTGGGGGAATGCACAGACTGCGTTGGATGTGCATTCTTTATTGGTTGCGTTGGATGTCTGATGACATGAAATGGTCTTGAATATATTTTGAAGGCAGCATTTGGAAGTGTTCCAAAAATGCTATCTGGTAATATGTTCCCATAGAATTTCAGAGCTCTTCAATTGGTTGTTGAAGAAGTTTAGAGACCTATTTTTCTTGCTGTACATTCAAAGGAAGAGCTTATATTTAAAAAAAAGAACAAAGCATCAAGCAGCCCTACATCCAAACTATGGTGTGGAAAATTTAGTGAAGCCTGTTATTATTATTATTATTATTATTATTATTATTATTATTATTATTATTATTATTATTATTATTATTATTATTATTATTGTGTTTGTGAGAGCTGAACGTGAAAGTGAATGGCCTCTACACCTGTAAAGCAAATGCTGCCGTATTTCTTTTCTGCTGAACATCACAATTTTACAGGGTACTGTTTGTATTATTTGTAGTCAATGCAAAAATGTCATGATGATGTACTAAAGAAATTCATGGAAGGGGAGCACGTCATGCACCACAAGGAAGGGCTGTGGAACAGCATCTGGTCTGACATGTATATCGAAACGACATTTACGAGATACGGTAAAGGATCCCGTGGAATCATCGGACTGACAATGAAACCAGAAAGTATGAAGACGTGGGCATACAGCATGTGCATTTTCAGCCGTATTTTGCTAGATCTATCCGACTTGACCAACGACAGTTAGAGGGTTGAAGTCACTATTCAAAAAGAAGAGAAACCAGCAAGGATTCGAGCAGATAGAATTAACAGAGAGAAACTCAGGAGTAAGCTAGAAACGTGTATTGATCCGTTTGACACGAAGGACCATTCCCAATTTCTTACCAACAGTCACTGGCAGAATCGCGTCAGGAAAAGTTAATGTTCACAATGCGTTGAACTTTGGAATGGATCAAATGGTTAAATATTCAGCTTCTTGGCAGGCAGGTTTCTCCATACCAAAGACATTTATAACGATGACTATTAACAGGAAGTCCATATGCGTTGCAACTACAGATGTAAATGATGCCACGTTGATCTGCTCTCGTGTTCCTGGATTACAAGGGCCACGAGACATCAATTTTCAACCTGTCCTCAAACGTGAACTTGCCCCGGTACCAATTGCCATGTTTGATTACTACCGGGAGATAAGAATAACAAAGGTGAAATCACTCATGATAAATCAGCTAAAAGTTGATGCATCTGCAATAGTAATCCTCAGACCAGAAGATACAGTGATTGGTGGAAGTGCTAGACTGTGGGTAGTAGACTGTCCGAACAATGGAACTGTTCATGGCTATTCTAGTAATGTATGTGAATACGTGTTTCAGAAGACAAGGTTCTCTAATGTGTATTTCGTATTCAACAGATACTGCAATTACAGCATTAACAGTGGCACACGATTGGCCCGAGCTGGCCAGTTTGGTAGCAGGAGGCAAAAGCCGAGTTTGAGAACATCACTTTCATCCCAGAAAATGTACTTACTGTCACTGAAAACAAGATACAACTGACAGAGTTAATTATCCAGCAACTTCTAACTGATGCTCATATCAGAAATCTGGACTATAAATTGATCATAACTGGAAAGGACCCCCATTCCAAAGAGAGAGTATACAGAACTGATTTGCGGACAACATACGAAGAAGCAACTGTGATCATAGTGCAGCAAGTAGTGAGGATTGCCCAAAAGGGAGTGAAGAGTATCACAGTTACGTGCGACGATACCGATGTTTTCATACTTCCCATGTACTGGTACTTCTTTCTCACGCTTAAACTGTCGCGAGTGTTAACTATAGAAAGCAGTGGGACTATCAGGACCGTTATCGACGTTGGTGCAAGCGTAGAAAAAGATAAGGCATTTCTTCCAGATCTTCCAGGTGCACATGCTCTCTCAGGGTGGGACACGGTTGCCCAGTGTTTTGGCATCGAAAAGGGAGTGCACTGCGGCAACAAACTCAAGCTGCTTGAAAAACTTCATGCAAATATCGGCGATGATGTAAAAGAAACCAAGTATTCCATGCTAGTTGCTACGAAAGCAAAAGGAGAGAAAATATATCTGATGTACTAGTCGATACGTGGATGGCAAAGATATCAAGGCGAAAGGCTACGTCATCTCCTGATTTGAAAAGTCTCTTATCTACAACGGAAGTGTTCGAGTTAAATGTGCGTAGAGCACACATTCAAACTGTCATATTGATGTCAGGGTGCGAATTTTAGCCTCCCAAGTTTGATCCCCCTTTGTATGCCTGAAAACGTGAAGATGTGTCGAAATCTCTTGCTCTTGTGCTACTGCTATCAAATACTGCATTGGCACCTCCAGAAGTGTTTGATATGATTCATTGTCGTTGTTCATCTCAGAAACCATTCTTAACGGCTTATTGTCGTTGCAATGCAGCTAAACTGTCATGCACTATGTTTTATCCCTGTCATGACAAAGCACGGTATAATAGCGAAATAAATAAATAAATAAATAAAACAATTGCCGCTGCAAATACAAACGTAGACGAAGAGGAGACCGAATATTTTATTCATGACTTGTATAATCTTTTTGCTCGCAGTGACTGTGAAAATGAAAGTGTTGTTTAGTTTCATACACAAGTGTTCAGGTCAGTGCTAAAGACCACATAATTCGTTCAATGCTTTCAGGAAGCCAAGGATATTTTTTACAGAAACTATATTATATATATATATATATATATATATATATATATATATATATATATATATATATATATATATATATATATATATATACACTTTGAAACATATTCTTCAACACTTTTAAGATGTTTAAAGCAACTTGTGATCGATAAAAAAAACCTTGAGTGTACACAACGGGAAGTTTCTGATAGGATAATAACTTTGAGGTGTATGCACAAAATTTGATTTATCACTAATAGCAGTACTTAGTTTCCATAGTAACCCTTTCGAATCCAATGAGGACAAGACAACGTCGTGAAGTACTAGAGACAATTAGTATCAAACATTAGCTGCTTACTTATACCAAAGGCTGTAGTTTGCATTAAAACCTAACCTATGCACCGGTGAAACTTTTTTTTTTACTTGCACAGAGAATTGAGAAACATTTTATAACGACGTCATTATATAAGATATCAAAATAATAATTGGCATGAACATTACCAATATTTCAATGTATATTGGGGTATCTTGCTTTCACCCAGGGACCCAAACGTCGGAAAAGGGATTTTTTCAGAGAAATTTTCCGATTTTTTCTAAATTTCCCTTTTCTCGTATGTGGTAAGGGTGTGATCTTTATAGCATTTGAAAGACTGCATCATTTTAAAGAAAATTATATATGAACCATAAAATTCTGATGAATTGTGTGAAGCAGTAGATACTTGAAAAATAGAGTTCTAAAAATTGCTTAACGTCATTGGATTCGAAAGGGTTAATGGGTATTATGCAAAATGCCCAAGGGTGTAAGAGCGACACCGTTCTTAATATTGTTTAGGAGGATATAAAGGACATGAAAATGCACAAATATTTTATGCGGACGCACACGCACGGTACCATGGACTGACTGCCGGACTAAGAAAACTGGTGGCAGAGATCTCACTCACTCAGTCAGAATGGCGCTTGTGCGTACAATGGGGAAGGCCAGAGATTTATTAATTTGATAGGAACCAGTTTGTGATGGCCGGGCAGCTGGAAACAAGCATCTTGGAAATAGAGCAACTTATCGGGTTTTCATGGGCTGCTGTGTGGTTAGTTTCTTCCAAATGTGGGGAAAGGACAGTGAAACCAGCACCAAACGACAAAGCGCATGGCGACCACGTCTCGACGTCGTAGACTGTTAAGGTTGGTACACCTTGTCTCAAAAAGGTTGAGCGCATTCTTTATTGCTGTTTCGAGGCAAAAATTTTCTAAGTCCAACTTCGGGTATCTTCGGGAAAAAGTAAACCAGGTTCGAACCTTGAAGCCAACCTTTGCAATCGGGAAAAATCTTGCAGATGTGTTTTTCTTCTTTTAAATATAATAAGACTTGTTACCAATTATATATAAAAAAGCAACATTGATTGAAATACTTAATGATACAATATTTCGAAACTGTATTAATGCCAGCACATGCTTGTTTGTCATTTTGCTCTCCATACTTAATGGAATATTTAGATACGTAAACGAATCTTTCCATATGTAAAAGAATGGTTAAAGTCAAGACATAGAAAATTATTCTCTCCTGAGTACTAAAATAAAAGTCAAAGTAGAACAAAAACAGCGTTTGCAGTGGATATGAATGTAATTATTATCTTAAATACCACTATATATCGCTAGAAGTGTTAGTTGAGGAGTGCTTGTGTTAGCTCAGTGGTACGCCGTTGGGTTTCAAATCGTAAGGTCAAGGGTTCAATTCTCATCTGAGTCAATGATTTTTTATGAAATTCTATTTTCCGCAATGCATGAAAAATTATATAAAATAATTAGATTAAAATACGTCAGTTGTATATATATAACATATAATCATTGCAGAACATAGTGATTATTATGTTTAAAATATAACAGGTGTTCACAGTACGTTGGTATTCTATGATATATGTGAATGTTAAATACAAATTAAGAAAATAATATCATCGCAATAAATAAATTATGTAGTGTATTTATTTGCAGCTATTTGTCATATAGGGGTTTCTTCTGAACATTCGTATTACAGCATGTCATTGATATTCTTGAAAAATTATCCGAGGCATAAAAAGAGGGTATAAACAGAGAATCCAAAGTCGGAACGCTCGCAAGAAATTCATGAACCCCAAAGGTCACGTGAGCAGACTGGAATTGTTCTTATGAAGCATGCCACAGCAGAAGGTCTTTACATAGATTTTCAATTCAATACCTGATATGTGCTTTTGCAATGTGGAAGTAGTGATGCCTTTGGTCGCTCTCTCTTACTTTCTCGCTCGCTCACTCTGTATTTATATATATGAAAGTGGATGTATGTGTGTGTTTCGACATAATTCTGATATGTCTAGAGCAATTTTAACCATATTTCTTACAATCTGGAAAAAAGTACTGTCGGGATATATATCAAAAATGCTAGAAAAGGATCGATATTAGTATCGAATCCATAGTTTCGTGGTTGCTTAGGTAAACAGTTCTACTTTCAATTCAAGTCCAATCAAGCTCCCATTAGCACCCAGGGTGGTTACGTAGCGACAAAAAAATATCGAAATCAACCAATATTAGAGTCGAAACGTAAGTTTTCAGTGCCGCATTTCCCATTAGTCCAACTAGGCCCGTGCCTAGAGGGCAACATATTTGAAGAGCGCAAAGTTTAAAATTTTAATTTTTTTCGTATGAAAAAGTTAAAAAAATCGAGAGCAAATATACTATTTCATGAGTAGTCCTCTTTTACTATTCTAATATATTTAATGATAGCGTAAGAAATCTGAAAATAATTTAGAACATGTTTCCCGTTTATTTTTTGTTATGTAATTGTAGCTGTAGCATCTAGTGAGTGGTATTTAACTGCAATAAATTCACTAATTAAGCACATTCGAATTAAGTTTTATTTGTAAGTTAGGGATCAAGGGACGGAGAAATGTGCAGTTATTGGGGGCGCCGAGAACAAAAGTGCGTAGGGACGCCGAGCTTCTAAATGCAGCACTGTTCGCTAAATTAATTGGTAGCAATTTTAATGCCATTTAAGATCAAATTTAGTCCTAGCAGTGGCAGTATCCGTTTGCTGTCCTAGGAGGAATGAAAGGGACTGACATCAAAATTATAAAAAAAGACCTACATTAGTGTCGAATCTATAATTTTGGGGGTCTCTTAGGTAAAGACTGGAACTTCAGATGCCATGTAAGTTAAGCCCTCAATAACACAATGAATGAGTTTGTGAAATTTGTGACATGTAGAAATAATTGAAAATAACCAATGTTAGTATACAATCCATATCTTTCGTGGTCGCCAAGTTCATTGGGAGCAGTTCTGATGACCTTTAAGTTTAAGTTCAACTTCCAGTAAGAGTAAGATCCCCCAGCACATCTAATAAGGAGAGCGTAGTTCTGGAATGTCTGGGACAACCTTTACCAAACTTGGGGGACATATTACTTTCAATCTAAGAAGAAAATATTGTAGTAGTATGAAGTTATGGAAGTTGGGAGGTGTGACATGTAAAAATAATGTAAAACGACTGATCTTAGTGTTTTATCCATAATTTTTTCGGTCGTTGAGATGGATAGTGATGCTCCCAATGGAGGTTACATCCAAATTCATCCCCATCTTCACAGGATGATGGCCTGGGAGAGCTAAAAATAAAATCTCAAAAATTACGTAAATATTTGTCGAATTCATAGTTTTCGGGGTGAGAAAGCGTTTCTAATAACTTTGGAAGGTAATTTGTACCCACGTCAAGATGGGCTTTTTAATCATATCAATTTCTCACCTTAAGAAGAAATTACCATTAAAATTATGATATTAAGCCAACCTTCGCAATTGATGAAAAAATTATGTGGATGTATGTTTCGTCTTTTAAATGAAACAAGACATGTTAAAATCAAAGATGGAGTGGGTCAGTGGGTCGGTTGGTAAGTGGGTGAAATGGGTCAAGATTTGTGAGTGGATCAGTGGATCGTGGGTCAAAAGGACGTGACCTACTGCGAAACACCACTCACCGTGACTCACACTGGCCCACCCGGTGGCCACCCTTTTAGTCCAAAGATATTTCGTCCAAAGAACATTTCGTACAGAGACATTTAATCCAAAGACATTTGGTCCAAAGGACAATTCGTCCAAATGACATTTCGTCCAAAATACAATTGGTCCAAAGGACATTTCGTCCAAAGGAGAATTGGTCCAAAGGACATTTCGTCCAGGGATGTTTAGTTCAAAGCACATTTCGTCCAAGGAACATTTGGTCCGGTAACGCTTGGGGGTCAAGGGTTTGTTTCTATTAGAAGAGTAAAAGTGATTCATATAACATTATGACTCAGTAGCTTCTTATTTCTAAAGGAAATTTGAAATAGAGATTTATTCCGCAATTTTCATTTTGATAGAACAAATAATGCTGAGATATTCAGAAAAACGTAAATGCCTGAAAACAACATGGCCGAACAACAGGAGTGAGGGAAAGGTTGTAGTGTGAAGTATGTTGCTGTAATAACTGCTAACATGACATCTAAAATTTTCATGTTGTGAATGAAATAGTTTTAAAATAAGTACCGGTAACTAAAATTAATGGAGTTTAAATTTGAGTAAGTTAAATATTAGGTATTCAAACCCTTGTGTTAGAAAAGTGAAAAATTATGTGTCAAGTATCTTTGAAGAAATACTGAGAATAGAAAAATACACATGTGTGAAATATATTCTTAGTGTCCAAAGATAATACTCTTAAACAGTCACATTCTTGGCTGCAACATTGTGAAAAGTGATTGACAAATATAAGTTGAAAGTTGGAACATTTCGTTTAGAATATACGTATCTTTCCAGGTTAACCACAAGTCTGGTTTCTATTTGTAGACTATTGATAGTGTGTAACTTCGGCAGACGTTTCTACATAATTAGTGAGTTGTATGACAAACCAGATTTGTTAACTTGTCTTGTATTTTTATTTCAGTGTTACTCCTTATGCAAATATAGTATATACTTTTGCTTTCATATTAATTTTCTCGGTACAGCACAGTACATTTAAGATATCCATTGCAAAGTCTCAAACCAAATACAAGATTCACATGACCATGCGGAGGCAATGTTGTCCGCAAATGAAGAGGGAGTATGCTCTTCAAAGGGTTGTTTATCATTTTGGGAGGTGAATTCCTTAACCAACGAAGCTACAACTGTATTTCTGCGAAGCTAAAACTGTATTTTTGTAAAATTATTAATGAAAGCAAAGAAAGGTGGCCATTTAGTTTTTAGGCATTTACGTTTTTTCTGAATATCTCAACATATATTTGTTTTTTCGAAAAGAAAATTGCGGAATAAATCTCTATTTCAAAATTTCCTTTAGAAATAAGAAGCTACACAAGTAACACTTTCCAAGTGTAACACTCCAATTTTGATAAAAATTTGGCAGGCAGATACTACACATAAAATAAGTAAATACTTTTTTTTATTTTCTGCGGAAAAACGGTTTTAGGGGGCAAAAGCCCCACCCAAAATTTTGAAAGTTGTCGCCCGAAAGGCAAGAAGTGGACCGAAATGAATGAAATCGTGCACAAATATTGTAGACGAAAAATGAGGAAATACGGGTTTCGTGTTTTTCTAGAAAGAATGATTGGGTGGGGCGCGGACCCCTCCAAACCTTTGCTCATTAAATATCAAAAGTGCTAGTAACAGTATGTCAGAAGTGCCTAAATTTACATGAAGAATTGCAACGAAACTTTGTGTATGGACAATATGCAAAAAATAAATGAACACGGGTTTTTTATTTTCTGCGAAAAAAAGGGTTATAGGGTGCAAAAACTCCCACCCAAAGTTTTGAAAGTTGAAGCCCGAAAGCCAAGAAGAAGTGGACCGAAGTGAATGAAATTGTATGTAGATATTGGATACATAAAATAAGGCCTTTCGTGTTTCACAAGTTTCTCCATCTGATTTCTTCAAATTTGGCAGATTAACAACAAGCACAAACAGTATAGTGTATTTTATAGCATTTCAGGAGGCACCTTTAACCCTTATAATGTTTTTCCGCATAAACAAAAACACGTGTCGATTAATTTCCTGTTTGCTGTTGATGTGCCAAATTTGAAGCAAAACGGATAGGGATACTTCAGAAGCACGAAAGACCTTATTTTACATAGGGTCTCTAAAATATCTACCCACAATTTCATTTGCTTTGGTCCACTACTTCCTGCGCTATTACGATAATATTTACTTTTTTGCGGAGAAGGCCTAGGCCCCAACACTGTTTTCCGCACAAATTAAAACACGTTTCGTTTATTGTTTTGCGAATTGTCCCTATACGAGGTTTCGTTGCAATTCTCCATACTCTTTAAGAACCTCTGACGTATAATTATTTGCACTTTTGACATTTCGTAATCAACAGTTTAAAAGGTCCGTGATATACGCAACCGTTTTTTTTTTTTTTTTTAAAGGAAAATACGAAACCCAATTACCTCAATTTACGTCTACAATATCTGTGCACAGTTTCATTCAATTCTGTACACTTCTTCTTGCCTTTTAGGCCTCAAATTTCAAAATTTTTGGTGAGGGATTTTATCCCTTAAAACCGTTTTTCCTCAGAAAATAAACTCGCATTCGTTTATTTTTTGCGTATTGTCCCTACACAATATGTCGTTCCAATTCTTCATGTCCTTTAAGCACTTCTGACATACTGTTATTCGCACTTTTGATGTTTCACGATCAAAGTTTTGTAGGGGTCTGTGTCCCACCCAAACCTTTTTCTTTTTTTCAGGAAAATACGAAACCAGTATTCCCTGATTTTATGTCTACAATATCTCTGCACAATTTCATTCACTTTGGTTCATTTCTTGTGACCTTTCGGGCCTCAAGTTTCAAACTTTTGGATGGGGGCTTTTGCCCCCTAAAACCGTTCTTTCGCAGAAAATAAAAAAACGTATTTATTTATTTTTTGCGTATTGTCCCTACTCAAAGTTTCGTTGCAATTCTTCATGTTCTTTACACACATCTGACATACTGTTATTAGTACTTTTGATATTTCGTGATCAAAGGTTTGGAGGGGTCTGTGCCCCACGTAACCATTTTTTCCAGTAAAATACGAAACACGTATTCCCTCATTTTACGTCTGCAATATCTGTGCACAATTTCGTTCACTTCGGTCCACCTCTTCTTGCCTTTCGGGCGTCAACTTTCAAAATTTTGAGTAGGGGCTTTTGCCCCCCTAAAACCACTTTTCCGCAGAAAAACACGTATTCGTTTATTTTGTGTGTAGTATCTACCTGCCTATTTTTTCAAAATCGGAGTGCTACACTTGGGAGGTATTACTTGTGAGTCATAATGTTATATACATCACTTTTACTCTTCTAATAGAAGCAAACCCTTGACCCCCAAGCGTTACCGGACCAAATGTTCTTTGGACGAAATGTGCTTTGAACTAAACATCCCTGGACGAAATGTCCCTTGGACCAATTGTCTTTTGGACGAAATGCCCTTTGGACCAAATATCTTTTGGACCAATTGTGTTTTGGACGAAATGTTCTTTGGACCAATTGTCTTTAGCACCAATTGTGTTTTGGACGAAATGTCCCTGGACCAAATGTGTTTGGACTAAATGTCTCTGGACGAAAATCCTTTGGACGAAATGTTCTTTAGACCAATTGGCTTTTGGACGAAATGTCCTTTGGACCAATTGGCTTTTGGACGAAATGTTCTTTAAACCAATTGTGTTTTGGACGAAATGTCCCTGGACCAAATGTGTTTGGACTAAATGTCTCTGGACGAAAATCCTTTGGACGAAATGTTCTTTGGACCAATTGGCTTTTGGACGAAATGTCCTTTGGACCAATTGGCTTTTGGACGAAATGTTCTTTGGACGAAATGTTCTTTAAACCAATTGTGTTTTGGACGAAATGTCCTTTGGACCAAATGTCTTTTGGACGAAATGTCCTTTGGACCAATTGTCTTTTGGACAAAATGTTCTTTGAAGAAATTGCCCTTTGGACCAAATGTCCCTGGACCAAATGTGTTTGGGCTAAATGTCTCTGGACGAAAATCCTTTGGACGAAACGACCCCCAACTACCCACTGTCCCATTCTGTTCTGCGCATTGTAGACAGCATCTTCTGAACACTGGTGAGCTTGTGTACGTTTTACTTTCAATATCTCCATTTTTCTTCTTCTGAATCTCCATTTCTAATGAAAAAAGCTCAGGTATTTTTGGATTTTGATATTTGCAATTGTAAGAGTGGCAATAGCAATAGGAGTTCAATTTTGAGATACAGCTTATGAGCTTTTAGAGGAGCTAACTGCTGGAAAAAAATTTTGAATCACCTGTAATATATGAATTATTATACCTAGTATAAAAAACTGAAAGTAACTATGTCTGCGTGATTATCACCGTCAAATTGCAAAGTCAAATGAAATGACATTTTTTATATAATCAGGCCCCAATCCCAACTGGGAAGTTATCATACGCATATCACTTTCATTATAACACATATCCTTAGTGGGGAGTAGGTGTCCGAATTTTTGCGAAAAACTAAGTATCTTACAAGCCGTTCAACTTAGAGAGCTTAAATTCAGTATACAACTCTTTACTAAAAATAAACAGAACGTGTCCTGGCATTTTTAAAAATGTATTTTTTGAGCGGGGGGGGGATTTTCTATATATTGGAAAATGGTGGTGGGTTGATTTGTAAAAATTATCGAAAACGATTGATATTAGTTAAGAAACTAATTGAGGAATGAAAACTACAGTCCTTTGCATTTTATACCCACTGCTTTCTAATATAATAATTGCTGAAGCTGGTGTTTAATATATGGATCGTTCAGAGCATAAGGCAATCAAACCATAAAGTTGTGAGAAAAATAGACATAACATTTGTATTCCAAGCTTAATTTCATGAGCATTTTAAATTAGTACGGCATGCTTAATTATATGGAAAACTAGTTTTTCTTTCTTTTCTTCTTACGTTGGTCTACTTTATCTTGATTTGATACTTTCAAATTTCATCCTGTTTTCTACTGAAATGTATATGTAAGCCAAGAAAGAAATAATTATATATGATAAATTTAAATTCATCTTAATTTGGAAGATGAGAAACACTTTACCATTGTATATCGTAAAGGTCAGATCCACCGGTTTTGTAACAGAGCGGTGCTTGAGCGATTGACGGTAGGAATTCAAACTCCGATAAGTGAAAATTTCACAGTCTTGTTTTATTTCAAGTGTAACCTCTTTAGTCAATGGAGAGAAGGACGTGGATCATGGGTCAGAGTTGATTGCGTTGGTGGGTCGGAGTTGGTCACAATGGTTCAGAGTGGTTCATAGTTGGTTGTGGGTCAATTCTATATTCTACCATTAATTTCATAATTCGCAATCACCCTGTCCTTTAGCTTAAAAGACACAATCGTGGAACGTAGAATTTAATATTAGTGATGTAATAAACCCATAATGGGTCGCTTCTTGTTTTACCTTGGTGTATTATACTTTTGCAATGGTAAGACAAGTGTTTACCTCTTCTGGGTAGTTTCACAGTTTCACATTTGTAGAGGTGGTCAAGGATTTTTCAATGAAGAATTTATTACCATCTTGAACGCTCGCTATTTTGCACAAGTTAGCATAAAGACTCGGGACTCTTACCATTTTTTTAAAAAAATTTAGTAATACTTTTAAATGACATACTACTTGATTCCCCTTACCATTTTCAAATTTTGAGTTGCACCCCTCCTGAGACCCACCGGGGATCCTTGGGGCAAATCTTTTTCCTCGACACGGGGTACCTTTGAAATTATAAAATACATGTTTTCCGGTGTTGACATCTGTTTCATCGTTTCAGACTTTTATTAGTGTCAACGGGCTTCATGGATACCATGCTTCTTTATTCTCTTAGTTTTCAGATACAAGCCCCCATGTCGTAAGCGTCAGTGGACCACCGATGCGCAACTGGCGACATTTCGCCAAAAGTTGGTGATCCCGCAGCTACGATCCGTGGTGGCCCCACTTCGGTTTTGAAAATTATACCACCAGCGGCAGAGACTCAACGAAACGCCAACGAACCACAAAATTTCTCCCCCAAAATATGTTAAATCGCCCATATGCTTGATTTGTTTATATTCAGGTGAATGTAAAAAACACTAGGGGAGAAAAGCAAGTATCCCAAGGTGGGCACGAACCTTCAACCTTAAGTTTACTTGCCGCATATTCTTCTGACTTCGCCCCGGAATCGATGAAGAAAATCTCGCATGTAGAAGGATAAATTATTGAGGTCTTAATTTAGCCAATCAAACAAATCCCTCTATCTCGAGTTCTGTGAGATGGTATTCTGAACCGTTTCGAGATTTATTGCTTTCTGGTGGGGTACTATCTATGTGCAAAATTTGAGAAAATCGCCGACGCGCACCTTCGGAAACTCTCCTCTTTAGTGCAATGTTGACAAGAGATGGTGTGGGTCAATGAAACCTTGATCCACAAAATACTGACCCACTACACATCGTGACCCACAATGACTCAACACCCAACGTGACCCATTCACCCACCATGACCCACTCTGACCCACCACCAACTATAAACAACTCTGAACCATTGTGACCAACTCCGACCCACTAAAATACATCGTCATTAAGTTTGATCCATTATCCACGCCATTTTCTCTACTGACTTAAGAGGTTATATTTGTAATAAACCAATTTTTTCCAGTAGTTAGCTCCTCTAAAAACTCATAGCCTGCATCTCAAAAGCCAAGCAGTAAGTCCTATTGCCATTGTTACAACTGGAAATATCAAAATCCAAAAGAGCCTGAACTTCTTTCTTCATTACAACCAAATGAAAAAAAGAAGAAAAGTGGAGGTCTTGAAAGTAAAACGTAGACAAAGTTGCCAGTGTTCAGAAAATGCTATCTAGAAGGTACTGAGCAGAATGGGTTGGTGGCTCAATGGGTCAGTGTGAGTCACAGTGATGGTGTTTCGCAGTGGGTCACGCCTTGCTGACCTACGATCCACTGACCCACTCATAAATCTTGACCCATTTGACCCACCGACCAACTCAATCTCTGATTTTACATTTAGTATATCATTTAAAAGACGAAACATACATCTACACAATTTTTTCTCGATTGCGAAGGCTAGCTTGATACATATACTAGTTGAGATGGTAATTTCTTCTTAAGGTGAGAAATTGATATGATTAAAGAGCCCATCTTGAAGTGGTTACAAACCACATTCCAAAGTTATTAGAAACGCTTTCGCGACCCCAGAAAACTGTTACTTCGACAAATATTTAAGTAAGTTTTTACATTTTATTAATCATATCTCCAAGCCCCTCATCCTGTAAAGATGGGGATGAATTTGGATATAACGCCATTGAGTGCCTCACTACTCATCTCAACGACCGAGAAAACAATGGATAACACTCTACAATCAGTCATTTTACACTATTTTTACATGCCGCTCTTCCAACTTCAATCCCTTGAGGTATCTGAATTTCACAATATTTTTTCCTTAGGTTGAAAGTAATATGTCTCCCATGGTAGGTAAAATTTGCTCCAGACATTCCGGAGTTTCGCTGGAATATACACGTATACATACATCAAAACATTTAGAGCTGTGTGAGCAATGCTTTTGATGTTGCTCCTGTAAATTCAAAATCCAGGAGGCATAGTCGCCCATACCAAAACGTGGCATTAAATGACATTGTGTTTGTAACAGTGTCACGAACTCAAACTATGGATTTGACACTAATCTCAGTCACTTGAGACATTTTATTTTTCATCCTTTATCGCCCGCCATAATAATGGGTTTTGAATCAATTGAATTGATTTTGAGTTTAACGTCCCGTCAGCAGTGAGGCTATATGAGACGTAGACCTACTAATTAACGCGAACTACATGAGCTCTCGCTGGGGGCCGAATCTGGGTCTCCCACACCGAAAGCGTGTACGCTATACGCTTAACCACAAAGGAGCTTTACGATGAGAGTTAAATTTGGACTTTAACGCTTTCGGAGTTGTAATTATTAATTTCTGCAACAACGAGAACTATGGATTCGACACTAATATCGATCGCTTTTACTTTATATATATTGGCGGAGAGAAAGGGACCACATCCATATACAAAAGCCTTGCAGATTATTGAACTGAAATCCTTTGGAAAGAAATCCTATTCTGCCTTCTTTCTCGAGTATAAAGAAGTCTCTTAGACATGACTTCGTGTTCGTAAATTTCCTGTTTACATAGTTTTGGGGATCGGGAGTTTTGTGTCTGTAACGAAGATTGGAGTTTGTATAATAATTTCTGTTTATACCCGAATAGTCTTTTTACCTTTCAGAAAGCGTAAATCACTTGCTGTAATGAGAAATTTCAGAAGTAACTTCCGATGACAAATAGCTCCAAATAAATACACTACATAATTTATTCATTGCGATGATATTATTTTCTTAATTTGTGTTTAACATTCACATATATCATAGAATACCAACGTACTGTGAACACCTGTTATATTTTAAACATAATAATCACTTTGTTCTGCAATGATTGTATGTTATATATATACAAATGACGTATTTTAATGTAATTATTTTATATAATTTTTCATGCATTGCGGAAAATAGAATTTCATAAAAAACTGACTCAGATGAGAATCGAACCCTCGACCCTACGATTTGAAATCCAACGGCGTACCACTGAGCTATCACAAGCGCTCCACGAATAATACTTCTAGCGATATATAGCGGTATTTAAGATAATAATTACATTCATATCCACTGCAAACGCTGTTTTTGTTCTACTTTGACTTTTATTTTAGTACTCAGGAGAGAATAATGTTCTATGTCTTAACTTTAACCATTCTTTTACATATGGAAAGATTCGTTTACGTATCTAAATATTCCATTAAATATGGAGAGCAAAATGACAAACAAGCATGTGCTGGCATTAATACAGTTTCGAAATATTGTATCATTAAGTATTTCAATCAATGTTGCTTTTTTATATATAATTGGTAACAAGTCTTATTATATTTAAAAGAAGAAAAACACATCTGCAAGATTTTTCCCGATTGCAAAGGTTGGCTTCGAGGTTCGAACCTGGTTTACTTTTTCCCGAAGATACCCGAAGTTGGACTTAGAAAATTTTTGCCTCGAAACAGCAATAAAGAATGCGCTCAACCTTTTTGAGACAAGGTGTACATTAGGATAGGGCTCAAACTACTGCACAATTAACAGCAGATTTAACTGACAAAGCACGAGTATGTCTAAGCATATAGTTACCATACGCTGTTAGATATTATGTATGAACTTCTGTACCCGACGTCTCACACATGTACATGTTAATTGCACGGCATCGTCGA
Source organism: Thermobia domestica (assembly GCF_964235325.1). NCBI lineage: Eukaryota > Metazoa > Arthropoda > Insecta > Zygentoma > Lepismatidae > Thermobia > Thermobia domestica. The sequence continues at coordinate 189,086,310 of NC_137459.1, read as the reverse complement.
TTACGATTGAAACTGGCACATGCCCTTTGTCATTGGACTGCCGAGCAACGCCACAACGTTGCATGGTTCGATGTGGTTCATCGTACTCCGATGAATCACAATACTGCCTTCATCACATTTATGGAAGGATCAGAATCCGTCCTCTTCCAGAGGAACAGCTGCCTAAGACGTGCACACTAGAACAATAGAAACGTGATAAATTCATTATGATTTGAGAACCTTTACATGGTCATCACGTGTCCTGAACTGCTTGTGGAGGCACCATGACGCCTTCTAGGTATCGGTAGGTCATTGCTAATCATGCACAACAATGAATGTTAGACATGATTCCAGCATGGCATCTTTCAGAAGGACAACGCTCCTTGTAGAAAAGCCAACGTTATGCTGCACCGGTTCGACGAGCACAGTGGTCAATTTCAATTGCTGCAATGGCCCCCAAACTCACCCGACCATAACTTAATTGACCATGTTTGGGATGTCATGGAATGTCAGATCCGAGATCATCGTGGAATTTACAGGAATTAAGTGACTTTTGTGTGTGGAGATGCGGTGCACCATGCCTCTAGGCACTATCAAAGTTTCATTGCTTCTATGTTAAACAGCACTGGTGCTTTCCTATTAGGGGTCGTTCACATATTACGTAACACGACAAAGGAAAGGAGGGGAGTTCGGCCTTGCGTTACAAAGTGTGACTAGTGGGAAGGAGGGGGTTAACGTCTTCATTACGTAACGCATGCTTTTTTTGTTGTAATTTTTATTTTTATTATCAAGTTTATATGTAATCATTTAAACAAATAATTTTATTAAGTTCTTTTCATTTTTATAAATAAATAAATAAATAAATAAATAAATATTTATATTGTTTTGAGAAATTGCAAATATAGAGGAAAGTTGCCAATTATGGGGAGGTTTTTTTATAAGGCTTCCTGCTTAAACATGATTTGTAGAAAATATGTGTAACTTCCGGTAATGCTGTACAGAAACCTTGTTCGTCTATTCTACATATGGAAATGTGAGAAAAAACAATAGTCACAGAATAAAAAAATAAAAACAAACAGTATTGCTGTTCCCCATATTAGGCTACCGGGGTTCCTAATATGGGGATGCTGGGGTTCCTAATATGGAGCTATGACATATAGATGCTTACATCAATATTACTTGCATAAAGCAAGGACACACAACCTTTCAGAGAAACTATTGTGATAAATACGGGAAAATGAAATAAGAAGAGAAAATATGAAGATATAATATGATTGTATTGACGTTATTGTTGATCAAAAATAAAATAGATCTACATTGTTCTAAAGCTGGAAAAACATTAGGTCTAATACAAAACGTTAATACAAATCATTACGCCTACATAACTGTGAAGAAAAATAATTTCAGATGCAGAACACAATATCTTGGAAATATTTAAAGAAACAAATGCATTTATAATAAATGGTTGCTTGAAAATAGTTTTTATATATAAAAAAAAAAGTATTTTCCCATTTCTCGTATTCAATTAAATGATAGACGAAACATAAAAAATGCGTCTCTTCCTTTTTACTGAAGTTGGAAATCTAGAAAAACTTAAAAGCCTGATACTTTTTCACTCAAATTGTAAATCCACACACAAAAAAGTCATCTTCTTTTCATGTATACTACTTAAATTGTAAATCTACGAGAAAAAAAAGAAACACTGTTTGCTTTGCACTGAAATTAAAACTCCACAAACCATAATTTCACTTAGAGCAACATCTTTCACAGACGAAAATGTCATCATCGACGCCTGCACACAGAACATGATCCCACCGTGAACATACTGCACATTGAATCCACTCTTCACCTTCACGATCTTCGGAAAATAGTCCATTGCAATAGAAACACTCAGCTTCTTCTTTGTTATCTTCGTCGGACACATCCGACAATTGCATATATTTCCAGTTAGATGAACTACTGGAATCTTGTTGTGGCAAAGACCTAAGCTGGAATCGTTTACTTTGTAAATTATCCGCTTCTCTGCACTCTTTGGCTGTCTTCTTTGGCTGCTTCATCTTCTTTATTTGTCTTCCGAGGGATCCTCCTTTCTCGTCGATAGAAGAAATATTTTGCTTGAAAATGCCTTTTCTTTTCTTCGATGCTGAAGTTCCGCATTCTGTTCGTTTTTTAGTCTCTATTTTGGTTTCCCTTTGGCATTCTAAACCTCGTTTGTAAGGTGAACTTGTGATAATTTGGGCTGATCCAGTTCGAGATTGCTTGTAGTTTTGTCGAACAGGACGTGCTGGAATAGGGGAAATATCATGTGCTGTCACAGTACATGTAGGTGATGGCAGTTCTACAGTTTTACTTGAACCTGGTGTGCTTGGCTCAGAAGAGTTTCGGACCTCGATGGAAATCCTTTCTGGTTCTGGTGGTATGGTAGCAGATACTGACCTACATGGATCGGATGTGTTTGCTTCGGAAAGTTGCCCGTCCTCGACGGAAATCCTTTCCGCTTGGGACGTTATCGTAACAGCTACAGACCTACAACTATCACTTGGTGTTTCATATTGGAGGAAGTCATGAGTTCTGAAAATATGTCTATTAGTCGGAAATAGGCCTGCTCTTTTGAAACCACTAGCTGCATTTTCGGCTGTTGCTGCTCTCATGTACGCATTTCCAAATAATTCGCCAACCTGATATATAGTCACAACACGTCCTGGATTCATTCGCAACCAGCGTTCTATTTCCTGCCTGTAATAGCACTTTAATGGTCCCATAAATGTTAGATCCAAAGGCTGCATCTTATGGGTGGAGTGTGGCGGTAGCGATATAATGGTAACATAGTTCTCGCGTCCTAGATTTATGACATCTAAGTTCCGTACATGGGAGAAATGGCCATCTAAAACCAGAACCACTGGATCTTCTTCTGTAGGCTTGACATAGTTTATAAAATGTCGGAACCACTCTGTAAATATATCACTTTGTATCCAACCAGATTGGTGACATGCATAAATAGAACCAGGTGGGGTTCCATTCATCAGTTCAATTTTCATATTCTTGCGTGGGAATACGAGTAGCGGTGGAACGTAATTTCCTGTAGGGCTCATGCATGTCACTACTGTGATAAGAGTGCCTCTTTCAGCCGACTGGAGAGCAGAAATCTGGCGTTTTCCTTTAAGAGCAATGACTTTGGTGTGTTTACTTTGCACAACGGAAATGCCAGTTTCATCGCAATTAAACAATCTTGATGGAGAATGCTTGATTTTATCCATAGCCGGTTCAAATATGTCAAAAAATTTATCTACTGCTTCAGGAGTAAATGATGTAGCTCTAGAATGTGAGAGACCCTGTGGCGTTCTAATCGATAGCTGGGGGTGACGTTTAAGAAATTGTTTCAACCATTTTTTACCTGCCATCTTCTCTGTCCGGGAAAAAGGATTCGGAATTTCATTTCTGACAGCCAATTGGTACGCTAAACGTCGTACATCCGTCATTGACAAGCCAAATAACTGTTTTTCCATATTAATGCAATGATCCACAAGGTCCTCTTCAATATGTAACGGGAGAACGTGCTTCCTACCTAATTTGGTTACCCTCGGCGCAGTATCCTGGCCTGATTCAATGGCTTGAGTTACATATCTTTCTAATGTTGTTTGTGGTACATTATAAATACGAGAGGCCTTGAAACTTCCCATTTCCTTCTTCATCACAGAGGAAACAGCTGCGTTCATATTCTCTTGCTGCCATTGTTTCCTTTTCGGCATCTAAAACAGACAGAAAAGTAGGTCTATCCTCAATATCCAGAATAAATTAATGGTTCGTAATTTGGGGAGCCCCATATTAGGAACTTCTCACCACCCCATAATAGGCAACTTTCGTTGACATTTTTCTCACGCATATATCAACAATTAGTAAATCTAGAAAACACGATATACACTATTTACTATGAGATTCGTTTTCTACTCTAGCGCGTAAGATAGTGTAATTGAAAATTTCTTACCTTTACAGCGACACACAGACCTTACTTCCGAGACGGTGCAAATTTTCTCCTGCACACCAAACACTTCCATTCGACTGAGACAAAGAAACTAATTGCGACGCCACCTAGCTTAGGCCGTGTTGCCAGTTCGTGACACTAATTTACCGTTCACGCAATTTCTCTTCCACAAAATTCCCTCGTTTATGAGAAATCCCACCTCCCCATATTAGGCAACCTCCCCATATATAGCAACTTTCCTCTACTGCCTATGTAAACTGAATCATGCAGAAGGAATTCGAAGGAGCTACTAGCCACCAGCATGACTTGTGACGAACCCTATGTGTAATACAATACAACAACACTCCGTTTTGTGGCTATTACCGCAATGCATTTACGACATACGAAGCTTTTCTAGAGTTAATTGTTAGTGATTGTAACCGCCGCTTGAAAATGACCTCGCGTTCCCACTCGTATCGCTGTTTCTGAGAATAGATTTAAAACTTTTGATTTGAATCATCACCCACTCTATTCTTCTTAGGGATTTCGTTTGTGAAACAGAAGAAACTGTTTTTCGTGAAATAATATTTTACGCAACAGAACGATGCGAGAATAAATAAGATATTAAAAACCTGAATTTGTCCGACATCCATCTCGTACTGAATTTTTTGAACTTAGAATCTCAATTTTCCTAGAAAAATTGAGTTTATTCGCATTCTGGGGTTGATTTAGGAGAAGAATAACTTGAAAAGGAGTAAACTTAAGTCCAAAGATGATGCTCGCAAGCTTGTTCACAAACGAGATGTCCCTGCTCCTTCACGTGTGTAGCCACGTCGAATCTGTGGTCGACAGGAAGAGAACTTCTTTATATCGTCGATACTGGGGAATTTCAAATACAGGAAGCATCCTGGATCCCAGAGAAAGATGTCGATGTCAATTATCTAGATCCTGTTTCACCTGCATATCTTCCTGCAGTACTGCCTTCTTGCCAATCATCGGTCACCTAAGAGGAAGGGTACGATCTGCTTGGGAAAACGACAGTATGCAATTTCGAAGAATTAAGACTGGTTAATTAAACAACCTTATACACTTAAAATATTGTTACGGTTCCACCATTTTCTACTACTTCGATTCGTTGGCGAAAAAAAAAAAAAAAAACCACTACAAATATATCCAGATACAAGCATTGCGTAGTAAAAAGTTGTAGCATTAAAATTAGTCTTTTATTGCAATGACCTCCAAAATAAGTAAAATTACTGAAAAATAAAAAATAACAATCAAGGAGCATTACATAACAAAGGGGCAGGCATTCGGGCTTGCGTTACGAAGTGTGACAAGGTAGGAGAAGGTAAAAATTGGTCAAAAACAGCGGTACGTAACATGTGAACGGCCCCTTAGCCAAAGGTGAACATACACTATACTATTTAGGTGGTCATAATGTTTTGGCTGCTGAGAATGTATATTATCTATCTATCTATCTATCTATCTATCTATCTATATATATATATATATATATATATATATATATATATATATATATATATATATATATATATATATATATATATATATATATATATATATTAGGGTGGTCCTTAATTACATGGCGAAATTTCTTTTTCCGAATTTCTTTGCTCCCAACCCCTAGATTGGTTCCATGTCGGACCCAATTTATCCAAGAAAAAAATGGGCTCAATCGAAGAATATTTAACCGACCCCCAAGCGACCTAAAGTTTGACTGCATATCCAATATGTTAATATATAGGAAAAGTCTGGAATAAGCCCTTCTTACTTTAAAGCGGCTGAAGGGAAAGGGACCAAATCTTGGATACAGGGATTGGAAGTAATCTACATCTAACCCTAAGAAATAACATGATGGGGCCATTTTGAAGTAAGCAATTTTGTATTCGGGCCCAAAATTTTAAATGGAAATGATGGCGCATTCGTAGTCTTTGCGTAAACAGCGCGAAGCTGACTTCGGGGATAATGCCATTGCATTGCATAAATTGTTTACACTTCATAAAAAACTACACATTCAACAGCTCTGTGTGCGAAGAAACTAAAACAAACAATCGCATAGGAAAACAATCGTACTTTCTCGAAGCCTTCAAATAAACGGACTGAGCTGAGCATTGCTGTTATCGTTTCAGTGTTGCCAGGTATGCATTTTACTAGTTCCCTTTCTAAGAGATAAATAACCATTCTGAATATTTTTTTCAGTGATAAATTGGAACATATTATTTAAATTATTGATTAGGAAAGTATCATATCTACTTTTTCTTGCACTACAGAGAAACGAATGTGCATTTCTTTCTTTACTTTATGGTTTAATTCAAATAAGGGAAACTATTCAACAATCTTATAAATCTGCAGCCCGTACAGAGGCATAAACTCACAGAATATTAAGTTTTATTTCTTCGGAGCTTTTATTTTCCATAGTTGATAATTATTACATGTTCAGAGATAAGTGGAAAATAAAGGCAGACATCTGTTTGTCGTCAAAAGCTACCTCAAAATGATATATCATACGAGGTCATTTCTATTTAAAATTTTGTGCCCGAATCCAAGATGGTGGACGTAAAGATATGCCTCATCTCGGTCACTACTCAGTCTCAGGTATGGATCTACTTCTACAACCTCTATCCAAGATACGATTCCTTTCCCTCAGCCATTTTTAAGTTACAAGAGTTTATTACAAACTTTTGCCATATACTATACATTGTAAATGCATTCAGATGTTTAGATCGTTGGGGGTCGGTTAAATATTTTTCGATTGAGCCCATTTTTTTCACAGATTAATTTGGTCCGACATGGAACCAATTTAGGGGTTGGGAGCGAAGAAATTCGGAAATCGAAAATTAAGGACCACCCTAATATTATATATATATATATATATATATATATATATATATATATATATATATATATATATATCACACTATGAACTGGCTATACAGCTAGTGTATGTGCCTTTGGCACGGAACACCTGGATTCGATTCCGGTTAGAACGCATGTGGTTTCAGTCCCGCGTTAAGCTATAGGTCCACGTCTCATATAGACTTGGTACTAAATGAGACGCTAAATATCAAATCAATCTCTGCGTTGCTGATCTCATATTTTTTGGGATTATTTATATGTCAGTATTGTTTACTCAGTTTAGCTGTCTGTGAAGAAGGAGAAACATCTGTTCTCATTAAAAACTAAGTGAAATTTCGTTTTTTCCAAGCTTCTTGCCAGGTGATGCCTTATGAAATAAGTATTCAAAATATAACACTTAAAAATAAAATAAAATAAGTAAAAGGAGTTTATTACACAATAATGTATAAAGTTATAGGAATAGAAGGAAATTGCATGAGGAATGACATTGTAATTCTACTTGAAAATCAGTAATGGGTCAATTTGACCCATCTCATCTCTCTAGTGTCAATTGATTGTTTAATTCTGTGTCATTTTAATTTTTATTAATCATTAGTTTCTATTAAAACAATAACTTTCCATAATAATCGATTAATTTTTGCAACGCCCTTAATTTTATCTATTAAATTATACAGTAACGCTCACAAATCAGAAAATGAAATGAAATTTTGAAGTTTTACGTCCCACGTTTATACCGGCTAGGCTAAAAGAGACTGTGATGATGAAAAATTGAATGAAATGGTGGAATGAGAGTATGTGCGAGGAAACGTGAGAACCCCGAGAAAACCCACGCACACGGTGTTTGTGCACCACAAAGTTCACTTGGTGCTAGCTGGGATCGAACCCAGTACCCCGTGCACCAGAGGTGAACGCTCCACCACTGAGCCACCGCGGCCTTTACTCACAAATCAGGGCAATTCACATTGCATACTAATGATAATCATAATTTTGAATCAATTGAAACTAATTTTAACATTTCCTTTTTTCTCCCATTAATTTCTAATTATTTTATAATAAGCTCCATTTTTAATCCATTACTTTTTTCATTAATTTTTCCAACTATGGCAAATGAATAGTCTTCCGAAAAAATATATTTTACAAATTTATAATAAATTGAAAATAGTTTTCATATTTGAATTTTAACCCAATCTTGATGTATGTATTAACATTTTTAGATTAGTAACGTCTGCTATAAATTAATTACGAATCGCAAGAATAACGACGTCAAATTTAGTTTTCTAGAAACTTTATTTATATATATATATATATATATATATATATATATATATATATATATATATATACAGTGGCGGATCCAGGATATGATCAAGGGAGGGGCTAAACCATAGTTTGCCGTTTTATCCAGTGTAAAGCAGGATTGAAGCCCATTTTATCCAGTGTAAACCTGAGCGTCAAGAGGGGGGGGGCTACAGCCCCTATAGCCCTCCCCTAGGATCCGCCACTATATATATATATATATATATATATATATATATATATATATATATATATATATATATGTATGTATGTATATGTGTGTGTGTGTGTGTGTGTGTGTGTGTGTGTGTGTGTGTGTGTGTGTAATACTTCTTGTAAGGCTCTTTGTACGTCAAGTCCTTCAAATGTAAATTTTGTTATGCAGGGGCATTATTATTTGTAAAGATCTCGCTACATTAGTATAATTAAAATATTTTCTTTTCAGTAGGATTTATCAAATATAAATCGAGTATTTTTTATGTTAAAAATTATTATGTAAAGTATAAATAGTAGCCCTATTCAAAAATTAGAGAAAAAGGAAAGAAACACAATAGTGTTATGAAATGTGTGTTCCGTGTAATCTAAAATTGTGGATTATTGAAGAAATAAGATACAAGACTATTGACGTAAGCACAGGTAAGCAGAGAATACTTCAGACACTGAGCTGGGGATCAAACCCAGGATCTTCCGATTATAAGACCAACTTCTGTTATTGCATCTCATTATTCGGTACAGAAGGGAAGATATGTATATTTTCATGAAAACAGGAAAGAGAAAAAACTCTTTTACGTTTAAAATAGTTTATATTAATTTTCTTGATAAAAAATAACTGTGAAAAACACCAATATATTTTGAAATACAAATGCGTTCTGTCTGCGGTACCATAACTAAGTTTATAAAATGATAAAATGGTCTTAAATAAGTAATATAAATTATTTATTTTTGACGGAGAACTTAAATATCAATTTTCACTTCTAACTTCAGTGACTCTTTTTTAATGACGAGGCACCTTTTGACCACACTAGATGTGAAATTTCTAAAAATCATCTTTAGTAGGTGCCTATGTTATACAAGTAATGCCCTACCCTCTAAATTTCGCGTACATGTAATGAGGACTTCAGCAATGTAGGCTGAGAGATGAGGAATCAGTCAACCAGGTCTTCCACATATAAATATTCTATTTTAAATTGCAACTATTATTTTGTGGGTATTTTAAGTAATACAAAATTATCTTTAATATCAAATTTTAAAAGATTTAAAAAAAAATAAATATTTCAAGGATTGGTTATGTCTTTTGTATGGATTACATAATTCGATCACTGTAGCAATCGTGGGGTGTTATTGAGTGATTTATCACGCTTCTAAATTGCCAAATCGATGAACGTGAGTAGATTTGGCGATTTCTGGAGGATATCTGATATCTTCATATGCCGTTCTTACAGTGAAGCATGGAGACGACGTTATGATACTGGATTGTTTAGCTGTCATGACAAGTGTGAAGAAATTATTGAAAATTCATTGCTGTCTATCCCGGGGCAATAACGAATCTTTCTACTTGGACAACACACCTTTTTTTTTTTTTTTTTTTTTTTTTTTTTGTAATATACTGGAATAACATATGGAAAATCAGGTGTATCAAATAGACTGCTCTTATACCACTAACGTAATTTTATTCAGAACATTTCAGAGAAATAGAAACGGCGCATTCAGTTCAAGTTCATATGACCTTTATTGATAGAGTTGATCATCGCACTCCAAGCAGACTGAAATAAATTCTCATTTGCTATCGTAGCGACTTCTGACAAGTAAGGAAGATGAATTACTACTATAATACAAGAATTTACCAACTAGTTAGTTCTTTTTCTTCCTTGAAAAGAATTATATATTGGGTGCATACAGTATGTGTGTATATATATATATATATATATATATATATATATATATATATATATATATAGGAAACAGGTCATAATAAAAGCTAATTTAGCTGAATAAAAAAGTAACTTGTAAAAGGAAATGACGCTGATTATTTATTTACATATCTTTCATGGAAATAGATGTTACATTTGGAAACATAAATAATTAAATCTTGAATATCTATATAAATACTTTATGATACATCAAAATTATTTTTGCTACACTAATAGGTAGCTATTGTATCAAAGCAGAAAAAATCCCACTTATAGATGAACTTTGTTCAATACATTATATTTGTCTATATTAACATATATTTCATGAAACTGAAAAACACCAAGTGTTTATGTACTTATGATGCATCAAGTTAGCATGACCTTCGGTGTACTTTTCATGGCACTAAGGTAGTGTCTGCTGTGGGCTTTTGCATATTCACAGAATACCTCGAAACAAACCTTGAAGTCAAATCACAAATCACATAGATGTCTTAAAAGGAACTCGTACACAGAAACACGCAAACATTCACACAAGTGACACATGCACAGAATCATCCAAATGAAAACACTCAAGGAGTATTATTGCTCACGAATATACAGGGCCCATGGATAGGTAATATAAAGATCTGTGTTGTTATAGAATAACTATTTTATATATAAAGTGACTTATTTGCATGCCTCCCATGTTGCATTCATCCCACAATTTGGAAAACTTCCTTCCTTTAAAAGTACCTCACCAACCCACAACAAAGGACACTCAACTTTTGGTATGGACCCATTTTGCCAATGTAACTTTCTAACTTCAGCTTTGTAGGCAAGCAAGACTTCCTGAGTAATTATTTATCGACTTGAAACCAAACGAAGTCAAGGATAAGCCCCATTCGTAGCCTCGTAGATAGGATTCTTTGTAATGTTATCAGAAAAGGAGTCTGGCAACCCTGGCATTGCCTGATGTTGCATTCTGCGCTGAGATCGAAATACCTTTTTCCTACTTCCGGCACCAGACGAATTTAGGTCAGTAAAAGTAGTGAAAATGGTAGTTACGGAATCTGACATATGCATTTTCTTGTGTTTAAAATGAGAGCTTTGCTTAGCGATCGTACTCATTTTAGGAATAAACAGAGCCATAACCATCACTGTCGCTAAAATAACCAATGCGACACAGACGGTGGGTTCAGTATAATGCTCAGGTACAAAAGAGTACACCAAACCCCAAATTACAAGCACCGGCATCGTTAACAAAGCTGCGAGGGTCACCCATCTTCCCTCCTTGTAATTCCGTCTAATTTTTAAAACTGATAACCCATACAGAAAAGCTATAATGACCAATATTGCAATGTACAAATGTAACAGTAAGAAATCGGTCTGAGGCATATAACAGTATGGTGAACCATCAGCATCAACTCTAAAGTGGGGCCGATTCGTTAGAAACCACTGCACTGTAATTACAACTTGTACCAATACAATAAAGAAGAGAATGATATACTGGTTGATATAAGATATTCTTCCACCTAAACCCAACAATACCAGAGACCTCAATTGCATTACCTTTATAATTAAGATACCATAGCAAAGACTCATGGCAATAGGGTACAGAAATACTCTCAATGCACACTTGAGTTCGCTACCAGGAAGCACGAATAACACGACGCTAGAATAAATTGCCATAACTCCAATGAGTAAAATAATTCCTAGTGATTGATTACCAGCCAGTGTACCATCACATATCTTGATCAAAACATAAATCAACATGAAAAGAGTGATAAAGGTACCCACAGCCGCTACAGCTACCATGACAGTGGCCCAAGTCCTTGAAATATAACTTTCCGGAGTAACGCGTCTTGCATTCACGTGTGATTCTTCCTCTCCACCAACTAGTCTATTGTTGACTCCAATGCTCTGTATACCTTTCACAGCAGCATCTTCAAAACTAGCTAGCACTGCATCTTTCTTAAAGAATTCTCTCATCGCAACTTTAGGAAAAGAATCCACTTCAGTGCTTAAATCTACTTCGAATCGTCGACCCTGTTTCCCTGGAGCAACTGTTGTCTTCTTACCTTCCTTCACCAGATTTACGTTAGTGGGTAAAACACTTGAGTCGATAGTCAAGCCCTGGTCATCCGAGTACCAACCAATCTGTAAAATGAAATAAATTTTCTATAAAACTTCCTTTAATAATTACTTCAGAGTATTAAATATACGTCGCCCCAATTGTTCAACATTTACAGTGACAGTTTAATGAAGGAAACATTAATGGGAATTAAAGATTTCAAGATTGGAGGACAGATCATTAATAAGATCAGATATGCCGATGTTACAACTATTATAGCTAGAACCGAAGAAAGACTACAGAAGATGATTGACAAAATAGTTGACAGTGGGAAACTATGTGGAATGGAAATTAACATCGAAAAACCAAAAGTCATGAGAATATCCCGTAGAAACGCGCCGTTATAGATCAAAGTAGAACAAAGAAAACTTGAAGTCGATCACTTCAAGTATCTAGGAAGTATTCTGACGACAGACGCTTACTGTATCACAAAGATCAGGTAAAGAATTGTCATAGCCAAAGAGGAATTCAACAAGAAAAGATCACTGCTTAACTAGCAGGCTTAATATTGGGCTAAGGAAGAAGTTGGTCAAGTGCTATATATGGAGTATTGAACTGTATAGATCAAAGACTTGGACATTAAGGAAATTTGAGAATAAATATTTAGAAAGCTTCGAAATGTGGTGTTAGGGAAAGATGAATAAGATAAAATGGACGAAGAGTAACAAATGAGGATGTTTCGAAACGGATGGAAGAGAAGAGGACGCTTCTAGCCAGCACCCTTCATAAGAAGGCCAATTGGATTGGACATATTTTGAAGAAATTGTCTTCTTTATACCGCCACAGAAGAAAAGATGGAAGGAAAGCGAGGAATAGAAAGAACACAAGTTATCGATGATTTGAAAAATAGAAGAAAATACTGGGAGTTGAAAGAGGAATCTGAAGATTGAGAAACGTGGAAGAAACATTTTCAGACCCAAACCTAAGAGAACAAAATCCCAGTACCTAACAAAAGGCAGCAGAATATTATTATTATTATTATTATTATTATTATTATTATTATTATTATTATTATTATTATTATTATTATTATTATTATTATTATTATTATTTCGTGTAAAGTAGAAATCACAGTTTGGGTGAAGTGTTAGTACTTCTAAAGTTCACTGAATACACGTTACTGCAACAGCTTCAAGCATATGAATAATTATTCAATTTTCGAAATATCATAATTTTTCCAATATTTGATGGTTGTTTTATGCATTTTTAAAAGAAACATTGCAAATAAAATTAGAAGCCAAGGAAAGGAAAACATTTGTATAATAATTCAACATATTAGTTACATTAAGCTTTAAATTCATATGTTTCAACTTCCATTTGAAAAAAAAATGGCATTACAGCCCACGAAATCTGCTCAGATGGCGTGCGTTTGACTGAGTGGTGCATTGTCAGAGTACGTCCAGCACTCTGGCTTTCTACACTGGAGTTGCTACCTCTTACATCAGGTAGCTAAAAACAGCTATAATATCTAATAACCCCAATCGAATTCAGAAGAAGGAGTGCTATACAGGAACATTTACCTTCCGTATAATCTTTGAAGAAAGGAAATAAAAGCAGCAAAGTTAAAAAAAAGACATTATTAAAGTATTATACTTTCTTATGTTAAAGATTTTATCTAGTTTTCCAAAATACTAAATAAGTACTTATATACATATTATTGATATTATATGTATTGTTTCTTTATTAGCTCATCCTATACACAAATTCACTGTTGCTAGTGCGTTTTTTTCATAACATGTAATAACTTATACATGCGGAAAGATACTTTTTCTCATTAAGAGACATAGTTCAAAAACAATCGGCGTGCATACCTCTATTTATTTAGCAAACCTCCAGATATAAACTTTGAAGTTAGTTGACATAGCATTAATTAAAAATAAACAATAATAGCAACAATACAACAATGGAAAAGAACGCAACCAGGGTATATATTTAAAAGCTACCATCGCCATCAGAATGCAATAGACTATCTAATCTTCTGTTATCGCTGATTAGTATCAGCTTGTTTTTGCTAATATTAAATGGACACAATGTAATTTTGCAACATATTTAAGAAAATATTTTTGATTTTTGGCAATATACATATACGCATATACAAGTATATATGCATTTCAGCTGCTTTGAACATGTAAATAATTTTCAATTTTTCAAGATTTCAACTTTTGTTCCGTAATTGGTAATGAAGATTTTTCAATAAGTATCGAGAAGGAAATCTGAAAAGTTTTATTCTGAGTTGTTGTATCATATTCACTGATAACCATCATTGAAGTACTTCCCTGAATGGTAAATATAATATTCATGTAACTATATTAATTACCTATTCAACTTACTATATTACACAAGAAGAAAATCTTAGAATTTTGGATTAAGAGTTGTCACTGACTCGATAATATATGCAATTGAATTAATAAATAAAGACATCTAGCTAAGTAATTGCTAATTATATGAGACATGAATCTGAATGGATTCTTCCTTTTTAACAGGAAAGATTATTTTCTTTTATCAATAATATCTTTGATTTCTTTCCTTTCTTTGCATTTCAACTTAAGCCTTCACAGTTCTTATAAAAAACATTTTCTTTATATGGCAGTTTCAACTTGCACTTATTGATAAACCAACATGTACAGTAGAAATGAGAAAGAGACTTCTTTAATTAAACAGAGAAGAGTAACGATTAATTTAAAATTATATTTTTATGTTCTAGAAAGCTGAAGATATCAATAGTGATAAACTGAAAATATGCTATCTGTAATTTGTAAAGGAGTAAAATGTGTTTTATAATGAATACTATCGATATAGCAATATTTGTAATTCACGTAACAATATGTTATTAGCGTGGTAAAGAAAACCATTTATGTTCCTGATAAGTATGAAAATTAGAATGATCAAACCAATTCAATAGAATACAGAATACATCATTATTAGAAAATATGAAATGCATTTATTAAAATTACTCCATTTTGAGGAAAATGCTAGACAATGTACTTTAATACTACTTATATATATATATATATATATATATATATATATATATATATATATATATATATATATATATATATATATATATATATATATATATATATATATATATATATATATTCTTTTTTGTATAAATGATTTCTTGAGTATATTACACTTACCCCACTCACATCTCCTGTCGACTTAATATGAAAAACAATGTATTTATTTGAAACAAGTTGACCATCATGAGTCACATGTAGACTAGTGCCTTGAAGTTCAAAAGGAGCCTTGTGCTGAGAGGTGAAACTTAATTGTGAAAGCATGGACAGAATTTCCTGTTGTATGTTGCTGTATGGAACATCTACGCAATGTGTGAGATTTCGACAGTGATCTACTTGCACCAAAAATAGTGCAGCAGAGAAAGCGGATACAGCCTTTACAACAAAGGTCACCTAGAAAAAAAAAATATTTCATAATATTACCTATTTATAGCAGTAGTAGTAACATAGACCAAGCAATCCATTCAAAATGTTGGATAACAGATAAAACTGTATACTAAAATCTCTTCATAACTTTCTATATTAAACTTACTGTCTTGTTTAAATAAATTGAATACTCTTTCTTTCATGGGATGCTCTGTACATTCTCTTCCAAATAGAATTGTATGCTATTAAATGTGTTTGTAGTTTGTCCATTTTAAGTACTTTTTTTTTTCCTTTTTAATAACACTTATATTCTCCAAAACTCTGCAGTAGATGCAGTTGGCAATGCCTCCACCCATGCTTTCTTTACTAAGATAAAATTTTACCTAGCAAACAATGGTTTTCTAGAAACTGTTTTCCAAACCATCATCTTGCACGTTACACCAAAAACAACCAATCCATTCATGGAGTGCCTTAAAAAACTTCGTCAATCACCGCCTCGACTTTTCTTCTAGCTTCAATTGATAGACGACATTTTACTAATATGAAGCCACGGCCAACCAACACGAATTATTCCTACAATCTCTAAACAACAAGAGTGTAGACAAAGTCGCCCGACCTTTTTCTCCAACATGACGTCAGGAGAATACGGTGCTGAGAAAGGGTTTCATACTCCAACGTCCTTTGAGCGACATTTGGGTATGGATTTTCATGCAACATGAGGATACCATGTATTTTCACTATTACTGAAGTGTTGCGGACAAGTTAGAGGTGCATTTCATAGAGATCACCAACTGTAACAATCCGCAGCGATGGTTTAGCCTCGACGGGATGTTGGATCATTCCTATTACACACCACTATACAAGCAATAACACCAGAAAATGAAGTAGTTTTGGAAGCCGTCCTGGATGTTCATCACGGTCCAACTACTGTCTCACCATTTAAGATTGTCATAGTAGATCCATCTTTCATCAGAAGTGACAATTCGTTCCAGAAAACCTTCCCGATTATTCCATACACTTAGGAAACTGTACACTTCCAGACGGCGACCCTTGTTGACATGTGTCAACTCATATGACACTCCACGAGTGGGTCGGCATACGAGGTGGAGGGCATGTGGATTCTCATGGCAGTTTCAACCACGTTTCACTTTACCGATTGCGCGAAGGCACCGAAGGACAGTGATATATTGTATACCTAACTAGTCTGGTTGAGAATATCATTACAACATGCCGTTGGTCATTGGCCGAAACTCATTTTTTAAAATGTGTCAACGGCATAAAAGTTTACAAACCAACTACGTATGCTGCATGTGAAGCATTCATTTACCACTTCTAGTACAAATGTAGTGTTGATACATTTCGCGACTAGATGTGCATAATGTCCCAGTTTAAAGTCGTAAAGGAAGATCTGTCACACTTGAGTATTTCATGGTGCACTTTCACACGACCCTGTTTAACAGCATACTGTCACCTGACTGAGCACCCAACACACTTTCTGAATATTTATGGAGTGCGTGATGTTGTAGGTGTTGGTGTCGTTGTAGGTCACTCCATTCAGTGGTTATGTTACAGAGAGTAGTTTCCAACAAGACGTAAAATTGAACATTCCATCGCACCAACCCACTATACAGTACATCATAGTAAACCCGTAAGTCACTTAATTTAGAAGCGCTTTTTCTTAAGTTCAGTATTCACAAAAGATTCTAATATTTTTACATTGATATAACAGTATTTGACTATCTGAAAATTTAAAACTTATACGAGGGCTGGAACCTTAATACTGGCAACACTGCTTTAGAAACGTTAACCAACGGAATCAAATAACATCCATCATACATGTTAGTTACATATCTATCTTACTTCAGCGCAAATGGGCTCTCCCTTCCGACGTCACGCGCAAGGGCACTCTATGAGAACAGAGCCTCGGTAGCGAGCAGTCAGTCGGTCGCAATCTCTCTATTTATTTATTTATTTATTTATTTAGTGTGTAAGTGTGTGTGTGTGTACGAGGGGAGGTGTAAGGCAAGGTAATTATCACGATGTTTTCGAAACCAGAACAGAGTTGGATGAAAATTGAAGGTGTAAGAGGTACAGCACGAGAGTCAAGGTTTTCAAGAGGCTTACAGGGGATCTGCATTACCTTACAGAACAGTGAGAATGTGAGTAGAGTCTTCAAGGACGGAAAAGTGACGTGGTTTCTGTGTCAGTGATACAAACTTAAATACCGCGTTACTGGACATTAATCGACGCAATACTATTCGTGAGCTGGTCAAAGAGACAGGATTAGCACACACAACTGTTCTGCACATTCTGGAAGTTTAAGCATGAGAAAAATTGCAACTAATGGGTTCTGCATGAGTTGACAGAAATGCAGAAGTAGCTACGATAGGACGCTGTTCGCACCCATTAAAAAGCTACGAGCATGGAGGAGACGCTTTCTTACGCCGTATAATTGTACTGAATGAAGCATGGGCCAAATCGTACTAACTAGAATTGAAAATACAATCAAACAAATGAAATTATGGATCACCACGAAAATCCAAAGTTCGTCAATCTCAGCAATGTGAAAGTTATAGTGATTCTCGTGTATGACTGCGATAGTGTAATCCTCACACATGTTGTTCTGCTATGTAAGACCGCCAATGTGCATTATTTTTGTTCCTTTCTGGAACAATTTGCGCGAGCCTTGAAAAAGAAGTGGCGACACACTTTACAGAACCCACCCATCATTTTGCTGGACAACGCTTGGGCGCATACAGCACAAGATAGGACTGATTTGTTCGATTGCTGTACCATCCATCTACTCCTCAGATTTAAGCTCTTGTGATTGACTTGATTCCTAAGATGAAGGAACCTCTTCGTGGCATTCGTTTCAGAACTGTTCAAGAGATTCTTCAGGCAGTAGACCAGTCTATTAGAATTTAAAGAACACTGCTACAGGTATTCAACGATTTCCAGATCGCTGGCAACGGATTATGCACAAAACTGGTGACTACATTGAAGGACTGTAAACTTTTGTAACATGTATTTATTTTGTATCAGTTTTAAGTAGTTACCACTATTAAAATTTCAAGCCTCTTAAAAATGCATCTTAACTTTTAGCATAGAAAAGACAATCACAGAAAGAGTAAAGTTACTCTTTACCTCAATTTCCAAAACCAGGGTGGTGACAAAAATTGCGGAAGAGCATTCCCTGACTTTTACCAGTTTACCATAACATTTTTTCTGAAATTTTCCCTGACATAGAATTAACCACACAGACTTTTCCATGTTTATGGGAAAACAACACCAAGAAAACATGGCAACGATGATACGCAAGTAATATATGTTTCTCCTAATCAACTAGAACAACGAATACAATATATTTTATATGAAATTACAGAACACCGACCTAGTACAAATTCACTGCACAAACCAGGAAATTAGACATCTTCCTCGAATCTTTAATCTGTACATGATTAAAGTTTGTCAACATGATAAAAGTTCGCCATATATGAAAGGAAAAAGTCCCAGTGAGACAACCACCAAAAAAGGATGTATGTATGTACATAAAACTGTCTGTTCTATGTCAACGACACACTCGTATCTTCAGAGAAAAAGAAAAAATAATGCATGTTGAATACAGCAAATATTGAACCAATACACATAAAAAACGAAAGACGATCGCACTCTTAATACACAATACAGGGTGATAAGAAAAAACCCGGACGAATATTTGTTACCATACATTTATTAAACCGGAAGAATTTTGCAAAACAGCACGTAATATCAAGAGCATGGGTATTTAGGAACAATATGTTCAGCTGGTTTCAAAGTGGCCACCCTTGGAAGCAATACAGAAGTCTAAACGTGCTTTCAAATGTTCGGTGATGGGCCGCAGGTCCTCGGGCGACAATCAGTTCCACTCACAACGCAGGGATTGCTTCAGCGACTTCAAACTTTTCTGGCGTGTAGTGGATGCCCTTGCAAATCGACCAAACACCGTAGTCCATGGGTTTGAGATTCGGTGAGTAGGACTGCCATTCCGAAGTCTAATAAAGTCCGGAAAATGGGTTCTGCACCAGTCTTTCGTCCGCTTCGCCCTATGAACCGGAGTGGAGTCTTGTTGGAAAGTCCATTACATGTCGCAGAAGTGCCGCTTGGCCCACGGAAGTACCACGGTCTCGAAAATGTCGTGGCGGTACACCTCTTGGTTGATCTTGACCTCTTGATCCAGGAACACCACAGGGATCTTGCCACTTGCGCAAATTCCGCCCCAGACTATAACCGATCTCGGATTTTGGCGGTGTTCGACGATGGCTGAGGTGCCGGGAGCCTCTGTAGATCAAGTCCTGTCGCTTTGGTAATTGTGCTCCTGCTCCACGGTGAACAGCTTCTCGTCGGTGAAGAGAATGCGCTCCCATCGCTGACCTGCAGCCCGGCGATTGAGAAGGCGGTATCGTTCGAGTCGCACACGCTTGTTTTTGTCCGTGAGCAGCTGAACGTTTTAGAGCTTGTACGCTTTGAGGTCGGGATCCCTTTTTGCCATTTGGCCCACTAATTAGCAGCTGATCTCGGTCCCACGAGTGATTTTTCTCACGGAGACCCTCTGATTTCGTTCTACTCGCTTTTTGATGATCTTACGGTTCTTGGACGTATTGATGGGTGCTTTCTTCCTCTTCCGAGATAGTCACCTTCATGTCCGAGCTCCTGGAATCGCGAACTGCGTCTGAGACTGTCGTTTCTGAAATAACAAGCAAACGAACAATTTCACATTGACGCTTTCCTTGACGAAAAAGTTCTAATATTTCCCTGCGTTTGGTTGCCATTCTCAAACAAAAAAGAAAATTCCTCGTACGGAAGACGGAAAAGCTTGTACAGGTACATAGAATCCAACAGAACAACACTTACTTGGCTACAGAACACTACATTCCTCTCAGGATACGCCAAACTTTTATGGGTTATTTCTTGTCACCCTGTAATAAATCGTATACACTCATTCTGAGGTTGCTATTTATTCGTTTGGAATTTATTGTAATAATGTCTTTATTACGTTGTATTAACTATTAGTTTTTCACATTTAGTGCTTACAAAATTACATTCTCCAACAATGAATAATGTTACGAAAATAAACAATTTCCACACTAGAAAGAGAGCAAAGAACAGTCTATTCCTGTGAAAAATACAATCTTACCCCGGAATATTATTTAGATGGATGAAGGAAGTCAATCACTGCAAATTCAAAATTTCATAATTCCTGAAGGAATCTTACGCTATACGAAAGCTCGTTGCTTAACATACACTTCACATTAAATCATTAGTTTAACGTTGCACAAACGAAATAGTAAATTATCCAGTTAATGATGTAACAACGAAAGGAATGAGAATAGGGACGGAAGCGAAAGAACTTGGAGAGAAACCGTGTATTTCGTGTTTATTTACCGCAAAACCCGTATCGCACTCCCATATTTTGAACGTAAGAACTTCAGCATCAGAAGTGAATGTTCTACCTATTTCTCCATCGAATTTGAGTTTTAGTATAAACATGCAAAATGTTTTAAACCTGCATAACATCTGAAACGCGCTCAATCCCTTGGACCAGTTTCTTTCATTCAATGCAACAAGTGACAATCAGCGAGAAGGAACCTGTTTACTTCTGTGATTCAAAAATCCACGGCGAAAAACGAGATACAGAAGATCAACACATGAACATGATTCAGATCCCATTTTACATTTGTTGTCCTTTCTTAGGTCAAGGTATGAAGATATGAACAATGAAACAAGAATTGCACATTATAAAAATTCGTTACTCCCACAATGTACTGGAGACAAATTAATATTTTACTATAATTTGAACGGCAAATTCTAACCGTTCCCTTTACTTTCGTTTCATTGCGAACTGCTTAAAAAAAAAAAAAAAAAGTCTGTGTTACGTATTATTAAAGAGGGGTGCTAGCAGGGGTATCTTCATGGCAGCACACCCTCCAACCGCCATAACAGTGTCTATGCCCCCCCATAAAGCTACATTCCAGTTACAAAATATTCTTAAACGTCTTGTCTGAAAGAATCTTGTTTTATAAAACGTTGAACATTTCGTAGATTTGTGTATGTTCTTTCAATGCCAATACGAAATGTTCAACGTTTTATAAAACATTTTTGGCTCAAAGAATGATTAAATAAATAGAAAATGAAACATTATTTGAACTTGTGTACTATAAATACTGTTCGCAAATTGCTGCATCATTTTGAATGTCAGAATAATTTTAAAAAGGGAATAAGCAATATTAAAAAAAAAAAAAAAAAAAAAAAGACACGTATCACCATTTACATATCATTACAAATGTACAATTTTTAATGGAAAATGATTATATATGTAGTTATAAATGTGTAACAATTAATAAATATTGCATTGTAAGTATGAAGTAGAAAGTACACTTTGGTATTCCATATTTAAGGAGGGGGCGCGGTGGCTCAGTGGTAGAGCGTTCACCTCCGGCGCTTGGGGTCCCTGGTTCGATCCCAGCTCGCGCCGTGTGGACTTTGTGGTGGACAAACACCGGGCTCGTGGGTTTTCTCGGGGTTCTCCCGTTTCCTCCCACTTTCTTCATTCCACCATTTCACTCATTTCTCATTATCACCGTCTCCTTTAGCCTAACCGGCATAACCGTGGGACGTTAAACTTAAAGATTTCATTTCATTTTCCATATTTAAGGAGCAAGAGTTCGATGCAATTAGTCCGGTTATCCACCGAGTATTGAGCCACTGCATACGCTGATGTGTAATTTTACAGCAGCTTTTATAAACTCAAACTTTTCAGAAGATAAACTGTTTGGGAATTAAAATACCTTACAATAAAAACACGGAAGCTCAAATACGAATAATCGTATTCCAAAATCCTTTCATTTACGTGATTAGATACCTTCACATAATGCAGGACAGGAAATTCCGATAAAATCGAAATTAGTGGGAACGAGAACGGAAGCTCGTTGGAATTATGTGTGTGTCGAAAATTAATTTCCCCATTGGATCGTTGATCCAACTGCGTTTTGTGGACGATTCACCAATACGATATTCCACTGCACAAGAGAAAGCGAAAGCAAAAGACAATGCGCACAACTACAGAACATAGGTTTGTTACATATTAGTGGAAAAAAGAAATGTTTCTAAGATTGAAATTGGTAATTAAAAACACTTAACCACATCTGAAATAACCTTAGAATTTTCATTTTAAATGTTTATAAAACCTCATTCTTAGCAAATCAAAATTTTTTAACTCTTAGATGAACTCTCGGGATTTTCTCGGTCTTCTCAAATTCCGTGACTTTTCCCAGTTTTCCATGTTTGTCGCCACACTGCAAAACACTTTCAGTAAAATATCTCAAGATAACATCAATGCAAATATTTGATGAAAATATTTTGTTAAAACAAAAATAATAAAATAAATAAAACACTTTGGAGATCTAACAGAAGCACATAAGTTAGTTAACTGATAAATGTGATAGTACTTGTATACCAAAAATACTGTATTAATTGAAATGTATTTACTGGAAGTGCTTTAGTAGTAATTGGGGACCAGTAGGAATAACAGTAATCTTACTTTTTAATCTACAAAGAAATAATGAATAACTTAGATATTGCTATATATGTGTTCTTTATCACTGGTTCCACAGAAAATGATCAACTTACATAAGCACAACGTACAAAAAATTAGTCATCCTCGCAGAATTTATCTAATAATGGGTAACACGGGGACTGTGGTTTAGACAACCTCATGAATTCTGTTAACACTGTTTCCACGCATTCTTGCAAGTCTGTCCCATCGATGTGAATACTGTTGCTTCAATGAATCTCGTGGTTCCAACTAAGAACGAGATCTATTTCTACACTTCACCCGTTTTCCTAGTTGTCACAAATTTTTAACTGATTTACATTGGGTAATTTTGCAGGCAAGAACAGCTACGACAGTGTACCTAAACTTCCTCAATTTAGAAGTTCGAACCCTGCGGACACCCCAATTATCTTGAAAGATGGAAGTGTTCACTGCATATTTACCATGGCAATAAATGCTCACTAGAAATGTCTAAATAAGCATGCTGTGCTATGTTCACATTTACCTGTATAGGGTGGCCCAGGTCATAGTATGAAAAACATTCCTATATTATCTCAAAACCTCCTCCATCTTGAACTACATCCTCCATATACTGCGGAAACTCTATCGTGGCTATATAGTTAGCGTAGTTGCCGTCGGTGCGGGATACCTGATTCGATTGCCGGTGGGAGCTCACTTGGTTTGAATTCCACGTTAAGTTGTAGGTCCAAGTCTGATATAGCCTCGCTGCTGAAAGGGACAATCAACTTCAATCTAATTTACATACTACGAGTGAAATGCTTCATTGAGCTTTTGGTGTATTCGGCGACTTGGAATATTGAAATACAGATACGAATGCGATTCGTTAGACCACACTATATGTTTTCAGTTTACAGTCCAGTATATGTAGTGTTGAGTCCATTGGAGGCGTACTGCTTTATGCACAGAAGTTAAAAATGAGCTCTCCAAATGTCCGTACCCGACTCTGAATATCCATCGCATGAAGTTCATTGCAATATTTTGGAAAATTAGTTGGGATAGACCTGCATTCATGGACTGCAGCAGTTTCTGCCTGGCTTGAAAATCATTTTCCTTGATCTGTCATGAAAATCTCGTCGGTTTCTCCGGAATAGGGTCTTTTTATAACCAGTTTTCACGCTTTTGGCATTCACATGCGTGTTAAGACTATTTCTTGGAGACGCGTTGTATAGTTGGTTTTCATACACCAAGAAATCGTGCAAATTCATTTACGGTACGCCCATTGGCAAGCCCGAACCCAAGGGTCTTTTTTCTTACCACTTGATTACATATTTGATTGGAACAAATTTGAGGAGCTCTTTTGACATAACTGAGTGGCACACTCACTCTAACTGCAATGACATGGGTCAGCACTGATCGGTCATTTAGTCATGTGTTACTAGTAAGATGCCATCTACACCGATAGAAATAGACTAATGTTTGTTCTAGAAGGGCCAACTAGTTTATCTTTCCGTTGTACGTATGTGTGATAAAGACTAGTGATGGAAGCTTCTCCAGAATCTGGTCATATTTTGTATCACTACTAGCCGATGTAGCAATCGATAAACGAAGTGATATTAAGGTGTTCTTGGCTATCCTAACTGATTTTTAGTAAACTGTAACAAGAACGCCTTTATTGAGTTAAATAAAATATGTATAAATAAATTTTAAAGGGAAATACAATAGAAACATGTAAAGCTAGCCACTTAATTGATCTGAGAATGTATTTACGAAACAATGTAGATGTCTAACCATGTATTAGTATTATTAAGTTGGGCCACTTGAAGAAATTTGGTCGTTTTCTGAGAAAAAGAAAGTAAAAAATGCATTGCGTCTTATTTATCTGTATGTATTATACTGAAATTAAATTACAAAATTATATTGCAGTGACTTTTTTTTTTCCTGTTAAGATTTGACGTAGTGATTCATGGAATTACCCAATTCATGATAAGATGATTCTTGTAAGATGAACAACATTATTTGAAAATACTTTAATCTGGCCCTGATAATGAATGATTTCAAGGCAATAGTGAATTTCATATGTGAAATGTCCTTACTACACTGAAAAATCATAACAGACCCCATTTAACAATTGTTACGCAGCTGTTACCAACTGTTTCAGTATTAAATTTTCCATAATTTATTTTTTACTTTGTTTACCAATGTTGAAACGCAGTCTCAGTATGAGTGTAGAATTTTGACATTTTCTGTAACTGTGTTACTCGCTCAACGGAGATCGGGTCATTTTTGACTCATAAATGTTTTATTTTAACTTTTTTTCCTATTTCTTCTTCCTTTTTCCGGTCATCGTCCTTGGTATGCTTCTTTTAACCTAAGTACCATGTAGTAACACTTCTATTACTCTAGCATTCTTTATTTGTCAACCACAAATAAAACATTCTTTGTCTGGATCTTGAATGACCCGGTCTTCGCTGTTTACGTGAAAGATATTTCATTTGTCTTGTCTACTTCAAACCGTCCGATTTGTTGCCATTTTACTCATTCTGCATGAACATTCCTACTGTTTGCTCATTCCGTTAGCATGCTCCAACATGTCAGCAGTGTTGCCAAGTGCGAAAAATTCCCATAAAACGGGAAATTCATATCAGTGGCTAGAATGCGTGATATTTTATTCCAACTAGCATATATTACCCGCTTCGCTGGGTTGAAATGAAAATTTAAATGCACAACTCCGTATCTCATGTGTTTAGTACCCGTGAACGTATGATGTTTTCGTTTCTAATGGCATCGATTTAAAAGGCATCGGAAAGATCATTGATCTTGATAGATGTATATAAGCAGTATATATAAATCCCCCCCCCCACGTTGCGGGCCATGGCGTCGGAAATGTCACCGTTCATCTCAGCGACCCCAAAAAATGTAGATTCAGCACTACTATCGGTCATTTTCGATCATTTGTAAATATTTATTCCTCCCCCTCCCCGAATTTATGGGGTTGAATTTGAATTTAAACGGGAACGAAAGTATCACTGTTCATCTAAGCGACCCAGAAAACTATAAATTCGACACTGATAGTGGCCATTTTCGATCATTTTTATATCTCTCTTTCTCCCCCTTCCCCAAGTGGCGGGGCTGACTTTGAATTTAAACCGGATCGGAAATGTCACTATTCATCTGAATGATCCCGAAAACTGTGGATTAGACACTAATATTGGTCATTTTCGATCATTATTATTTATAGCTCCCCCTCCTCCGTGCTGCGGCACACGGCATCGGAATTGTCACTGTTAATCTCAGCTACTCCTAAAACTATGGATTCGACACAAATATTAGTCCTTTTCTATCATTTTTAAATGTTTATCCCCCTCCCCTACGTTGTACCTTTCCCCTTTCCAACTATCAAGGCTGAACTTGGATTGAAACAGCATCAGAAGTCTCACTGTTTCGCTCATCGACCCCGAAAACTATGGATTCAACACTAATATAGGTCATTTTTTTTAATCATTTTTAAATTTCTCTCCCTTCCCCCTTCCCTACGTTGCATCGTCAAAGTGAGTAGCCTAAAGTAATCTTTGCACCTACAATCATGTATGTTGAAAATTTGATTGAGATCGGTCGGGTGGTTCAAGAGTGATGAAGTTACAAAGGCAGTCAGTATTATTTATTTATTTATTTATTTTACATATATCTCCTCCTTCCCCTCCCATAGGTTGGCTCGTCAAAATGAAACGATAAAAAACACCCAAGGCCCGACCCTCATATTTGCTGAAAATTTGATCGAGATTGGTTGGGTGGTTCAAAAGTTATTAGGTTTTAGTAGTTTATTTATACGTCCCCCTCCCCTAGGATCTACCGCTAAAGTTAAATTACAAAATTATTTTCAGATCCGAACCTCATGTATCTTAAAAACTTGATTGAGATCGGTCGGATGATTCAAGAGTTATTAAGTTACAAAAATAGTCACTTTGTCTTTTTTAAATTGATTTTTATATATCTCCCCCTTCTTCTCCTTCCTTACATTGCTCCGTCAAATTTAAATCATAATTTAAATCCCAGGCCTGAACCTCATCTTTGTTGAAAATTGATCAAGATCGGACGAGTGGTTCAGGAGTCCTTAGGTTTTATTTATTATTTATTCCCCTTCCCCCTCCCTCAAACCCTCAGTTGTACCATCAAAGTGAATAGCCTAAAGCCAGCCCAGCCTCGAACCTCATCCAGGTTTCAAATTTGATCGAGATCGGTCGGGCGGTTCAGGAGATTTAGAGTCACAAACATAGTGATTTTCAATTTTATATATATAGATCTGTAGGATATGAGATAATTTTCTTGAAAATATGTAGCAGTGGAAACGCATGGCAATATATATATATATATATATATCTGCATTTCTGTGTGTGTGTGTGCGTTATATATTTGTAGGAAACATTGAATCATATTGGAAAATTGCATATCTTCGGACGGGAAATTTCTATTCACGAACTGGTAACACTGCCTGTCAGAGTAAATATCAAACATTTTAGTCCAAATTCACTCATGCAGAAGAAGAATTAAAATAAACTGTGCGCGTCTTTTCTCTGTGCGGTAATAATGTCCGAGCAAAAGGTTTTGAGAACTTCAGATGAGATATTTCGTGAACTGATTAGACAGCAGGAAGAAAGTGCTGAAGCTATCATAGTCTGGGTTCTGGCTGGCCCTTCCCCACAATTTTTAACCTCTGGATCCGCCACTGAAGACCAATATGTTCATCACTAATATCAAGCTTTAAATTAATTGGAAATCTATTAATAATACTACGTTCTCCTTAGAAAACAATTAAAATATTGATGGGTCAAAAATGATTCTATGTTCGTCGTATAAGTTATTTCTAATACCTTCGCTGGGCGAGTGTTAACGACATGTGAGGACAATGTTACAAGCTAAATGATATTACATATATATAGAATAACTACTTTTCTGCTCAATAAGACTGACATACTAACCTCTGGATCTATTAATAATTTCGCAGCTAAATCGCTGGCCTTTAGGTCTCTGCAACCAGTAACAAGGCTGTCCGTTGTATTCTTCCAACTGCAGGAGTAAATTTCTTGCATGTAATTACGAACCACCGAGTCATTACTGTCTTTTGCTGACTGAAAATTAATACAAAAATAATGTCATTAAATATTAGTAAAGGAACTAATAAGAGCTGAGATAATTATACCAATAAAGCATACTTTTTAAAATATTACTAATCAAAATTATCATCATTATTAAATTACGAAGTAAGAGACAGTGGCCGAAATGAGAGAGCAAGTGTCCGGCATGCTATACTGGCTCTCCTTTTGTACAGTTGAAAGCATATAGTCACTTGCAAATGGTGTATCGACACTATGGAATGATTTTTTTTTTTAACCAGCTTCTGTGCTTACAACAACATACAGCACCTATTATTATTCTACTTTAAACTCTGATACATGATGTGTCAACCAATCGAACTTTTTATGGAGTGAATCAAACAACCGAAGCAGCAAGGTGCGACAGAATTGAAGTACTTCGAGAAATGAAAGCTTTAATTTAACCCTGATTCAAATACTCATCACAGTGCAGTTGTCCTCGTTTCGTTATTGGAAAGCCCCAGGTTCGATGGAATTTCGTCGATGAACAGACTAATAAAATCTACACATTCTTGAATGAATTCTGCTTATTGCCTTCAAGAATTTAGTGATTTGTTTCATGAAACCTGAGTATACACCAAAATATCAAAAGAGAACTCCTTATTCATTGGTTCAAGTATTTAGTCTCGACAACTAATTAATGGTTTACTGCTGGAACTTAATCGCAAACAAACTTACTAGCTTCAGTGATACACCTCAGAACTATAAAATACATATAAATTTTCTAAACTAATTCACTATGGGTTATGGAACCCGGAGGTTCAATGCTGCGTTCACAAAAGCTCTTTTGTCCTTAGCAAACTGAATCCAGTTCCTACTTTGTACTCCTATTTCTGAGAGAACAAATTTAATATTGCCCTTCCATCTGCGTCTAGGTCTTCCTAATGGACGTTTTCCGATTGGATTTCCAATTAAAACTTTGAAAGCGTTCCTACTTTCTTTCATTATGACCACATGACCTGCCCACCTGTCTCCTAGACTTTGTGACCCTAACAATGTTTGGCAAACTGTATACATTGTGTAGTCCCTCGTTATCAACTTTCCCTATCATTCCTCACTCCCGTTCCTCTTGAGTTCTAATACTCATCTCAGGATTTTATTCCCAAATACTCTCAGTTTGCGCTCTTCCCTCAGAACAAGCAACCATGATTCGCAATAATTATGATTGCACAATATGCACAACATGCATGATTATAGTTTTATATATTTTAAGCTTCAGGTTCCGCGACAAAATTCGCGAACGCCAAAGATTTTGAACTGAATAATAACACGAAACCCCTATTTTCAGTCGATATTTAATTTCTTTGTGGATGTGGTTTTGGACTGTTAATATTGATCCTAGATATTTGGAAGTATCCACTTTGTCGGAAGTATTATTTGCGAGTTTGAAGTATCCGTTATTTTCAGTATTACGATCTCGGCGAATTTCCATGTATTTAGTTTTCTATGCATTTACTTCTAAGCCCATGTCGCTGCAAGCGTTTACTAAATCCTCTGCATTTCTTTATATTGTTCTCCTACCATCTATCAGATTTACATCACCAGCATAAAATAACCTGATGAAAACATTCAACTCTAGACTCTAGTTGCTATCTTTGATTTTCCTTATAAATGTACTCCAGAACGAAGTTAAATAATAATGGCGACAACGCATCTCCTTGTTTCAGCCCATTCTCGACGTGAAAGCTCGGGAACAAGTATTGTCCTACTCAGACTTCACTTTGGGATTCATTTAAATACATCTTAATTAACCTAACTTGCTTTTTCAGTATTTCACATTATGTAAGAATGTTGTACGTTTCCCTCCTAACCGAGTCATAGGAGTTTCTAAAACCAACAAATAACTGATGTATCGGGATATTTATTCCCATTTCTTTTCGAGTATTTGTCAAATTGCAAATATCTAGACGTTAGTTTATAAATTTCACCTAAATCCGCACTGATAACCTCCAATAATTTCATCTGTGTATGGGGTCAATCTTGCTAGTAGAATGTTTAAGATTTTAAAGGATGACAGAAGAAAGATGCTTCGATAATTATTACAATAAGCTTTGCCTTTCTTGTAAATTGGAACAATCGTTTATTCTTTCCACTCTTGTTGCAATTTCTCCTTGTTCCAAATATAAAGAAGGAGTTTGTGTATCTTGTTCGACATTTTTTTTTCCCTCCAGCTAAAATTAACTCAGCTGGAATTTCGTCTACACCCAGAGATTTGTTTCTTTAATTTCTTTATGGCAATTTCTATTTCTGTTTGGTTAGGCTCTGGAATATACGGTTCTGCTGTGTGTTTTACTTTCTCTACGAATATTAGTTTTTTCGGATTCGTATTAAGCAAATCGTCAAATAAATCTTTCCATCTATTCAAATTGCTACCTGTATCAGTGAGAATTGCTCCGTCAGCTTTCTTTAATATATAAGCACGAAGTTGATAGCCCTTTTTAAATTCATTGGTGTCCTTATACATCTCACAAATGTTTGTTTTTACTATTATCTTCAAGTTCATTAATTTCAGATTCCAAAAAATTGCGTTTCTTTGTTCTAAAACTTTTGGAAGTTTCCCGCCTGATGTCAACAAAATGTTTTGTACTTATATCGTTTGGATTTTGTAACCAACGTAGTTTCGTTAGTTTTCTCTTCTCTGCAAGTTTAATGTACTCCTAATCAAACCACGATTTGTACTTACGTATTTCCTCGTGCCTCAGTTTTCCATTTGTTGAAACTTTAATGCTATCCCTAATTTCAACCCAAGTATCCTCAACATTAGTGCATTGTGAACTTTCTAAAACCGAGAATCTGTTCGACACTTCAATCTGGTATTCCATTCTTGCCTGGCTCTCTTGTAATTTCTTTAAATTAAACCTCTCTGTTTTCAGATGTTGAATATTTCCTTTATTCGACGATAATCTCTCTCTTATTATCGCTGTTACTAGGTAGTGATCAGTGTTACAGGCATCTCCTCTGAAAGACAGAACATTAATTATGCTAGACTGTCTTCTTCTATCTACTAAAACGTGATCGATTTTTATCATCATCTGGTGGGGTCCAAGTATATTTACGATTGTTGTGATGTGGGAATTTTGTACCCTTCACGATAAAGATTTTGGATATTGCAAAGTTCACTATTTTAACGCCGTTGTCATTTCTTTCCTTATGCGTACTTTCATTCACTATAATCGGTTTAGAAATACCATCTCATCCTCATTTGCATTGAAATTCCGTAACAATTTTCATATGGTATCGCGAGAGTTGGTGAAATGCCAGTTTTACTTCGTAAAAGCTGTTCTTTATATCATCATCATTATCTTCAGTTGGA
The DNA here is from genome assembly GCF_964235325.1 of Thermobia domestica. Classification (NCBI taxonomy): domain Eukaryota; kingdom Metazoa; phylum Arthropoda; class Insecta; order Zygentoma; family Lepismatidae; genus Thermobia; species Thermobia domestica. Next base: position 189,054,776 of record NC_137459.1, on the reverse strand, counting down.
GCATGCACATTTAGAACAATATCACACTATCGACTCTTACGACTAATGAAAGAAAACATCATTAAATTCAATGATATAATTAGTGAACGAAAATCCCTGTTCCTAGTTGGTAATCGTTATTTCCTTCCCCGTGAAAGAACGTAAAATTTCCAGACTGAAAGGCTCCCTTCTCATTTAACTTTTAATTCCTACTAAGTTCATCCTATAATTAGGTAGTTCCATTATTCTAAGTCGAATTAAGATTTTAAGTGTATTTCAGAAAGGATTTTGATTTGATTTGATTTTCAGTTCAGCGTTCCTTTCAACAGCAAGGCCATATGAGACGTGGACCTACAGCTTAATGTGGAATCCGAACCACGTGAGCTTCGCTGGAAATCGAACTCGGGTCTCCCACGCCAAAGGCGCGTATGTTAACCGCTTAGCCACGACGGAGCTCATTTAAGAAAGGAAGGAGATGTACACCCATGTCCAAAATGATTGTCGCATATCTACAACTATCTTCTTGTAACAATATAATTTGATAATGATTTTGCAGGGTATTTTTAATACTGATACTATATATATAATCGGAAAATGCATATTTGTGGTAAATTTCATAGGAAAAGAATTATAAATACGAACATTAGAATGAGTAAAACAAAATGTTGCTAAATGGACAAGAAAGTTTTATTTTCGCTTTATTGTTCTTATTTACTGCTCTTTTGGCTTGAAATTTGCCACATACATGTCTTTGCCGATTATACACATACTAACATTATAAGAAATACCGGGCGAATTCGTTATCAAATTATATTCCTACAAGAACATATTTATAGACATGCGACAATAACTTTGGACATGAGTATACAAAATTCAGGTGTAAGTTACCTAAAAGAGAGCATTTGTCAACATTAATTTTTAATTAAGAAAAAAACCAAATGTTATTACCTAATGAAATTTAGAAATAATTTGCTCAGATTGTACATTCAATACCATACACTGTTTAATAGTTCTGTGTTCAAATTTGTGGAAATTAAAATTTAGTTTTGCTATTTTTTTCTTGAAAAGTATATAACCTTGCACAATTATCTTCGGAGTTACATAAGAAATTCAAAATTAGACCTAAAGGAACTTTTGAACACGACTGTTAGCGTTATTACTAACACTTTAACGTAAGATATAATTTTCCATACACGTACTCGTAAACACGAGAGCGCTGTACACAAATCCTATGTAATTATAAAATATACTCACTAATTATCAAGAAATCGATTTACAAACCTGCAATGTTTCAAGAAGATAATTGCGAAAGTCTGGTAGTTCGGGCATATGTGGTTCTACCAGATACCCTCCTGCAAAAAGATTCTTCCATAATTTAAAAAGATTTTTGTTGATTCCAATAGTGCCAACAATCAAGAAATTTTTCTTTGCCTTGTAACTTCTCAAATGCTCTGCCAGTGTGTGAATCTCTTCAGGTTCAAGAATGAAAGCTACAGTTTCGTTTAAAACCTGCAAATACACATTACAAATTATTAATGAAGCATTTACTATATTTGAAAGTACCGTATAATTCAAAATATACACTAGTAGAAAGTGAAAAAGTTACACCGAGAGAAAGTTGCACAAACCAAATGAAACTTTTACTAAAGTTTCTTCACATGAGAAGTATTTCATGATTAAAAATTGGGTGAACGAAGTGTAACAGAACGGAACTAAAGGTGTATATTAAATACAAAGTTTCAACGTTGTTTAGCGTATAAAAGTTGTGAAATGCAAGTATCGTGGTCTCTCCGTAGTTTATTTGCGGAGTCTGTGTGAGACAACTGTGCTCCAATACTTGAATGGTTAGTAAGCTTTCGTTCCTATCATATTGACACACTGTTAGTGAAAAAGAAATTTGTGCAAAACATAAGTAACTTTTTTTCTCTTTCTTTTTGCGCTACAGATTGTTCGTTACAAACTATATTTGGACAGAATTGTCCGTACAAACTACTGTCTTTGAGAGTGGTTGTATGATCGATACCTTTAAAAGATTTCATTTATTTGTATTTAGTTTCATCCTTTAGTATATACGTTACCCCTGATTTTCTTGTAGCAATCAGTTACGATAGAAGGGCTAAATTAATTGTTACTGAAGGCACAATGACCCCATGGTATTATAGGCAGAGAATGCTGAGCCTTGAGAACCATCATCCAAATTGAGGTATTTAAGAAAATGATTTCCATACAGCGGCCACAACACATCAACCTTGCAAGAAATCATGACCATGTGTTGGCTTGCATGGCCCCCGCATTTATCCTTCATCGAACATGTTTAGGATGTCATGTGTAGATATTATATTGTATGGTAATCGAACACAAACTGCAACAGTTGACTGCTCAAATCATACACTCAAGGAGACATCCAAGCACTTACTGCTTCAATGCTTGTAAAAATTCAGCTGGATATAGATACTAAAGAGTTATTAACCATCAGTAAATGTAGTCTGATAGTTGCTCTATTAATTAGCATTTATTCCGGATATAACGCTCTTCATATTTACCATGTTTCAGAAAATTTCGCCACTTCCGCCCAAACTAATATTTCCAATTTTCACCAGCATACGTGTAGCAAGTGTTGTGCAAAATATGTTCAAAGATTATAAACAGGCAAATTATGAAACTTCTTATTAATGAAACACACACACACACACAAAAAAAAAAAAAAAAATCTTTCATTTTACACAATATGTCTTATACTCTAAAACAGATTAATGATGAATGAAAGGGAATTATAAAAGAACTAGTGAAATAAGAACATGAGACAAAAGAGGAGAATCCACGGACACGATGCTGTCCATCAAATTCACATGGCTCGGGATCAAATTAGGGACTCCTCGCATTCGCTCTATCACAGAGTCATCCTTCTCAATTATACAGTGAAACATGTCCGACGCAAGAACTGTATAATGTAAAGACCAAAGCATATCCTATATATAATGCAAAAACATTTCTGTCTTCCCGTCATGTTATTTCCTACAATGTTGTACAACACTCAAATATTTAAGAATTAGGTTGCGTAACATTTAGGCGAAATATTTAGATATTTTTAATATACAAGTGGCTTAGTGGAGGGGGATAATTAGTTTACATAAGACGGAAACTTGCCGAAATCTACAGACTGCGAAAAAATAACACCAAACTTCGGGAAGTGATTCCTTATATTAAATAAAGGGGAAAGTTCTAATAAACATTGATCGAGAAACACCACCTTCAAAAGTTAAACTGCCGAAACTGCCAAGCATAGCATTTTAATACGTCCTAGCTTGAAAACTATCGAACCTATTGAAAAAGTTTTAAAAAATTACTTAGAAACTAGTATGCTTTTTATCTAAACATCCATTATTCAGAATCCTCTGGTAATAGTGAGACAAATCGTATAAAGGAAGTTGGGGTACGAGAGTATACTTTCAAGTAGTAATTCCTTCCCTTTCATGTAACAGCCAAAATTATTTTCGGGAGTTATCCAATTACACACAAAATATCTTATCTTCTGAAGAAAAAAATAAATTCTGATAATAAAGTAGAATCAAATTTTAATATTAGAATATGATTTGGTAACGTTTTAAGTCGTATTTATTAATTTGCTTCTATTTAAGGATAAAAATTACAAAAGAAATAATCATATCTTTGAATATGACGATAATTTCTATCTGGCATCTATTTCTCAAAACTACTAATCTTGTATTATTAGTGTAAAATCTTTTTAGAAATGATTCAGCGTTAGCATTTAGAAATGACTTTTACTATTATTTTAGTGTTCTGAGTCATCGTATTTTTAGACTTATAAAGATTAGTGGCTTTCAGAAACAGTACACAGAAAATACTTAGGGCGCAATCTAACACTTAAAAATGAATGTTTGTCTGGTATACAAATTCATACGTCTGGCTTGACACTTTTAAGTGACTATATCCGAGAGACCCTTAGGCTATTTACAATTTTTTGATGCATATGCTAGGGGAGAGAAGGATTCAAAGATGAAGAGGTGGTTTAAAATTTATGCCAAAAATAAGGATTTTACAAGCTCCTCATATTTGAAAGATGGAACTCAGTATGTAAACTCATTAATGAAAACAAGTGAATACATGTCAGTGTTTTTGAAAATTCCGCTTGGGTCGAGCAGAGATTTCTTCATGTCACTTTGATTCAAATATCCTTCGTAAGGGTGGAAAAGGCATTCAAATATAACTTCACATATTTTCATAAACCTATTATTCTCGTGCAATGCCGTATGTTTCAGCTGGTGGTTTAATAAGAATGAAAAATGATAATCTAGCTTATTACAAAAAAGAGAGAGACAAACAAAACTCATAGTCAAAAGTCGATATAAAACCAAATGTACAATGACAAAATCTTAGCATATTCTACATGAATTATGTGACAAAAATAGTCTGAAAATAAGGTGTGTGAGATTCTACATCAAATATCAATTTCTTCCACAAATCTTTCCAACATTCTTTCAAAAACATTTAACGAAGCAAACGCAAGAATCGTATACCTTAGATCTCTAGTACTTGAATGTATGTGGCGGGGGTTATGCACCATGTCCTCCTTCGTCCAGGCTAAATCATCTCTGGGGATCTTTGTAGGGCTGAATTCTATGAAACGCACAGCAAAATTGTCGGTAAACATCCAGCAATGGTTGCTACACAATGTTCTCATGCTTGACGACAATGTACGTCTACATATCACCCAAAAGACGGTGCAGATAGTGAGTTGCAGTGTGAAACATCCTCTCAACCATCGTATTCTTCTGACGTCCCACCTATCACCTCCCACCTCTTCTGGTATCTTGATCATTGTATTGTATCGTATTTATTGCGTTCCGTGTACAAAATTCATGTGCAAATTGAACTTTGGTATAGAATATGTCAGACACATTCACCTGATTACTACATATAATGTTTACTTTACATATAGCTAACTGATTACAGTATACGCAGTACTGATTAAAGCATAAAATATGTAACCTGTCAGAAGTTATTATCTTTATTAGTATATATAGTGTTCACTTTGTATATCATTAATTGACTATAGTATATAACTGTACTATTTATGAGAATAATATATAAAACAAGTAATAATTGCAATTTTTCTCTTAGGCTCCCTCAGCCTAACAAGCATAACGTGGGACGTTAAACTGAAAGATTTGTCTTAGGATAATTGTTTGTGTTCATTGTTAAAAAGCTCATCAACAGAATAAAAGACACTATTTAGTAGACGTTTCTTATTGCTGTCTTGAACGTATTTACATCATTGTTCATTTTAGTGCTTTGTTTAAGTGATTAAACAACTTAGTGGATGTAAAAAAAAAAAAAAAAAAAAAATCCTATAAGTTTCCAGTCTACATGAAGGAATATGTACATTGTCTTTTGTTCTTTCTTCCGGTTTTGTATCAAGCACGTTACACATTTTAGTGTGTAAAGCGATGGAAAAGTAATCACACTTCAATTTCTAAATAACAGTTTGTAGTGAGTTCTTTGATTATTTCCTGTGATAGTTCTGACAATTTTCTTTTAAAGTTTAAATACTTCACGTGGTCTTGCAATATTACTACATAACATAATTCCATATCCCATATGAAATTCTATATCTGCATAATGTAATGTTTTAATTGGATACATTAACATTTCATCAATTTATGACTGAATTGCAAAGCACGTTGAGCTCATTTCCTTATATAGTTGATTGATATAATCAAGGGTTTAGGATTTAGGATTTAGATTTCTGGGCTTGCGACATCTAAGGCCATTTAGCCCTTCACGATTTGAGGGATGACGTCCCTCGGCGAGCACACAATCCGGGGAAAGGGAAGGAAGAAAGGATTGGGGAAGGAAGGAAGTGGCCTGGGACATATAAGTTAGGTACCAACCCGGTATTTGCCTGGTGTGAATGAGGAAAACCAGGAAAACCTCATTCAGGGTGGCTGGCCTGAAAAAGCGTGTTAGACTTTTTCGACCGAGTGACCCCACCGGGAATTGAACTCGGGACCGCTCGCACCGAAGGCATTGATATAATCAAACTTGAGATTTTGATCTAGTATAGTATTACACCTAAAAAGACTGCCGTGATAGCTCTAAGTAGAATTTTATTTCGTAGATTTACTATTATTTTATTTATTTATTTATTTATTGTCTTTCGCTGGTTCAAAAAGTACATACTTTGTTCTTGACTCATTTAGCATGAGCCTGTTGTGCTAAAACCATTTTTGAAGATCGCTTAGAGTTTTGTCGATCTTTTGTTGGAACACACTCATATATTTACACGTTATCAGAGACGTATCATGAGCAAAATGAGTCATGTGGACAGTTTTTGCGGCATTCGGAAGGTCATTTATATTGTAATATCCTACACGTAGTCTCTATCTGTAAACAACAACACATCCTTATTTGTAAACAAAACCACATGTTCTCTTACTATAACTACTACAAGAAACCAGATGACAGGCACCGTCACCATTATCAAGTCATGTGACAGAAGAGGAACACTAGCGCCACCGCTGTCCAGAAAAGGGTATAAAACACTTTAAGACCTTCATCGGAATCAGTCTCGGAGGGTCGTCACCTCTCTTAGCCTGTCTGGAGTTCAGATCTAACCTAACCCAAGCCTCTTTACTTGTCTGAAGCTCAGAGTAGTAACCTAACCCAAGCCTCTTTACTTGTCTGAAGCTCAGAGTAGTAACCTAACCCAAGCCTCTTAGCATGACTGGAGCTCTGAGGTATCCTGCCCACTTAGCTTGCCTGGAGCTGCCGTAATTCAACCCCTCTCTTTGCTTGCCTGGAGCTCTATAGTATCCTTTCCTTCCCAGAAAAACTAAATTAGGAACATTATATTGGTCTTAGGACCACAATTAGAGTGACTTTGTATGTTATATTTGCATGTAACAAGACATTTATAATAGAAAGGCTGTGGGAGAAAAACAAAATCCCGAGTGCTAAATTACTCTAGCTACTACCTTACCAAGGTACGGTAATTTTACAATATATAGTAAGAAAAGCATTGGTTCTACTATACTTCACTATGCCATTCCTAAATGTATTTTCTTTGTATCTGCCTTATAATCACTTATATTTACCTAGTTTGTCACAATACGAAATAGAGTTTGTTCTTTTTTGAACAAATATGATTCAAACCATTTGAGGGCAACTGCTCTAATCCGTGTTGATGTAACTAGTTTAGATGTATATCAAGACCAACTGTTTCAAACGCTCTACTTAAGTCGCAGACTAAATCTAATGTGTAATTTTTATATTTAAAGGATATATACATCTTTTGTACATAATCTCGAAATATAATAGACGTGTTTTTTTATTCTTTAGAAAATGTGCAGAGTTTATTATTTTAAAATTTTCCACAGAAACTTATTACTCGTTTATTTCGAATATTTTGGAAATAGATGACAATAGTGATATTGGTCTAAAATTAGGCACATTATCTTTCTCTTTTAGTTTATGTATAGGTATTACTTTTGCTAGTTTTAATTAATATAAATAGAAAAAGATTAAATAAGTAAGTGAAGGGCAAGTTCATCAGTACGATTTCTGATAATGTAATCTGGTATTTCGTCTGGACAACATATTTTATTCTTTAGCTTTTGAATGATAAATATGATTTCTATCAACAGGTACAACGTATAAACTATGATTACTGAATTCTAATACTTTGTAAAGACATCTCATTTACGTGTTCAAAGTGTACATTTTGTAATCTTTCAATTGATTGTTTGAAATAATTGAAGAGCTGAAGTAAATTAAGATCTAAGTGTCATTTGAACAGTTTTGAGATAATGATGTTTTTTCTCGAGAATTTGTGCCGTGCGCATACACCTCACTCATTCTATTGGCAGTGATCTGGACCACTGCGCACAGGTTTGGCGCTTAGATCCGAATATATTTAAACTGGCTTGGCCCATAGACGATCATTTCGGTTATAACTCGAAACTTCAGAAAATGGCATTTAGATCGAAATTTACTTCAGGTCTTCAATTATGTAAAATGTTTGCTACTTTAATAGGAGAGTGCATTTTAGTATAATTATTTTTAAATGTCGGCTTAGTTGACTATAGTGGATTTACATTCCTTTATTATTTTTTTTATTGCTACTAAGTTATATTTTATTTTCGTAGTACACCCTTTTCGCCGCACGTAGTGTTAATATATCTCTCATAGGACTACTTCTCATCGTAAAATCCAGGACACTTTGTCATGGATTCCAATCGTTGTCTGCGCGATGGCAAAAATGTCTGGCTAGAGGCAAAGGCTACTTTAACTAACTAGGTACTGTAGTTTTCATTTAGAAGGGAGAGAGATGTTTGGAAGTGACACATGTCAGCTAAACACTTAAATCACAAACCAATACAATTAGTAAAATATAGGATTTAACCAAAATTTTTCCAAAACTAGAGCGGTTTAGGAACCATGGAAAAGTTACTTACATTATTATATATATATATATATATATAAAGTTTCTTGCAGCAGAGCTAGTTTCTTAACTTACCTGTATTAATAATATTAACAATTTCTTTACAATTATCTGGATTTAATTTTTCCATTTAGATTTAAAATTACAAAAAAAAAAAAAAAATTGATTATTATAATCTAAAGAATTTCAATATTGAGACTGCGAACTTCTCTTTTAATATTACATCTTTTCCAAGTTACACTAAGAAAATAAAAGACTTCTTATTGGCATTACACTATATTGTAAATACTTACTGATTCCTCAAGAAACTTCCTTACAACATCACCGATTACTTTTGAATTTTTAGTTACTTCCAAAATGCGCCCAATCAAAATCCCATTCTCCATCGCTGTTTGACCAAATTTCTTCACACTGTGAGGACACGATGACACCAAACTAACAGAACGTAGACCAAGTTCACTTGCCAAGGCCAGGACGGGCTGAAAGAATAAACCATAAGGTGAGAATGATAAATTATCTTGCTTCAAACGAACTTAAATGGGGGAGAGGAAGATGTCTGGTATTACATTTCTCCAAAAATATTCCAACTCCTTTCGTCATTCATGAAAGAAAATTTTGTCCTTGGTGAACTGTTTAAGCGTGAATTGTATAATTGTGAATAACTACAAATGGACTGAAGGAAACTTTTCGTTTTTGGTAGTGTTATCGTTTAATGTGTGATATTCTGTTATTACATTCAATCCCAATTATAGTTTCATTTTCTTCTTTTGTGTAGATGGCGTGAGTAAAGCAATATTGATGGAAGGCTGACATTTGAAGAAAGGAAAGCAGTCTTCAGGTGGTACATGAAGTACGAAACTATCAGTGAGGTACAACGACAATGGCGGAATGAATGTGGAACACAACCACCGACACATTTAACAATTTCGCGAATTCATGGTAAATTTGAATCCGACAGTTGTGTACGTATAAACCGTTCTGTACGACCTGTCACAGCAACAAGTCCTGCTAACTTCAGCAGTGTGCTAGAACAATTAATTTGCTCACCACAAAAGTATGTGAGACTGTTTGACAGTGAAACTAGCATGAGTCGCGCAAGTGTTCGTCACATTTTGAGGGCTGCAAAATTGGAAGGTCTACATTCCAAGACTGCTGCACGCAATAAGCGAGGACGATCCAGTTCGTAGAATGGAGTACTGCGAGTGAATTCAAAACATGGTGGACAACGACGAAGCGCTTATAGGAATGATCGTATGGTCTGATGAGGCCACATTCAAACTCAATAGCACAGTAAACCGACACAATTGTTTCTAGCGGTAGACTGTAAATTTGGAAATCCTCCTAGACAAAGCCGTGGGTCAATGTGTGGTGCGAGTTGTCTTAGGAGTTCAAGGTGGAATTCGAACCACTGTAATTCGTTTAAATTTCAAGGCTCTCCCATCGGGAGTCGAACCTAGGACTACGTGCAGCAAAGGCGTCATGCTAGCTACTTATTATTATTATTATTATTATTATTATTATTATTATTATTATTATTTACTTCCACGTAGAAACTTATTTTGTTGACTTCATATCTCCACGGCTCTAGCTTGAAAACAATTCTTACTTTGATATAAGTTAAAAGGTATCGGAGAAGTTTTTCAGCGATGTAATGCTAGAAATTTTGGTGGATATACAGTAGACAATTTTAAAAGATATAGTGTACAATGTATACCCACTCCCGTATACGATCGTACTTCTGTAAATTTGAGGTAAGCATATGCTTGACTATGGAAATATTAGGTAGGTATATAACCCCATTACATCCCTGCTCTGTATGTATAGGCCTACATACAATTTTCCAATGGAAAATAATGCAATGACCACGTAATTAACAAACTTTAAACTATTCAAAGACTGATAGCCGGAATGAGTAAGCACTTTGTCATTGTCTCTGGAACTTTAGATGAATTTTTGGAGACATGGAACTGTTAAAAATACTGTATTCTCCTCAATAACCTTAAGATTTTAGGCAGTTATGTTTTCAAATATACACTGATGTGCAAAACTAAAGGACAACATGTATAAAGTAACAAAATATTGCGTAATCGGTAAAAATGAAAAAGCCCGGCAGCATGTTGCCAGAGGTCTCCTACATGTGAAAAGGGTAACCGTCACGCCGAATGGAGTGGAGCAGGGATGTACACACGAAGCAGTTGAATGAAAGGGACAAGATAGTGTATGTCAGAGAGCTGTTAAGGTGCTTGTTGTGGTGATACAATAACATTTGGATGATTTCATAACTGGGAAGAATAATCAAGATATTGGAAGAAAGACGAGTGTGGAACAGGAGTTTAGTAATTGCCACACTATCACCTTCTGCTGATAGCGGCATTTTTCACCAGTGCTGATGTGGGTGATAAGACAATGAGTCACAACTAGAGGAAAGAAAGGAGCTTGGAAGCCTTGACTGGACTAGCCATTCATCCTACTTTATTTTACTTCACAATAACGAATTTTCAGTTGAATTTGTGAACAAAACACCTCTAAGAGGATGACGTCATTCCTTAATACTTTGCCCCTCTTTTGCTCAAAAACACAAAACGCGCTTTGTTGTGTGTTATGGTATACTAAAGGAGTAACTATTCCCAAAATTTCAGATTTTTTAATCCAGGCCCCCTGGAAATATTGGACAGTGAAATATGCCAAGCTGGCATAATTCTCCAACTTTACGATATTTTTTCAGGCCTTTGGGAGCAGCTACAAGTCTGCAAATTTTTGAGTATAAACTTATGACCCCAGACTACATGCACACACAAATTCAGATCTGTACGTCAATTGCTTCCTCTTCCCAAACATGTCTTCAATGTTCAAAAATGTTGCTACTGTAGGACCTGATTTCACCCCTTCCAAGTGGTTTTAGGGAAAAATGTTAAGAGGACAAAGTTTTAGCTCTTACAAGTTGGACACGCCCAGAAATTTTCAATTTGCTAGGACAAATACGCGCTGAGATATTTAAAACAGCGTAAACGCCTAATATCGAGAAAACGCAAAATGGTGGCAGAAGCCGCGTAGCTACGAGATTGTGGTTTTGAAGTACCCTGATATAGTATAAACATTCATGAAAAAAATAGATTTTTTTTAAAAGGTCGAGCGGTATTTTTTCTTGTTTCTTGATCACTTGGCACGGATTGACCCTTTAATTAACCCCATATACGCAATCTGCCCTCCCCCCTTTTGCAAATCGAAGAAGTCTTCTATTTTCCACTACCAACATCTGACTCTGCACACGAGCACCTTCTACACCACCTCGCGTGTCATTTATCATCATCGAACATCACAAGACAGTTAAAGTGCACTGATGTTCAATGTTGCAGTACATGAATGTTCAATGTTACTAGGTCACCAAAAAACTGAATGTGTCCATTATTTTAATGTTCTACCTTACATGTATCCATCTTACTATCCGTATGACATTCAGGGTTTCACTTTCTACGGCTTACGTCAACGCAATACAAAATTTGCATTTCAGTTTATAAACCACTTAGTCTGTGGCTATTTGAGAATGCGTTTTCGAAACATTACCTCCTAGAGCGAAAGCGACCAAGGTGGCTATTTGGTAACTTTTCGCCAGTTATAAATCATACTGTGAGCTAGTCAAGGTTTCCAGGTTTTTTTGCCAAGTCCAGGTCTATAATAGCAGAGTTCCAGTATTCTGCACCAAAGCAGCTGTTTCTTGCTAAAATCCCCTTGCCTGGCAACATATCTTTCCTTTTTTCCTTCCTTTTGACATCTTTTAAACAGCAGGCGGTCTATTGTTCCGAAACGCATCAAATACGTTCGAGCTGACGTTTTCTCCGCGTTTTTATTTCTTTCGCGTTTGTGGTTAGCCATCCACATTTAAATACATGGTCAGTGTAGTCCAAGCGTACGCATGAGCAATAAAAACGCTTTGCAAACGCTAAAAATAGCCGGGGACTTACAGTGATAGTCGGTATTGCACTTGCAATTGCATGTTCCAGTTTTTGTTTTTTGCTGCGGTCCGCAAAATTTTGCGAAGAATGGTACGGAATATGACCCTTAGTCAGTTGTATAGAGCATCTGGTGTTTTGTTGTTAAATTTATAAATTACTTTTTTTTTATTTTCCTCTAAAAGCTTCCGTAAGGCAACAAAAATAAGAAACAATATCAATAGAAAGTAGTAGTTAATTCAGTCAAGGTCAAACTTTAAAATATTACAAAAGTCATTACTTTTATCAATGGTATACTTACAATACTTCAAATTGTTTAAATGGAATTAGAGTAGTATTGAAGCTATAAGTCGTAGACAATAGATTTTATTGCCCCCTTAATTGCTTTATTACCTAACGACTTTCGATGTCAATATGGCCGTGTCGGCCTTGGAGAGGCCGGTCCCGTCCTTGGGGGAGGTTTCTGGGGGAAGTGGTTTTATTACTTGTGCAATAGAGGTTGTTTGGAAAAGTGGAATGACCTTCTTTCTTGTTGAAACATGTTCCTATACGATTCTTGAATCGAAATTTTAATTAAATTATAATTAAAACCATGATTTAGATAATTAGAGCATTGGTATACGTCACTGAACGCAATCCCTAGCTTTAAACATGATCCAACACGATTTTTGATTAAGGATACGGCTTTGAATGCTGTTCTTAGCTTTAAACATGATTTAATACGTTTATTGAATCGAAATTATAATCAAATTAGAATTAAAACCATGATTTAGATAATTAGAGCAATGGTATACGTCATTGAACGCGATCCCTAGCTTCAAACATGAAACAACACGGTTTTTGATTGAGGATACGACTTTGAACGGTGTTCCTAGCTTTAAACATGATTTAATACGTTTCTTGAATTGAAATTATAATTAAATTAGAATTAAAACTATGATTTAGATAATTAGAACTTCAGTATATGGCTTAAAACGCGGTCCCTAGCTCCCACAAGGTTTTTCCCCATTAATTTAATTATGATCTGACTTGTAAAGCTCGTAACTAATTGAACACTCTTATTTGAACTAGAAAATTATGAATAATGAATATGATTACACCCTTTAAGCTCCAATGTTTAGCAATGATTTTTAATGGTGCGTTGTTTTACGGAGTAAAGTATTAAGATGGGAGGGAAAAAGGAAGGAAAGGAAGAAATATTTATTTATTTTCATCTATTTTTTCTTGTTGCGAACTGCACTTCTTTCGTTTAGCTTGCTTGGCTCTTAAATGACAGACTTAACTCTGCTATTTTTCAGCGTTGCTCAGTACGAAATTCGCAGATACGCAAGGTTCTGTGTTCTCTCCAAGCGCCATTGCAATACTGAGGGTGAAGAATGAAGTTCAGTTTCTCACACCCTATGCAAACAACCTTGCGATATGATTGGCCAGGAAAAACCAGTTTGCTCCGCCTGCAATGTTTAACCATGGGGGCCAATCATTCCCTCTAGTTTGAGTGAACGGGAGAACCCACCCGTCCCCGCCTCTCTTTCCCTCATCAATGTCTTGTGTGAACAAGTTTCTACCCGCTCCCCACCCTTCCCCCGCATCTCTTGACCGCATTCTGTGTGATCAGGTTTCTACCCTGCGACAAGTGACACACATTTTTTTCCCCACCCCTCACTGCCACTCTTTGGCTGCATCCTGTGTGAACATGCTTATACCTTCTCTCCCCCCAACGGCGATAACTGACACATTTTTCCTCACAAAGGGTGTTTTTCAAACCAGTTCTGGTGGATGGTTTGCGGACAACAACCTCTTCCCCGCCCACTAACCTGATGGACAAACAACCAGGATGTTCTTGTGCTCATTGCCAATAACCTGATGAATAAATGGTTGTCCTTCATTTTGACTACTGCAAAACAACACACACACAAAAAAGAACCTGTAGAATTACAACATACAATAATTGTCCTGTTCTTTTCGGCAAGATACAGGTTATTGAAACAGTTGTTGAAATGATAGCTATATAGCTTACTGAATAAAGCCGGAATTTTAAAATTTAGGAACATTGTTGCCTGAACCCAACTAACGAATTTTATTGCTTGGTAAACAACTATTTGCTGTGAAAAATACGACAATTTGGCGTCTTTAAGGTATGAATTGAGACATGATGGCGATGTTTTTCAAACTTTAGGCATTGTGTGAAAATTCCTTGCTATTACCTCTATAGAAAAGAAATATTTCCTTCGATTCGGCAAGAGACCGACAAAGGAATTCTTTTCTGATTCTTTGCAGAGCGAGGCAATTCTGTATTACAAGGCAAATTCATTTACTTTATTTTTTCTCCCCCTATTCCATTCCCCTTATGTTAATGAATAAATAAAAATTATATTATATAAATGGAGTACACATTTCCTGTATTAACAATTTTGCTCGTGAAGGCTTTTGCCTTGCTTCTGCCTTGCTTCTTTAAAGTGTTTTTCTGGATTTTTTCTGTGTTTTGTTCAAAGAAGATAATATATTCAAGTAAGTTTTATATCATTATAATTGATTAGATATATTTGCATAAGTATCGAATGGTGGGACTCCTCCTAGAAAATTAACACATATTGTTTTTTCTTATGAAAATAATTAACACGGTGTAGAAACGAGCTATGAGTTTGCCAATATGTTTCAACTTGTGGGGAGCATAACGCCCCGAACCTTAGGGATTCGCGTCTGACTTACATTCCCTTACGTGTTTACCGAAAATCGGGGGAGCTGTGCATGAGGGATAGTCCCCCCAAACCTGAGGGAACCGCGTTTGACTTATAACAGCTTCTGTGTTTGCCAAACAGGGGAAACCATACATGGGGGCATAGCCCCCCAAACCTGAGGGAACCGTGTGTGACTTATAACAGCTTCTGTGTTTGCCAAACAGGGGAAGCATACATGGGTGCATAGCCCCCCAAACCTTAGGGATCCGCGTGTGACTTATAACGCCTTATGTGTTTACCGAAAACCGAGGGGAAGCATACATGGGTGCATAACCCCCCAAACCTTAGGGATCCGCGTGTGACTTATAACGCCTTATGTGTTTATCGAAAACCGAGGGGAAGCATACATGGGTGCATAGCCCCCCAAACCTGAGGGAACCGCGTTTGACTTATATTGCTTTTCGTGTTTACCAAACAGTGGGTTTACCAACACCGGAAAAGCTAGCTTCCTGAACGGTCAGCACGAAGGAACGAAATATATATATATATATATTTTTTTTTTTTAAATTGTTTGAAGACTATGTTTGAGTTTTGATTCCGTTTCGGTTGTGTTTTTGGACAAGTTAACCACAGGAAAGAGTGAAGAATGGAATTAGCATTATTATATTATAGTTAAGAATATGTGGGGACACGAGAAATATCTTGGCAGTGTTAATCTTTTTAGAGAAAAAATGCGTGGTGACATCCCTTAAGAACCGTCAATGAGATACTTTATAGTTTTAGAAATGCGTGGTGACATCCCTTAAGAACCGCCAATGACGGTTGGACTTATAGTTTTATAAATGCGTGGTGACATCCGTTAAGACCCGCCACTGACGGACTTTATAGTTTTAGAAATGCGTGGTGACGTCCCTTAAGAACCGCCAATGACGGTTGGACTTATAGTTTTAGAAATGTATGGTGATGTCCCTTAAGACCCGTCAATGAGATACTTTACATAATAGCTGGTATTTTAGAAATGTTTGACAATCTACCTTAAGACCCGCCACTGACGGACTTTACGGCAAAAATCAAGTGTGCAATTTCTTTGAATCTTTATAACTGAAATTGTGATTAAACAGAATTGCGTACTGTCCAATATTTTTGATGGTAGATTTTATATAAATACATTGTGTCTGAATGATTTGTCATGAATCTGTATTCATATTGGATTGTCTTTTCGGAAAATAAGCAATTTACACATAAAGAACACTTTTAGAACACATACATATTCAATATTTACTACAGATAATGTTCAAAATATATTGTTTAGTGTAAAATAATTAAGTTCAACAGAAAAGATAGACATTTGTCTTGCTTGTATCCCTAATATTTTAGAAAATCAGTCAGTATTAAGTGTTTTATATAAAGAGTTCTTAGATGTAGTGGATGCAATTTTCCAAGATACATGTGAATATTGCAATTTTACGTAAATGTGTAGACTTTTCTTTCCCACAGTTAGACTCGAAAGAAAAGAACTACGTTCATTGATTCATTTTGAATCATAGCAACGGACTTTTCCCTTTGAATTCGTGTTAGAATAGCTTGGCTATCACGAAACGTAGTGAATACTCAAATGGATCTTTTTCCAAGACATGAGGAATAAACGAATATAATTGAGTGAGAAGTGTTGGGAATATATTTGAAAAATGAACTTGCGTATTTTTAACATGTGTTGCAGTATTCAGAATCTTAATCATATGGTAGTCACATGGTTTTTGTACATACTAACTCTATATTAAGCAAGGTAATGAGTGAGAAAAAATAAATATTGGCTTGTAAAAATGAAATGAAATACGAAATATTTTGTTAGGGATGCAGAAAGAGAATCCAATGCAGTGTGAACGCGCTCTTTTGCGTGGAGGAAAAGGGGGGCTATACCCGGAGTGAATTTCCCCTCATAACTTTTCCAAATAGTGAACGCGCTCTGTTGCGTGGAGAAGAGGGGACACTATACCCGGAGTGAATTCCCCCTCACAACTTTTCAATTACTGAATGCCGTCTTTTGCAGTGAGAGATTTTGGTTTTATCCCGTCTTTTTTGGCACTAGGATTTCAATGTAAATGTATGCAGCAATACTAGTAGAGGGGATCCCTCACTGAAAGACTGGGACTTCATACCCCAGAAATGATGTGGTACCGCACCACTTAAGTAAATATTTGCTCTGTCACTGAAAGACTTGGGTTTATATTCCTTATTTAATCCAATAGTTTTACTTATACGCGTTTGATTTTCAATACTTTGATAGAATATTAAGACCAACAGAATATACAAACATGTGCTATAATTTATTACACATTGAAAACATATATACTATACTCACCTGAGAAATATACGGAACTTTGTCGCACACGCGTCAGCACTGCGGGACTTTCAACGCACAACTAATCTTTAATTATGACTTTTACCGATAGGTGTCACTACTAGTTCTATTAAAATAGTATTAAATCGCTATTGCTAATGTACTGGTTCTGTTTTTTTTTTCCTGGAAACATATTGGTAGTAGTAGTATAAAAAGTATAAGGAATCCGCAGACATAGTGTTTGTTCAGTTGGCATGACCTAGAATTGAACTACAGACCCCCTAAACATATGAAGTGAACACCTTACCACTTTTTAAATAAATAAATAATTTGTATAAATTCCGTTTTATAACATCAAAATTTTGATTGTTATGTTGTTGAAGTGGATTCATATAAGTTTTTTTTTTATCGGGATTGAGATATAGGATTTTACAAGTGCAAGAGTTTTTGCGGATGAATTAGATTTATCTTTTATACGATGATAAAAGATTGATTTGATTTTATATTTCCGATCTCTAAACATTTTAACCTGTGAGATCAGACAATTTTCAGCGAGCACACTATTCGGGAAAAGAGGGAAATTAGGTATCATGCAAGACATTTGTTGGTGTAAATGAGAAAATCATTATTATTATTATTTTGACTAAATGCCCCGCCGGTAATTGGACCAGAACCGTTTGCTTTGAATACGTTTTCGGGTACGTCCGCGTCGCGACACCTTTATACCGGGAATCGGGCCCGGGGCCCGCTCACACTGAACGCAAAAGCGAAAGCAAGTACGCTACGCGGAACCACCCGCATTAAAGCCAAAACGCGTTAGCGACTACGCTGTGAGGGAACACTACTTCCCCTACCGGGAATTGAACCCGGTGGTGCTCGCACTGAATGCAAGAGTGTTAGCGAGTACGCTGTGAGGGGAACACTAGTTCCCCTACCGGGAATTGAACCCGAGGGTGCTTGCACCGAATGCAAGAGCGTTAACGATTATATTGTGAGGGAACACCAAATTTGATCTTAAGTTATCGGTACGTTTAGCTTTGGGTCTTACACAACACAGATAGTTTGCTTGTACAGATTTATTGAGAATTCGAAAATGTATAAAGTACTTTGCCAGAATCCTACATAGCTCTTGCAAACTAAAGATAGTTTTTATAGGCTAAAAGAAACTGATTTTCGTACGTGGATAGAATAACAGAATTATTATTTCTATTAAGTATATATATATTGTACACATTAAAAACATTAATTATAATTTGCACTATATTGGTGAAATTATGTTGTACTAATAATTTTTATTTTTTATTATTTTCCAGAAGAAAATGGATGAGTACCCACAACCATCAACATCATCATCCGCTTCTTCCTCCTCCCTTAACCATATCGAGTGGTTTGAAAAAATACATAATTTATTAGATGTAGCAGAGGGAAAGAAAAGGAGAAGAGATGAGGGGACATCACAAAGGACGAAAAAGACGCGCTACTCACCAGTGGTAGAAGTGGTTCAAAAAAGAAAAGAAACTACACCAGTGGAAGAAGTAACAGTGCCACTAACTCAAGAAAGAAAAGAACTTCGACCAGTGGAAGAAGTAGCAGTGGAAATAGTGGGGGAGCGGGGTAATAGCGGGGCAGCGAATGAAGCTGATATATATTTGAACGATGGGGAAGATTGGGTTATAGTGAAGGCAGGGGAAAAGTGGGATCGATTAGAGAAGGCAAGAAAATTGAAAGAAAAATTTTTGAAATAAATAAGTTGTATATATATTTGTAAATAAATTGTGTGTTTTTGTTGAATGGGTGCTGGGAAATTTGTGTTTTCTTTCCTATGAATTTTTAAATCCTTTCTAACTTTTTAACAGTACTGAGGTATTTTGATAATAGTCTCAATAACTAATGTGCAAACATATAAGGTTTCTTCTTCCTTTATATATACTTGAAATTAATGCAGGTTCTATTTTGATGAATGGTTGAATTTTGAGTTTATTTTTCAGCAAGAAGTCTCTATTTTTTTTCTAAATTCTTAGAACATTCCTTGTAAGAATTAATCTGTTGTCACATGACCTATCTTCGGGAATCGAATCCTTGACGAGTGATATTAGAAAATGTTTTCGTACAAATAAAAATATGAAATGTCCAACACTGATGTACTATTCAGTTAGCCAAGACGATCATACTAACCACTTAGCCATGAAACAATTTTAGTTGGTACAGTAGAAAACAAACTGTACACGGAACTATACTGTACAAACCTTGAAGATTTCAAAACAATTGAAAAGAGAGAAAGAAAATTGCTTATTTGATTTTTCATCAGTAATATTTCTCTTTGTCTTGTGGTAAACTAATCAAAGTTTAAACTTGGATAGGCTAAAGGAGACAGTAATTATGAGAAATGAATGAATGATTTAATGTTGTTTCGTCTTGAAAAACTCCAAGAGAGTTCACTACAAGTCTAACTGTTGGTACTACCACTGACCCAGTGCTGTCTTATATTGAAATTTGAAATCAGATTCTTTACTAGTTAAATAAATAATTAGTGGTCTCTCTTCGCTATGTATTGAAATGATTTCCCCTTGACTGTGTATTAAAATGAAATGTGACACCTCACAATTATTTTGTCTAGGATAAAGCAATTGGTAAAATGAAGAAACTCTGAGAGGAACGCTTGGAAAATGCTCAAGAAAAAAGTTACAGACACAATATGTTCAGTCATAATTTTAGTTGGTCAACCCGGAATCTCAACCATCTAAGGTGAAGTTTGGTTCCACAATTAGTTTGAAAATATGTATTCGTGAGGATAGAACAGTAAGCAAGTGTATGTCAAGTCTCATTTTAACATTTAATTGGTGTAAACCTCCCTTGGTTTTGAATTTGTGAGCGTAATGTGAAAACAATCTTATTTTATTTGACATCACATTTGCGTGGCACGATTAAGGAAAACTTTACGTAAGATAGTCATGATACGTATGAATTTGTTTGGAGTTCACCATCATCAAAGCTATTTTCTTTGTAGTCCTTAGACAGTAAACTGATAGACTTTGAAGTTCTTTTAAACATTCTACTTGGGAATCAATCCTCTTATTACTTATTCTTTTGAGTATTTCTTTTATTGGATTATCGGCTTTGCGGTATGTATTTTGACTTACCAATTACAATTTTTTTTTTTTAACGAATCGCTTGTTCAAGCTCTGCTTTTGTGTTATTTCGTTTTTATTAAAACTCAGCTTTTGAATTCTTTCGTGTTATTTATAATAACACTAAAGTCTATGAGCATATTAAGAGCTACTTGTGAAATAAATGGAAAATGATATTAGAAAACTATAAGTACGAATAAAATTTAGATGTCAAAGACATGTACGCTATCCGCTTAACCATACAAACTTTTGTTTCTTCTCGTTTCATCTCATAGGCAAGATAGAACAAAGAGAAAAACTATTCTTATTACTTTTACTGTGAAATCGATACATTGATCATTTAGTGTAATCTCCTTTCCTTATGCTCTGTAAGCTAAGAGAAATGAATAATGCTGACAATCAAAACAAAACAAAATGTACATTTAGAGGAAGAGAGAGAGAGGTTCAGAGATGGAGGGAGAGAGATGTACAGAGAGGGAAGGAGGGAGAGAGAGGAAGAGAAGGATAGAGAGAGAGAGAAGTTCAGAGAGAGGTCCAGAGATGTAGGGAGAGAGATGAAGGGAGAGAGAGATGAATAGAGAAAGGTATATATATGGAGGGAAAGAGAGAGAGAGAGAAGTTCAGAGATAGGTCCACAGAGGAAGAGAGGGAGAGAGAGAAGTTCAGAGAGAGAAGTACAGAGGGAGAGAGAGATGAAGAGAAAGATAGAGAGAGGTACAGAGATGGAGATAGGGAGAGAAATAGGATGTACACTACAAGAACTTTGTATTCAATAATCTTCATGGTTTTGCGGAATATGTTCCTATCTTTCTTCCCAACATTACGATCTTCAGAGTCAACTGAATTCCTCATAAGCAATACGAAGCTAGAACTAACCTAATGATGGATTTGTCAACAATTTCATAGTTCTCACTGTAATTTTTCGTATTATTTTAGAGAACATATGCGTAGCAGACTCCTTGTTAAAAAATGTTTGAACACTAAATAATGATAAGTAAGCACTTCAAAATTAGACCTGATATATAGCTGAAGCTATTAAATACCAACAAGTTGAATGGGCTCAAGTCAGAAAGTATACTTGAACTGAAATCTTTATTTCTAGTGGGTATGAAGAACACCTCTTAAGACATGTGGGTGAATAAATGAAGGAAAACATGGGTGATGGGAATCGAATCACAAACTACCACATCAGAGATGTGTACCCTATTACATATAAAGCTATTTGATTGTACAACAGATAAATAAATAGGCGATATACTACACTTTATCCGTAAAATAAATTCCAAATTCATGAAAACGTAAGAAGGAAAGGGGGCAGAGGTTGATGTTGGAAACTTTTATAATTTGCTCAGTTTACTATAAATATTATTAGGAATTAGATTTTTTTCTTTCTTTGTTTGAGCTTATCAGTATTTAAGGACATGTTAGCTATGAAGGTCTCAGTATCTATTTATCTATAAAAAGTGTACTGCACTGTAATCAATATCGTCACTCGGAGATTTATCAACTGAATATGAGAATTTGTATAACTTTGTAGCAAAATAGCTGATTTGGACAGCGAGTACATCTGCAACATATATTCGCAACCTACACTAAACAATGCTGACAAACATTCTCGTTCTCCTTAAACAATGAAATCTTTGAGTATTACGTACCACATTTATGCCGGTTAGGCTAAAGGAAATGACGAAATGAATAAAACTATGAGGGAAAACGGGGAAAATTCCCAAGAAAAGTTACGAACACAATATTGTCCGGCACAAAGTTCACTTCTCAGATCCTTAAACAATTTATTACTCCCATTTGATCTTTCCTATGACCAGTATTATTTTAGGTAATCTTTTGTTGTACTTATCTGCCCACATACTTTTCTGCATTAGTAGAGCAACTACCCACATCCGGTTGACAACTCTGATGAATTTTACGCTGGAACCAAGTCAAAAGCAATACCAAAAGCAAATAGAAATGGGGAGTAAACCGCTAAGGCTTCAATGGGTAATAGGATAGGACGACTGTGGACAAAGTAGGAAACTCAGCATGAGAGAGAGAGACTGGTCAAAAGTAAGAAAATGATAATTAGATACAGCTTAAGAAAATTAGATACAGCTTAAGATAATCAATATTGGAAAATAACAAGAGCAAAGGACTACTTAAGAATCGGATAATCTAGTAAACATTGTTAAAATCTTCCCTTTAACTTTTAAAGGGATTATTTATGGATCAAATCAAACTGTCACATTGCGTTGGAATCCAATACTCTAATTAAAACAAATACATGCAAAGGATCTATTGGTGTTCAGGTATCGTGATTTCTAATTATTAATCTAAATGTCAGTATATAGAAATTCAAGCAAGCGCGGGTAAACGGGATGGGTGACTTTATCTGTTTTAAAAAACTGTTGCAAAGATGAAATATTCAAGTTAATTTGAATATAAGAATCACTTCATAATCATAAAAGAATAGCAGTTAAAACTAATGGGGGTGGAAACTATGAGTTTCAGGTCTACCTTAAACTTGTTCAAACCTGTTTTCATTGGTTAATCCAGATAATACAATACATCCTACGGCGAAACGTATAAATACCAGAGTTAACAAAGGTACATATAATAATCTTGTGCCGTTGTAGTCGATGAAAAAGATTTCTTCTCCGTATGGTGGGCAGTGAAAATATTTGTGCCTAGTGTTTTAGAAATACATAAAAACAATATTTTCAAACTGTTGAAAATTTGAACTGAAAAATGTCTAATGCTGAAAACGTATGGTTTTGTTTCTGCGATAACATTCGCATAACCACGCAGTGCTTAATAAATGCGTTTCAAGTGTGGGAATCTAAAAGAAGAAGTATGCTTCTTTGCAGTGGATGTGCACGCGGATTAAAAGACGCAATAAACCATGACTGTATTCTGTTAGATAAAAATATATTGAAAACAAAAGTACTAAGCATTGTTATGGATATTGATACACAGGATGAAATTTGGCATGAGTTTCAAAAGATGCACGGCAATACTTTTAATAAATTAGAACAGTTTTTTCATATATATGATGATGCCATTCATAATGATACATTTCTTAATCAACTGATAGAAATATTCTTGCAGAAAGATTTTAAGAAATTCTTAATTTGGAATAAAAACCATAGTGATAGTGATAGTGTTTGTGATTGAAAAATATGAAGAAATATAAAGAAATAATAGACGTATGGATGAAAATGTTACTCCTCTGTAGACGTATTACACATACAAAGTGTAAAAAGGATTTGGTATGACTTGATTTCTTCTGTGAACGTAAAAACTGATAACAAATGAATCTAACTGCTGTAATTCTCTAAGAAAGTTGACAATAGTTACTGCATAGTTCGGTATAGTGCGATAATTTTAAACATATGTTTGATAATGATGAAAAGAATGTGGTAAATGCTGCAAAGAACTGATTAACACCAATACAAATGAAAACTATGTACAAGTCAATTTAAAAATAATGAAAGATACGCTTCTGCTAGAATTATTTGGGAAATAAGTAATAGTAAGATATTCACTATAATACATGTAAGATCCTACAAACAATAACCACAAAAACATTGGGTTACAAACGTTTATGTATGTTAGTTATCAATTGGTTCTCATACAAGGTGTAAATTTTGTTTGCCATCTTTAATTCACGGGTATATTATACTCTTAACTCATTTGTTCTTCTCATAAATAATAATTATCTGGTGTTCAGAGGCTAGTTTGTTTTCGAACTTCTTCCCATCTGCATTAGTACAACCATGTTAATGGTCAATACTAACATTGGGATCAATGCACAAATCCTTAGTCTGTTTTAATACTAGCTCAGGATAATTCTTTAGTTTGTACATGCAGTTACGACGTTGATCAGTCTTACCCATTCCGAGGATGACAATATACATTGTTTCTTCATTGGGATGGAACACTTTTCCAAAGCGTTACATAATCTTCATATTTGGCTGAACCATGGGTTCGACCCTTTCCCTTGCGTGGATCTCCCTTCTTTCCAAATGTTCATTAGTATTTAAAACATTTTCAACTATATGGAACGATATATCGGGATTCAATTCCTTTTTAGGATGTCATGTCATGTACATCGTTTGTTTAATTTTGACGCGAACTTTCAATAGTAATACCGATAAAAATATCATCATCATTGACGTCATTTAGTGTATGTTCTTGTACAAATTCGAATAATGAACGAACATATGTTTGCGGTTCTTCGATACCACTAGTGTGCATACATTCAATGGTAACTTCCTTTCCACGCAGACCAAAATAAGGATATTGCATAGTTTTACTATTAACAATGCGAAAGTATTCCCGACTGCCTGTACCATACAATGTAGAACATATACTATGTTCTGGTGCAAAACTCGTGCTAACCTCCCGAAAAAACACCCATTAACTCGTCGGAATCATCGGTAGTTAAGACCGTAGTCTTCCCTACAGACACAAATTCACTAATTTTTTCACACGTAGCTTTCAGCATATTGTCTTGACGAAAGAAGCCTACACAGTACAGATCAATAATATCTTTTGCGGACTTGCAACTTTTCAACATAATAGTCGGTACACAGCCAAAATGCAGGAATGCTGCCTGCAGTAAGTTTACATATGTTTACCCTCAGACCCGTAGCATAGCGTTGCGTTAACACCAAGTAAAACAAAATCTTTTGTTTTGCAATAAGTGTGATCGTTATGTCCATTTTCCGTGCAATGAAGTGTAGATTGTTTCATGCATGGGTTCATCCTAATGTTATCTTCCATTAATTCTATTCCTTCATATACATGATACTCTTTCATGTATTTTTCTTTGTCTCCTTTGATTTGACATAAGGTAAAATCTTAAAGCTTCCTGATATATTTAAATGACTAAGCTCAGAACCAACAGTTCATAATTCCCATACTTCAATAATTTGCAGAATTTTATATCCAGTCTTTAACGCTTTATGAAGTTCTGGGGTACAATATGTATCTGTTAAGACATGTTGAGTGTCACAATGTGTGCATTCAATGATACCTTCTTCCTTACATGTGCAACATAAGCCAAATATAAGTCAACCGTTACACGTATATGTCCACTGTTACATGCATATTTCTTTACTTTGTGTATCATGAAACATTACAAGTGGATATAGTACTGTAACATTCAAATACTGAATTGTCATCCATTAAATCTGTATGAATAAAATCATACTTTCTCACACTATATTTTCATAAGATCATGTATATAATTAATGTTATTCTTAAGTTAATATTCAATCAAAATAAAAGTGGAGTTAGTCTGACGTATCAAATTAAATATTTTTTGATATTTAAAATACACAGAATCTAATTCAATACGTAAACAAATATTGTAATGGGGAAAACTTTTAAAATATTCATACTTATTTTCTGCGCATTTGTTTCGCGCATCCCCTACCTTTGCACTATAAATCCTGCGCATGCGTGTACTTGTACTAACACAAATAAAGTGGATGATACGTTGTTAAGATGTACAGTCAAAAGGTAGATGTTTCAGCAGTTGCAAAGCGAGAAATAAATAAATACCTGCATAATGTTAAACAATTAAGAACATATTCTTCTTTTCATAAGAAAAGGAAAGGTGAAATTGAAACCAATCTTTCCTTATCGCAAAGTAAACATGTAAAATACATTTCACCACGTGAAAAACGTTTTGAACTTGAAAAACAAAAGAAAATTATTGTTGTACATCCAAATGATCCTGACATTCCTGAAGAAGACGCTGAAAAATATAGGATTATTTATCCAACACAAGAAATTAGCATAGACGATACTGTGTATAGACGAAATTTCAGATACCCAAATGAAATACCGTTTGAAGAGGAAGTAGTAGTGGTAGATCAAAATACAATTTCTAATGACATTCTGATATTCAATGATGTGAAGTGTGGTTGTACTCCTAATGAAGTAAATGAAGTTTGTGTAAAACAGTTACTAGAAAAATATAAACTTTCTGAACCATTAATTTGTGAAAGTTGTGCAATTCGTAGTGAGAAAGAAACTGAGCATAAATGTGTAAGTGAAAGTGATGAAGAATTAAATACTACTGTGTGGAATTTCCTAATTAAGAAATCAACACGCGAAGAAATATTAAAACAATATCTAAAAATTCATGTGAGATACATAGACGTAAACATTATTCCGCATCTTATAAACAAATTTAACTATACATATCAGCAGATTACATTTAATGATTATCACATTTCTGATTTAAGAGAAACATATCTTGAACACGATAAAAATGTGTATCATCAATCCATACTGTGAATACCAATGTCGTTTCCTAAATACATACAATTATTGTGAATATCGGTGTTCTTCTTTTTCTATAGATGAACAGTGTTTGTTATTATGTATTGACCGTTGGAAACCACAGCGAGAACTTTTGTGTTACGGGTGTTTTCAAAATCGCGCAAATTTAAATGAACATGAGTGTATTACTTTAGACTATGATATGTTATGCTATAATGCATGGCGTAGAATGGTAAGCACACAAAGTTTTGATGACTTATATAAAGATTTTGCAACAGTACATTGTGATACTGAAATTGATGATTGGACATTTACATATACATTATATAACATTTTGTTAAACAAAGATAACATTCAGTTAATTACAGAGTTATTCTTACAAAAAGATTTACATTATAATATGCACAAAAAGTAATAATGGAAAATAAAAACTTTTCTGCTAATCAATTACAAAATAATAATAATAACAATGTGTATAAATTAACAAAAAGAAGTGATAAAAGACTTTCAGCAAAAAATTGGCCAATATGTAATTGTACATATACTAATATAAATATAGATTGTATTAAACAATATATCAAGGAATGTTAAAATCACAAATGTATCTGTATGTAAACTATGTATATCTATATCTTATTGTAATTTGTAAATAAAATTTTATCACTGTATATTACTTGTTTTCATTTATATTATTTCCTTAGATGTATGATTTTAAAACTTTCTTTTGTGTAAATGCGTTTTACATTATCGTACTTAAAATTATTTCATACAACTAAAAACTTTAACATGTGCATATGAAACTTTAACATATGCATATAACAAAAATCCGTATGTTATGATCCACGTGCCTAAAATTTGTTTGTACACTTTTATATTGCATGCATGTGAGAAACTTCACATTTTCATTTTGACAAGTTGTATTTTCATTTTGACAACTTAAATTTTTAATTTTGAAAATTACATTTTCATTTTGACAACTTGCATTTTTAATTTTGAAAATTACATTTTCATTTTTTCACAAGTTGCATTTTAGTTTTGACAACTTGCATTTTCATTTTGACAAGTTGCATTTTTAATTTTGAAATTACATTTTCATTTTTCACAAGTTGCATTTTATTTTGACAACTTGCATTTTCATTTTGACAACTTGCATTTTCATTTTGACAAGTTGCATTTTTATTTTGACAAGTTGCATTTTAGTTTTGACAACTTGCATTTTTATTTTGACAAGTTGCATTTTAGTTTTGACAACTTGCATTTTCATTTTGACAAGTTGCATTTTTAATTTTGAAATTACATTTTCATTTTTCACAAGTTGCATTTTATTTTGACAACTTGCATTTTCATTTTGACAACTTGCATTTTCATTTTGACAAGTTGCATTTTTATTTTGACAAGTTGCATTTTAGTTTTGACAACTTGCATTTTTATTTTGACAAGTTGCATTTTAGTTTTGACAACTTGCATTTTCATTTTGACAAGTTGCATTTTTATTTTGACAAGTTGCATTTTAGTTTTGACAACTTGCATTTTTATTTTGACAAGTTGCATTTTAGTTTTGACAAGTTGCATTTTCATTTTGACAAGTTGCATTTTAGTTTTCGTAAGTTACATTTTTTAATTTTAATTTTGTTCAATCACTTCATATTTTTACGGATCGTATGTTATACATACTCTGAACAAATTTATTTGTGAACGTTTTAAAATTGGTGTTAATTATTTGTTTTTGAAAAACACTTTTCGACATTTATACCACATGTATGTGAAAAACTTTTGCATGTTATGATTTGCGTTTGTAAAACATTTTCTGCATGTTATGATGCTTGTATGAAAAACACTTTCTGCATGTTATGATTCGCGTTTGTAAAAACACTTTCTGCATGTTGTGATTCACTTTGTAAAAAACATTTTCTGCATGTTATGATTCGCGTTTGTAAAACACTTTCTGCATGTTGTGATTCACTTTGTAAAAAACATTTTCTGCATGTTATGATTCGCGTTTGTAAAACACTTTCTGCATGTTGTGATTCACTTTGTAAAAAACATTTTCTGCATGTTATGATTCGCGTTTGTAAAACATTTTCTGCATGTTATGATGTTTGTATGTAAAACATTTTCTGCATGTTATGATTCGCATTTGTAAAACACTTTCTGCATGTTGTGATTCACTTTGTAAAAACATTTTCTGCATGTTATGATTCGCCTTTGTAAAACATTTTCTGCATGTTATGAATCGCGTTTGTAAAATTAGTTTCTGCATTTTTATATTACATGTATGTATGTAAAAAGTTGTTGCATTTTTAATCATACTATAATATTACTTCATAGTATGCATATTTAAATTCATTATTAGATCAGTTTCTGTTTTTATTTGTATTCTTTTTTCCCATTGCAAAGTCGGTGTTAATTTTTTGTTGTTGTTGTTGTATTATTTAATATCTCGTAATTATTTAATCGAACACTTTGTGTGAACGTATTAAGAATGCGATGAACAATCTTATTTCGTTTTACTTACCGTAATACTCTTACATCAACATAGTTATGTAGTGTTAAATAATTACTATGTAAAATACTAAGGACACTTAAGTGTGAACTTAAAAAATCCTTTCTCATTGCAAAGTCAGTGTTAATTTTTTTTTATTGTAAATATATTAAAAAGTTTCTGTGGAACTCTGAACAATCTATGATTGTGAATATAATAAAAATTCTTGCAGAAACTCTGCTTACTTTTCTTAACACAATACTCATAAAGTGTAATTCATCAAATATTTGTTGCACAAATTCGTTCTTATTTATTTATGTGGATCTTTCGTTACATAAACTCTTCTTATTCAGGGTATGTTTTGTTTGTTACACAAACTTTAAGGATCTATGTTTCAAATCGCAAACTTGTAAAATACTCATCAAACTTTTAAATACTTCAAAGTATTAGTAAAATCAAGAAAAATATAAAACACTCATCAAATACCAATTTTAAACGATAGAAACCGTAAATGAGTTTCACTTTGTAAAATGCCAATGATAGCTTTTATTTAGGAAAGTTTCTTTTATTAAATAAAAATCAAGAAATGAAATTCGTATATATTTATTTGGAGATAAAGATATATACAAGCAAACAAGTATAGAAAATAATATACATGTACAAACACACACACACACACACACACACAGAAATAATATATACAGATTATATTACATACAAAAAAGAAATCACTTTGTCGCGTTTCTATCTTTTTCTAATAAAATGTTCACTAGTCCTTCAATATAATTTGGGTTCTTTAATAAGTTGTCATAGGTTTCATGAAATAAATGTTCACTTCTTTTGTTAGCAGAATGCGATTTCACATAATTTGAATACACATTGTCTCTCACATCTTTGCTTGCCATAATTTTCCATGCTTCTGATTCGAGAGTTAATATATTCACAAGAAGGCACCTGTGCCCGAACTGATTGAAATAATGTAGGTTACAACCGGGGCAGAGTAAAACTGTATCTGGTTCCCACTTTAAAATACTATCTTTAACACAGGTTTCACTTACAAAGTCACTATTACACTCGCACTGGTACTGCACACGCAAATCCAATGGAACCTTTTGGGGTGAAGATGGATACTCCAACGGTGAAACACTTGGTGATGGCGTGCTGGGTTTGCACTCTTCTATCTCGTTGAATAACTTACAAATTTCTTCCTCCTCTTCCTCATTAAATAAATCAGGAGATGTTGATCTTCCTTCTTCTGGAAGTGTCCACTTTATCGTTGGAACTTGAAACTTTTGCTCCGGTGTTCCTGCTACTGATACTGGTGAAGTTGTTCTTGATCCAACTGGCGAAGTTGGAATTAATATTGGCTCTTCTCTTAAATCAATGATTTCTTCCTCTATAATGACATCTGGAGAAGCCGGTGAGCAAATTTCTTCCTCTATAATGACATCTGGAGAAGCCGGTGAGCAAGTTTCTTCCTCTATAATGACATCTGGAGAAGCCGGTGAAAAATAGCAAGTTTCTTCATCAATAAACAAGTCCGGAGATTCTCTATGCAATTTAAACTTTTTGTTGGGAGATTCAACATAGTCAAATGTAGAATCCCAATCTACTTCGTTGCAAAGTTGAATTTCTCGCTGTACTATACTGGTAGACGAATCCATGATGATACTATGTCAGTCTTCTCATCATACCCAGTATATAAGGAAAACTTATGTCGACGTCACATCACGTGGTACTTTAAAACACGCCCATTACATCATTTAAAATATTTTCAAATGTACTTCCCCAATTCTCTATACAACTTTCAATAGGTATAAGGGACGGAGAAAACATATACTTACATTGCATTTATGTTCTCATGTATCATTTATTGATCAAACATTCTTTTGAAACAACATTGTCAATATTATTTACATTGTGTTACGATCATTCACATCTTACAACGGTATTCCCTCAATAATGTTATTCATATCCTGTACTAATCACTTAAAATGTTATCTACGTACAAAGAAAAGTGTCAACACAATTCATACTGCAAAACTTCTTTTGTGTTTTCATTCGGTATCATATCAATGTAACAATCTTCTATTGCATTCAGTACCCCTTCATGTTTCAACAGGATCAACACTTCTTTCGTATTTCCGTTCGGTGTCGCGTCATGTACCACAATTCGTGGTGCCAAACTTCTTTTGTATTCTTCGTCAACAATGTTTTATTACTGTGTTATTATCTACCGTAACCTTAATCTTCTTTGTATTCACCATCAACATTGTTTTGTGTTCACCTAACGCATTACCAAACTTCTTTTTATTACTCTGTTGGCACTCTGTGATGTTTACCTGTCACGACCTCAATCCTCTTTGTATTCTTCGCCGACAATGTTTTTTATTGTCATTTCACATACCAATAAACTTGTTTTTATTACTCTGTCGGTATTCTGTGATGTTTATCTACCGCAACCTTATTCTCCTTTGTATTCACCATCGACATTGTTTTGTGTTCAACTACCCTGACGCCAAACTTCTTTTCTATTACTCTGTCGGCACTCTGTGATGTTTACCTGCCACGACCTTAATCTTCTTTGTATTCGCCGTCAACAATATCTTGTGTTCAACTACCATGACGCCAAACTTGTTTTTATTACCAATTAGCATAGGGGCATGATTCAACATGTTTACCTGCCACGATCTCAATCTTCTTTGTATTCGCCGTCAACAATATCTTGTGTTCAACTACCCTGACGCCAAACTTGTTTTTATTACCAATTAGCATACAGGTATAATTCAACATGTTTACCTGCCACGACCTCAATCTTCTTTGTATTCGCCGTCAACAATGTCTTGTGTTCAGCTACCCTGACGCCAAACTTATTTTATTACTCTGTCGGCACTCTGTGATGTGTACTAAACGTGTCGTCGGTTTTCCTTTGTATTTGTCTTCATGTTTTAACACGCACCTGTTACCCAACAACGCCATCTTTCCCTGTTGCACAACCAGTTTCCAAAAAGCGCGCGAAAAGTTCAGTTCATGTCTTAAGTTCAGCAGCGAAAGACGTACAAGAACCACGCTCTGTATATGTACCAGCAATGCTTATCATACCGCACTATACATATTCTATACACAAAATTTCTAGTATGCTCACACAGTGTTCGAGAAAATAAAAATACGATCCGTCAAATTAAGAAGTCCCGCATGAATAAAGTTTATTCCCTCCACCATTTTAATATGATCACAATCAAATTTAACAACGAGTATTATTATAAATAATACGAAAGAACAAAAAAAAACAAGTTGCTATGCAAATGGTCAAATTAATTAATATATAATCACAATCAAATTTAACAACGTGTATGCTTTAGCATACGATTTGGGAAAAATAATAAGGAGCTTGTAGGGCAAGCAATCCGTAAAATAAAATGTTCCAATTAATTTATTAAAAGAATTAATTAATATAATCACAATCAGAGATTGTTCTATGGAGTATGCTTTAGCATAGGATTTGGGAAAAACATAATATTTTTATAATGAGCTTCTAATGAAGCGATCCAATAAATAAGCAGAGTATGCTTTAGCATACAATCCAATAAATAAGGAGCTTGCTTAGCAAGCAATCCAATACAAATTGTTCCAATTAATTTATTAGGAGAATACAAATAAAAGAATAATTAATTTGATCATAGCATAGCTGTTAGAAACAATCCTATCAAAATCATGTCCTTCATCCTCTTTTCTAGAAACTACTCCATCCCTCCTAACACTCAACCTTTTCCAGGAACCCGTCTAACCACCTAACAAACAGGGTAATAAAACCACCTCCCCCTAAACCTCCCCAAGGCCGACACGGCCATATTGACATCGAAAGTCGTTAGGTAATAAAGCAATTAAGGGGGCAATAAAATCTATTGTCTACGACTTATAGCTTCAATACTACTAATTAGCACATGTTTTTACTTTGTTATATTTTCATACGTACCTTTAAAAAAATAAACACTTATTTTGTATATTTATAAAACTGGAATGCGATAGCCTTATATCGATATTGAATGCTTACCTTAACAACACTGCTGATATCAGGTGCTGTTGTTAATATATTTCTCTCCTGGGTTACCATTTCAGATAATCTTGGTGATGCTAGTATTAAAGGAATATTGAAGGCATGAAGAGTAGTGACAGTTTCTCCAACTACATCGGGACTTCCAAGACCAATTAACCCTGCAACATAGAAAACACATTACAAAATAATAGTCAATCTAAGAATAATTCAAGAAGGCTACATTTTAAAAAGAAACTAGACTAATCATCCACGATACAAAATACTAGCGTATGCTTCAGCGTGTTATCGCTGATGATATATACCATCTCATCCTCCACCTGCGTTCCATTCCACTTTATTTTCCATACTGAATAGAAGTGAATAACATACTACTTCATAATCCCGCGTTCAATAATTTTGGTAATCTGGTTATATCAAACCTTCCATTCTCCTCAGTGTTCGCACCTGGGAAATTCAGACTAATCTAGATTTTATGATGAAAGGAAAACATTTACAGACAATTTCAAAATTCTACGTCTTATAGTTTTGAAGATATGGCGAACAAATATATTTTCAAGCCCCTTCCCCTTTTCATATATATATATATATATATATATATATATATATATATATATATGTGTGTGTGTGTGTGTGTGTGTGTATTGTGTATGCCTGTGTGGAAAAATGGATCACCTTCAAACATTCAAATATTTCTCCCGACCTCAGTTTACAAAGATACAAGATTGAAATTTTGGACACGTATTTTGCACATAACAGCGTATTCTTCTTAAGAAAAGTCAGATCCCTACGTGTAACTAGGCCCGGGCCGGAAGGGCTCAAAAATTTTTTAAAAATATATTTTTTTCGAAAAATATCCCAAATTTACCCGATTGTCACGTTTCTAGTGTATAATACGGAAAAGTGAGTGATACCTGTGAAAAGTACGATCTGTCCTGAAAAATCGAGGTATGAACCATGATTCTACGATAAATAGTAAGGAAGCAGTAGCCGTTAAAGTGAAAGTCTAAAATTTACCTCAAAACGTGGAAGTCCTAAAAGGGTTAAGAATCTTCGGAAACTTGAACGTCGAGAAATCGAAGCCTCTCATTCCCTTTTACGATACGCAAATCTCAAAATCTCGTCTTACCCTAGGCACTTTGCCACCCTGTATAATGGCGTCATTTTCCGCTCCACCGCTTTCTCCAGAAAGAACAAACCTTAAAAGCAACGATTGTAAGTATGCTACCCCATCATGAACAACGAAACGGAAGGAAAGGGCACTTGCACTCAGAAAGGTCTAAGCACTACAATCTCACTGTGCTTGTTTTTCCTTTAAACAATAATCTATTATTCTAGTGAAAGATAAAGCAAACACACCTGCAAAGGAAATATTGTTATAGAGTTCAATATCGAGCTTCAATCTCAATATACCAAGTTTGTAATTTCAAGGCAACAAGCTCTTATCTGGATTTCTGGAATTTTCTTCTAGATCTGTTAAAAAAATTAAAGGAAACTTATTTCCACCTTAAATTTAAGAAACTTGTTTGTGTCAAAGACAAGCCTAGTTTTTATATCAAAACTGTGATAACTAACTAAATGGAACAGCTGTTCGCAACTGTTCGAGAATTAAATTCTTGTATTTGACAATAATCAAGCAATTCATGTTGGGATTTGTTTGATCATTTGCTTTAGTATTGTCCACATGACCTTAAACTACATGAAGTCTGTTTCCAACAAGAAATATTTATTTTAAATAATATAGTTATAACAAATGTTGCCGCGCCTCGAAATTTGCCGCCTCGTGCAAATGCATGTGTTGCATACAAAGGCGTACCCACCAAAAAAATTTCTGGGGGCAGAGTACCCTTCACTCAACATTGTGGGCCAAATTTAAAGAAAGGCTGATGTCACTGCACCCCCCCCCCTTAATTTTCAAAATGTCACATAACATGAATTAAAGTGCCACAATTTAGGATAGATAAATCCTACCAATGGTGGTAACAGGTTCTATTCCAGCGATACAGAAAAATCCTATTATGGTACTGTTGACAATATTTATTATAATTAATGGGATTTCCAGGGCGATGATATTAATTTGTAGCATTCATGACAGTACAAAGAACTTATGATCAGTGACTAAGCATATTATTCAAGTTCATGTTTTCATTTATGATTTGTATTGTTTCTCATTTTGACACTGAAATTGGGTTTAAGTGTCCTGTTAAAAAGCTTCAACCTCTGATAATATCCCTAGCCACCCAAGAAAGGCAGATCCTTCTTCAAAAAGCCGCAAAAGCTCAGTTGCTGATCCCGAAGATGTGTTGACAATTCCGTCAGTCTTCATCTTTTCCAACGTAAAGAGAATTCATTCATAATGTTAAACAACTCCCATTATTAGATTAAGCCTACAAATTCACCTAGTGGGACACAAGGATTTAAAGTTTACAATGTTTAACACGAGACCACCAGCATTAGCCTCGATTAGAGCAGAAAATCGTGACCTCACTGAAAGTGACTGCGAAAACAGTACTCATAGTTCGTGCACCCACCGCAACGAGTTTCTCACTACTTCTGACGCACTACAGGCACCCTTAATCACAAGATTAATACTGTGAGCTCCACAATGTACGTACACGGCAAGAAGTTGCTGTTTACATATAATAGATTGAACACTACTTCCAGAGCCATCACTCTTATCTCCAGAGCCATCATAAACTTGTCCACTGAGTTGAACAATGGAAAGCTGGGGTCTCACCATCTCATCCAGAATAACTGAAGCTATAAACTCACCAGTAATTTTTTGATATACTGTAGAAAACAAGAAAAGTTTCATGAGAACAGAGATCTTTATCAACTCACCTGGCACAAGTACTTAATTGTTCTTCGCCATTCACATCACGGGAACCATCAGGCACGAAAGAGAACAGAGGAGGGTTTTGAGATTTGTTACATATATGAAAAGCAATTTCTTGGCCCATGGTTTCGAGATTTCATTTTGGATTTTAACATCCATAAAATTACATCTCTTCATGTTTCCCTTTATCCGGCTCTTCAGTTGTAGAAAATCTTCAGAGCAAAGGCTCATCAACTGAAATAAATTCCTGAACCGGGAGCCATGTCCTCTAAATGCGAGTCCTTGTCTTGCAAGATAACGTATACTTGAGATTACATTTTTTCCAGGAATTTCCTGGCTTTCAGATGTTGATCTAAAATTTGTCTGTTTAGTTGGTTTTCTATCGGATTTTTTTCTCTGCGTGTAAAGCGGAGCACCTGATTGAGGGCATGCCTGCGAGAGTGGAAGCTGTCATCAAGGTTAAGTGTGGGCTAACACCACATTGAATTCCAGCAATACCGATGGAGGGCGCCACGAACTTGTAAGTCATTTTCAGCCAGGTGTCCGGATACTTTTGATCACATAGTGTATCTAGTAAGACTCTTTGAAAGTAAAGTGTGAACAATGATGAATGAAACAATAATATTTTCTGCTAATGACTGATCATGTGCACCAGGAGGACAACAAAAATGCGTGTGCGGGAGGTGTAGAGGTCAACCATCTATGGGATCAACCATCTATTTCACATCACAAAATGGACATCGTCGACATTCAGGAAATGTTCGAAACAGATCATTAACTTTCACCATGAACACCGAATGAAAAATGACGCGCCATAGTGATCAGAAACGTTCGCATAATCAAGATCGAACGCGAACTCCTTCGGAGTTGCAAACTCTTCCGGACGTTCAGCTAGGTATCCACTCTCAAGGAATGAACATACAATCATATTGGTGTAAAGTGGAGATAAGAACTGGTGGAATGTGATGACATGCCACCGAATGCAAAACAGTCTGTCGTGGATCTTATCACGAAACTGGTATCCTTTAAGGCATAGCTGCAATAGTGCGATAATTTATAGGCACGGAAAAAAAAACATCCAGAGGCTGAATTTGTCTAGTGGTTCCACGTGTGAATTCCAATGTCACACACTTGCCAGAAGAGAGAGTTTGCTCTAAAGGAGTATGATTTTCAAACGCAGTCCAGGAATCAAGCAAAAGCACATTATTTTGACCAGCTATTGGCCAAAAGCAGTGCTCATAACATAGTTGTAGTTCTCTTAAGCCCATTTTTCCCCACTCCTGCTTGTTTTGAAGTGAATATTTCCTACTCCCCTTACAAGATCACTCACACGAGATACAGTCGTAGGGGGAAGAGCACTTACAACTTCCCGCAGCACAATAAATAACTTTCCAGCCAATTTACAATCCAGATTAACAATCGACATAATTGTATACAAATGCGTTAAGGCATAATTGTATACAGATGCGTTTGTTGGTCTTGATACAACTCGCTTGGCACACCTAATTTCCAGGGTCCATTTCATATTAATTTCCTCTTCAAATAACGATTCGTCGGAGTTCAAAACAAATTCTTTAGTGAACGATGGGATAAGTTTGTTTATCTCATATATAAATTGTCAGGTTAATTCCGTAGTCTGCTATGCAGCGTTCAAGTGACGCTTTGTTTGAAATTTCGTTATCTTACGTCTTCCAATCCTGTAGTAGTTTGAAATTATACACCCATCCACTACTCCACTTGAAATCACTGTAACCTCTATCTGGCGCAATTTGATGTCCAAACGTAGTAGGTCACTATCATGTATATCCTGTAAATTGTATCAAGCATTCTTGAAACGCGCAAGCACCAGTTTTTGTAACAAGTGCGCCTTGTCCTCCCTTGAATATCTGTAGTTTTTCTTATGCACTACATGGTCATATTGCTGCGGACTTATTCGAAATCTGTTCATATGTTTTTTTACTATGCTGCGGATGATCACCTGCCCGTTGTCCAAGGTAATTATCTTTTGTACCTGCTCCTTGGACTAATTGTCCTCTACTACGTTTCTCTGGAGACAGGATTTGTGGCTCGTTGTCGAACAAGGATGATGAAAAACATGGCTCGATACCTGTTACACTATCACTTTCACTTAAGCACGAATCGTCATCATTGTACTCGTTCACATTGTTCGCACAGTCGAGAGTTTACAACAGCACACTTTCCACTGACTCCGTGCAGAAACGCTAATATTTCATCTGCCACTTCTTTCTCACTCTGCGAAATTTCTTGGGTTCCTTTCTGACGAAATGTCATTTCGGCAACTGTTGTAGGTACAATGCAATGTTTGCTTTGTTAATCGTTACCATTTCTGCTGTGTACGAACACCACTAGCACTGTTGTGCGTTACGCCTCGACTAAGCAATTCAAGTACGCTTCATAGCCTCATGCTGTGGTCACCATTGGATACCTCCAGTCCCGTCTTTTGTCGCCATAAGCAGCCAATATTGTGATTGCAGGGTAGACAATATGTGGGACGTCGAATGCCGTAAACGTCATTGGCCATTTGCGACCTCGCACTCAAGGGGTTCCTTGTCAGTTTGTTCATAGTTGCAAGGAAAATACAAAGTGCAGTCATGTTTTCATATTAAGAAATGCCGTACTAGAAATATACAAAATAAAGCAAACGAGACAAAAAAATAGATGATAGATAATAAAGGTAAAATTGTTGTACAATTTAAGGAATTATAGGATTAGAAATGCTGGTGGATACTGGTTCAGATATCAGTTACGTAAATTTAAGTAGCTTAAGTGACACTATGTTAAGAAAAGTGAGACGTTGTTAATCTACTGTTGCTCAAGATTTTAATAACTTTGAAATACACACAGTAGGAAGTATTATGCTTCAAGTTTCGGTTGAAGGTTTTGACATTACTCATACAATAACAGATGAGGTGGTGAACACATATTCAGAAATAATAGATAAAGCACTAAACGCTCACGTGAAATTCATTTCTATCAAGGTCTCAAACTAAAAGCAGCAAGTAGTAGAAAATACGAACTTCCCCTTAGATGCGAAGTGACTGTAAAAATTGCAGTAGACAAAAACAGAATAAATGTTGTGTCAAAGTTAAAATTATAGGAAGACTTATTTTTACCAGAAACGTTAGTATACATGGAAAATCATGAATGTATTTCTTGCGTCCAAAATTTAAATGAGGAATAAAAGGAAGATACAATCCCTATATTAGACTAAAATTTTCAGTGGGAATAATTCAAGCGAAA
This sequence comes from Thermobia domestica, assembly GCF_964235325.1. Taxonomy (NCBI): domain Eukaryota; kingdom Metazoa; phylum Arthropoda; class Insecta; order Zygentoma; family Lepismatidae; genus Thermobia; species Thermobia domestica. The sequence goes on along the minus strand of NC_137459.1, from coordinate 189,015,321 downwards.
ACATGCCAAGCATTTGTTTACTAAAATAATGTAAACAATATGATACTAAATTAGGACGATGTCTAAACTTATTAGAGAATAACCTAAGGATAGATAATTGAAATAAGGAAGAACGATCATCAATTTCAGAATTATCTACGGAGTATAACGACTTGTTTTATATCGAGGGAAATAAATTAACATATAACACCATTGAATATTTGACTTGTATTAAACCAGAATATAAAAGCCATAGTAATCCTTATCGTGCTTCAGAAGCACGCAAGGAGGAAGTAGAAATGCAAATTTCAAAATTACTAGATGAAGGTATTCTATCTCCAAGTAAAAGCGTATGGAATTTTCCAATTTTGGTAGTTTCCAAAAAACTCGATGCCTCAGAGAAATCGAAATTCCGTATCGTAATTGACTATGGGCGGATTAATTTAATGACATATGAACCATGTTACCCAGTTCCAATCACCACAGAGATCTTAGACAACTAGAGAATTCAGTTTACTTTAGATCTAGCCAGTGTGCATCTACAATTAAAAATGAGAGAAGACAGGTGCGAAACAGCATTTAAACACCCATTACGGACATTACGAATATAATAGAATGAGTTTTTGACTTTGTGGAGCACTTGCCACCTTTCAAAGGTTAATGGACATTGTTCTTTAGGGACTAACTGGATTAAAATGTTATGCATATTTAGACGATTGCTGTATCTACTCAAGAGACTTTAAGGAACACATAGGTCGTCTCGAAGAAGTATTCGATCGATTTAGAAAACACAACCTTAAACTTCAACTGGATAAGCGCGAATTTTTACGAAAAGAGGTAACCTATTTGGAACATAGAATTACGAGTGAAGGCTTGATGCCGGACCCCTGATTAGTAGAAAAGGTATTAAAATTTTCCACGCCTACACGTGCAAAGAAAGTCAAAGTATTTCTAGGTCTCGCTTTCTATTAAAGGCAATTCCTTAAAAAAAACTTCAGTAAAGTAACTACGTAAACAGCTTAATTCGCTCTTAGAAAGGATGTGAAATTCGAATCGAGTTACAAGCAAATAGTTGCATTAACTCACTTAAGAAGAAGCTAACTTCTCCTGCATTTATGCACTACTCGCACTTTAGTAAGTCCTTGAGTTCTCAACAGATGCATCTGATTTTTCAATCGGATGTATTCTTTCTCACGGTAAAGTAAATTCTGACAAACCTATTGGTTTTGCCAGCCGAACTCTGAATAAATTGGAACGAAATTATCCCACTACTAAAGAGAATTTCTCGCAATAGTTTGGGCTGAGAAATTATTCCCCGTTTATATCTTAAACAAACCGACAACTTTTTTTCACAGATCATAAGCAATTACTATGAGTTTTCAATGTAAAAGAGCCGAGCAGAAGGTTGCCAAGATGGTGTATTACGTTAAAGGAATACACATACGGGATAGTGTATCGTACAGGAGTAGAAAAAAAATGTGGATAGAAATGTGTGGAATTCAATAATTAGAGACGGAATTTTAGATAGTGAAACACGTTTACAGATCCTTACTCAATTTCATGACTCAAAATTGGGAAGCCATCACGGAATTCGACATACAATCGAAGAAAAGTACATTGAATTAATGGTATTTCTCAATCTTCATGGCCTAAAATGGTCAAAGAAGTTGAACTGCATATCAAACATTGAGATTCGTGTCAGAAATATCGTTAACCAATCAGCGATTAAAATGCCGATGACAAGTACTCCACTGTCATCTTTTCGACACATGTGCAAATTATCTTGTACGGCCATTGTCGGAAACAGAAGAGAAAAATAGATACATCTTAACATTTCAAGATGAACTTTCTAAATTCTTAGTTGTGGTGCCTACCCCCCAACAAGACGCGGAAACTGTAGTGGAAGCTTTAGTTGAGAAAGTTATTTTTCTTTATGGAAACCCTCAAATAATTTTGTCGGATCAAGATAGAAATTTTACCAGTGCGGTTATGAAAAAAGTATGCGAATTACTACAAATCAAGAAAATTCAATCTAGCCCTGTTCAGCCTCAAACAAATTTTGTGGAAAGATCGTATCGTAGTTTAGGTGAATACCATCGTCACTACATCTCTCAAAAACGTACAGATTGGGACATATGGCTACTTTAAGCGTTATTTTCATTGAACATAAGCCCTCACTCAATCACTTCATACACCCCTCATGAATTAATTGTATGGAAATTAGCGAACATTCCGAGACTGTTACAAAAGAAATCTAATGAGGTTAACTACACATACGATGACTCTGTATGTTTTGCGGGAAAGATTGTAAAGAAGTTATGATTAGACTACACATAAGTTGAAAGAAAGGAAAGAGAAAAATAAACAATACTACGACAGATCAGGTTACGTAGAAAATTAATTGTTCAAGCCAGGTGAAATGGTGTTATTGAGAGATGAAACCGTTAGAGGAAGTCGTTCAATGAAATTGGATTACCAACTTATAGATTTATTTCAAGTGTTCAAAGTTCATGGAGTAACTATACCATTGGACGTAAAAAAGCCAGTGGTTGTAAATGCTAACCGATTAAACCTATTACTAACCAATAAAAATTTCAATATCCATCCTTACACTATGTAATTCCTTGCAGATACCATGAACATGTGAATTACTACTCTTGCACATTACTACGTTCATGCTATTCTCATTAGTGGTAGCGGCGGAAGACATGAATTCGTGAGTGAGGTTCAATTGTACAATAAGCCTGTCACTATTTGTCAAACATTTGAATCAAGCTGTAATGCATGTACAGAATTTACATAAGCCAAGTCTAGAGTAATATATGTAGACTGAGTTCGGAAATTACCAAGGTTAGATAATATCCAGGGAAGATTTAATAAAATAAAAGACTTCCAGTCTTTGGCGGTACAAATAGTAAGACCACAAATACGAAATAAACGAGGTGTTTTTATTTTTGGAGGTGAAGTTAGTAAAATCTTGTTTGATACGTTAGATGTAAAGTATGCCAAATATTATACGAGTCAAATTAACAAACTTCAAGAACAATATGATTTTTTTTTGAAAATCACTGAAGAGTCAATGTTTCTAGTTAATTCAATACTTAAGACAATCAACAAAACGATCCTCTTATAGCCTCAAATGAAAAGGTTTCACAAAAGGCTTTTGAAAATGTTAAGATTATTGCTAGATGCTTTCAGGTTACGAAAGAGTTCAGTAAGACAGAGTGGGATCATTATATGCATACGATTGGCATGTTAGTGATAGAATGAGAACCATCATATGAAACTTTTGTTCAATCAACCTTGCATGCTCAAAAGGGTATTGTTTCCCCACAAATAATGGCAATTAGGGAGATCATGTATATTTTCAAAGCGAGCTCTATTATCGCTCGACTGTTATCCATTCCAATTTCACTCGGAAATTAAGTTGAGAATGCCTTTCTGAATAGTGGACCTTAATGTTCTTATTAATGATGATAAATTGGTTTGCATTATACTTTGCCATTAACAGACGGTTTTATATATAAACTTATCCCCTTTTCAGTACACATAAAAGATAACTATTTATTCACTCAACCAGCAAAAACTTTTTATATTACGGATATGTCCAAGCAGTATTATGAAAAATCGATAAGTTAACATTTTTCAAATGCTACTCAGTCACTAGCCTAATGAGCGTTTGGGGTAGTCCCATTAAACCAGTGCACAAAGAGAATTGTAAAATGAAATTAACAGATGAAGTAACCTTGATTCCCTCACATTATACTATGGATTCAGTTAGATAGTAGTGAATGGTACACAGGGCTGCATTATTTCGGTTGTGTTGTGTTTTTCAACATTGGATGACGGATTCATATATATATATATATATATATATATATATATATATATATATATATATATATATATATAATCTTGGTGTGCTTAATCCAAAAATGACCGGAGTTTGTGTCCATCACGTCAGAATTGTTTGCAAATCACAGTGCATTCTACAGAGTCCGACACAAAAATGTATACATTCTTTGTCATCCTGTATCAGGATGCTGGCATTGACAACTGTTCTGAAATTTAAGTATATTGTAGTATGGTTTTTCGCCCAACAGATGCCGGCATTGTCAATTGTTTTTAGTTAAATTTATGTTGTAGTACGGTTTTTCGCTCAACAGATGTCCGTACTCTCAGCACGGTTAGTGAGATAAGAAAATGACAGATGTACGCTTGACGTTCGATTGTTAGGAGGGTTGATGGTTCAGTACCAAACTCTCCTCTCCACTGACGCTGCACTTCGATGGCATTCCGAAACCTGATAATACACTTCAAAACGTACGTATGCTGCTCGTACGCTCTAAAAACATCATAAGTATGAGACGTACGAACAGATGTCAGAACATAGGAATTGCTGCCATCTGTTTGTTTATGATGAAAATAACCGTTGACAGCATAAACCGGCAGATGGCAGTACTTGCGTCTTTAAACGTGGTATACACTGCAACTGTTAGTACTGGTGCAACCGTTCTTACATAGGCCTATTCTCCGCGCTCAAACGTGTGTGTGTCGGCGGAGCAGCAAACAGTGCTCGACATGACGTCAAGAGGCTGAAAAACATTTGCAGATTCCTTTTGTTACATTTGCGGTGAGTTCATGTTGGCAAGGCAAAAAGACAGATAACATTCGTGCGGCAACTATGTCTCGCGTATTTCGGTGAACAAGTAGGACATCAAGACAAAATTTGGGCACTCCACTGTGTTTGTTACACGTGTGTTGAAGGACTAAGACGGTGGTCAACGAGAGAAAAACAGGCTTTCAGATTTGGCGTTCTGATATTCTGGCGCGAGATACAAAATCACAGTGCTGATTGTTACTTTTGTTCAACCAGTGTTTACTGTTTTAATATCAAAACTAAACAGAACATCGTTTATCCAAATGTGCCATCGGCGTCAGGTCCTGTCAATCATGGTAAAGACGTGCTCGTACCTATGCAACCAGGATATTCACCTAACGTAGATGGTTCCGAAAGTGAAGGACGTGAAGACACCGACGAGAACGACGAGGCTTACGAACCTGGCATGTCTGCACCACCATTTACACAAACGGAACTGAACGATGTGATTCGCGACTTACATCTCACCAAAGAGGCAGCAGAATTGCTTGGTTCCAAGAGAAAGTAAAGAATTTGCTCGCAACTGGCACTTCGTTGTCCTGGTTCAGACACAGAGAACAGCAATTTCTTCCAGACTTGTCGGAAGAAGGAGATTTAGTATTCTGCAATATGTGGACTGTTTCAGACATTTAATATTCCGTACGAAAGCTCTCACTGGAGACTATTCATCAATTTGTCGAAACGAAGCCTGACAGTTGGATTCACAACGGAAACGGGTAGGGGTTAATACCTATAGGACATTCTGTACACTTACAAGAACGTTACGAAAATTAACCATTTGTGCTTTAGAAAATTAAGTATGACGATCATCAGTGGGTAATGTGTGGTGATCTCAAGGTAATATCAATAATCAAACTGTGTCATAAAGTCGCATATTTGTGATATTTTGGGACATATACTCCATTTGGTAAATTGCCATTTTCAAACAAGTCTGACGTGGTGGAAACAAACTAAGATCCTTTTTGGATTTAGCGCACCAAGATACATAGGAATCCATCATGAAATGTTTAAAAGCAGAACCATCGCAGGCTAATGTTATTTGCCTCACTTCAACCATAAAAGCTTACAGTTGTTTGTAATGAAAGAGTAACAAAAACTGTTGTGACAAATCGTTCGGGAAAAGTAAAATTAAGTCACGAATGTCAAGCCTATGTTACACAGTCCCTAATTAAATCTCAACAAGTGTATCAAATAGTTCAACTAAAGATAGAATTCAAAATCTAAATGGCACGTTCGATTGTAAGTTTTTCAGAAACAAATAAGCTTAAATAAATTAAAACTATTTGGTCTAGGAATTAATTCGTGCGGTTGGTACGCACACATTGAAGCTGTAGTACAAACACAAAATACATAAATACCTTAAGAAAAATATTGCCCATCGCTAGCCACCACTTTCACCCATCTGTCAGGCAATGTACGGATTCCGTGGCGAAAGAAGTCCTCATCCTTGGAAGCGATCCAGTCAGAGACCCATGTTTCGATATCTTCTGAAGAAGTAAACCGCTGTTCAATCAAATCGTTGTTCATGCAATCGAACAAGTAGTAGTCCGAAGGAGCAACGTCTGGTGGGGTAAAACTTCCCATCCGACATTTTCTAAATAGGTTTTGACCGGTTTTGCGACATGTGGGCGAGCGTTATCATGTTGAACAATAAGTTTATAATGTCTGTTCTCCCATTGTGGTCGTGTTCTGGCCAGAGCTTGCTTCAAACGCATTAATTGTCGTCGATAACGTTCTCCATTCATAGTTTCACCCGGTTGCAGCAGCTCATAGTACACCACACCTTTCATATCCCACCATATGCACAGCATAACCTTTGCACAGTGAATATCTCGTTTTGGTTGTGATGGACCTGGTTCACCTGGTTTCACCCAGGCCTTTTTTCGTTTAGGGTTCTCGTAATGGATCCACTTCTCATCACCCGTAATAATTCGATGCAGAAACCGCTTTCTGCTCTGTCGTTGAAGCAGCAATTCGCAAATGGTTTTTCGTCTTTCAACGTCTCTGTCTTTCAATTCATGTGGAACCCAATGTGACATCTTTTGAATCATTCCAATGGCTTTCAAGCGTTTGGAGACTGTTGTTTGAACAACGCCTAATGCTGCTGCAAGTTGTTCCTGCGTTTGACACGAATCCTGCTCGAGCAATGCTGTCAATTCTTCGTCTTGAAATTTTTTTGGCTGTCCAGCTCGCTCTTGGTCTGCCAAGCCGAAATCACCACTTCTAAACCGTGCAAACCACTTCTGACACGTTCGCTCAGCTAGAGCATGGTCACCATACACTTCCACCAAAATACGAAGACTTTCAGTCGCACTTTTCTGCATGTTAAAGTAATGCAGCAGGACACCCCGCAAAAACACTTTATCAGGCACAAATTGCGCCATGTTCACTTAACTACCAACTGGTGTTGTTGACGCTTTAATCCACTGCCCTATACTACGAACGATACGCGATGACAGGGGTTTGCAACACATGTGTGGATACACGGAACTGTGGGACGCTCCGTTCGTTGCGCCATCTCTTGTCCACCCGCACGAATTAATTCCTAGACCAAATACTTACCCATTACCAACATAATTAAACAAGCAAATGACGTAGCTTACGCAGAGCATAAAATGGAAGAAACAGAAAATCAAGTATCAGAGCAAGATTGCAAATAAGCCATGATAATTCTGTAGTGGCCTATTCATTGTCTATTTATCGAGTGATTGTAATTATGGTAATTGTTTATCGCTATTGCAAATGCAAATGTTGTAGGCCAACCAAGAAATGGTGTCAAAATCACTATCTTAGATTATATGCTTCAAGCCTACAATTATAAAGGATGTACAAACAAACTTCTGATGTACAGTCCGCAGAAAAAAAAAACTGCAATATGAGCATGTACATTTATTGTGAAACGACGAAGTCTTTTGCTTCAAAATAAGTGTGATGGGGAGGGCGCTAGGGTTTTTCCTAGCCTGATTCGTGCTACTTAAACGTTATGTTGATTCCCTGCGCTGTTAGGCTTAGTTTCACAATAAACTTACATGCTCATGTTGCAGGTTTTTTGCTGCGGACTGTACATCATACAGGGTGCATCAAGAAACGGTGCAACTAACTGAACTTATTACAGAAACAGGCTGAAACAACTTATAAATAAGAGTAACCCGCAGTAGCAAGATACCCTAAACCATTTCAAATTTTTTCAGCCCTCCGGCTACAAAATTTTCTCTTAGGGAGAGGAGTGTAAGATACACGTAATTCATATGAAATTTTCATTTTCTTTTTTCTCGTGTTGCAATACTGTTAGAAAGGGAGGACGGAATTACCAAGAAACCTTTCCTCCAGAGGAGCGGCAGAATCTCGCGCAGCTGTTACTCTTAATGCTCTCACTCTTTCCTTCTAATGAAGAAACAAACCAAGTGTTACATTTCCTGTTGACAACATCAGTACAGATTCGAATGCATTCCTTTAATGCCATTAAGGAAGAAACACTGGTCCAAGTAAATCTTTTAATGCAAACCCATAATACGGATGGGAGCAATTACTCTCGAGCGAGAGGAAACTTGAATCAAGTAACAGTCACGGGTATTGCAATGTATAAGTAACAGTCAGCTATAGGAACACACTGTCTATCCAGTTCAGTTCTTGGTTCTGTATTAAAATAGACCCACGTATATAAAAGTAAGAAGTCTCCATATGGAAAAGATGTGCTAAAAGAAATAAAGTTCCTTTTCTGTATCTGAGGATTTTGGTTGCAGCTGTTATTTAAAGAACAAGTGTTCCTTATGTATCCTAAACATTATAGAGTGTGAAGAATATAAAAGTAACATTAGTTAGAAAATGTGCATAACCAAGAGTGAAAATAGTAACATTAGTTAGAAAATGTGCATAACCAAGAGTGAAAATAGTAGCAGAGTAAGAGTAGGAAAACATCTGCATCTTCTACAGAAAAGATTGTCATGTATCATTGTGTATTTCCATATATGGTTATGTATATTAACTGAATACTTTCACCCAAAATATAGGAACACTGCGTGTAGAACTACAAACTCAGAACAAGCATAACGCTTTTCAAAACCCAATAAGAGCAAGCTTAAACTAGTATGCAAATTAGCCTACGTCCAAGATTCTGAGGGTAGTTTATAATACAAGGGCCTTCCCCGAGAGCGTCAGTCGAATAACAATCTTCCAGAAGCGTCAATACGCGTCGGGTTCTCGCGTGTGCTAATATTCTTAGTGTTGGTGAGAAGAAATCAAACTCTTCAGTACTTTGGAGAACTTAACCTCGAAATTATTATTTCTCGGTCGTCTGTTTTATTCGATAAACATTTAACTTTTGGACTTAAAAGTCCTTGGTTAGGTACTCGTCGGAGTACATTTAACAAACTGCAACATACGTAACGTATTATGTGCGAATCATCGCTACTCTTATTAGATCCAAATTATTCGAAATTCTGAACAGTCCGCAGTGTAGTATTTCTAGATACCAAAGAGTGGCCTTGTATCCTTATTTAAATAAATTTTATTATTTATTCATCAAACTTGCGAGTTTTTGTTAATCATAACTTGCCAACTTCTAGCAGCAGTAGTTGCCTCTATCAAGGCGCTGAGATTGTCAGGACTTGCAATCTTCCCTGACCGTTCGATCCCATTACACTTGGTATAAATCATGAAATGTTGAAAATTCAAAATCAATACAATGCTCCACAATATATTCTCATATGCTTTTTTCCCCTCACTCTCGATATCCCTTACGGCTTTGATGATGCTCACTCTCATAAACAAATCTTGAGCTTGGGTTCTCACTAATATCCAGACTCTGATCACGAACACACATGGAAATGCCATTTGTTAATATTTAAATGAGGCTATCTGTTTTCAAGTTGCTATGTACTACCATATAGCAAATCAAGTAGAAACAAGTTTTACTTATTTGCGCTGATCAAGTGACTAGAACGCAAGTGTTTGATCTAGTGTTTGATCTAGTGTTTGAACCTGCAGTTGGCTAGCTTTATAATCTGAACGCATTACGGTGGTTTATATTGCATCTTAAACTGTAGGTTTACGTCTCATACAGCCTCGATGTTGAAGGGGGTGCTAAATTTCAACCAAGAAGTTTGAGTTTGTAGTGTTGAAAGTGTAGAGCTCACATTCTGACCATGGCAACATATGGATGTTTTCAATTACAAATCCAATCATTTCATAGTATTTTGTAGAATTAATTTTCTACGATAAAGTATGGTGATTTATTTTCTAACGCAATGAATTCATTATGTGAAATACTGGAATATTTGTTTAGAAGATTAACATGTTCCTATATTGGTTACTATTCACGAGCATATGTTAAACAAAAGGAAACTAGTAAGATAACCTTAAAACGTCACGACTGTATACAATAGTAAATTATAATAGTAAAAATATTATAATTTACAACTGTATATAACTATGATATTTTACATTTATGTTACAATCGCAAACAATGACATTTTATGAGAACTCAATCTTTAACCCCTTCCATTACAAAAGAAATCACTCGTTCATAATTAGGATTCGAAACGATGTTGAAAAAAAAAATGTCTTACGTAAACGTCGGAGATGTTACTTAAAACCACGACCACAACTAAAACTCAATCTTTCCCTCTTTCTTTCTCTCTGCTTCTTTCTTGTTGACCGTTGGCCTCTACAAACTCGACTCAGCCTGCACGCAGTATGGCAGTTTTGTCCTTCCTTTGTTTTTCAATTCCTGATGAATCTTTACATAGCAATAAAACACTCCTTTAGTGGCAACGTATGTATAGTTAAATCTTCTTAAAAACTGTGTATGTATTTAAAAAAAAATGTAGGGAAAATGCTTGCGTATTCTCTGCCTTGTACGTGCACACTCATTCAGAATACTCAAGGCAGTCCGCTCCAACCTACTGGTTTTAGTACTTTCGACACATTTTATACATTTGTGCTCAAAACATTCGACACAGCGTAAAAGTACAATTATGAACAACTGTGAACTTTGCAAGTCTCAAGTTCAATTTCTTGTTTCTTCTTGTTTTGCTTCAGTTTACTAGAGTAAAATTACACAAGGTGACTTGCCCACTTGTGTATTGTGGTGGTCCCTGTTTCGCATCAGATTTATAAAAAATCTAGATGATTCTTATGAAAATGATATAGGTTTTGTATTATTTGGAGATACCTAACGGATGGATATACCATGGTCTAGCTAATAAAAAAAGTTACGAGGTAACAATTTAATTTAGTGAAAAATTCAAGTACTACAATTTACCACTGTATAGGTATTCTCGGCCCAAATTCAATGAGCAAGACTTCAAAGATTTAGTATATGGCTCACATATAATAAATAAATAAATAAAATTTCACTTACCAAGTAAAGGGAGGTCTTCGTGAGGATCGAGTGCACTTGTCACAGCTAGAAACACATCTCTCATTGCCACATCTTTCGATCCACATGTATCGAACAGCCTCAGGTCTGGAGAAGAAAGAGAAAATTTAGGGAGTATATTTTATTAGTTAAAGTTGGAATTTCTTCCATTAGCCTACACAGTGCAATGCTGCACTTAAAAAAAAATATACTAATTTTATGATTCACTTGAAGTAACAGTCGATTATACTATAACTCGACAAGTTTCAAACCAAGATGCGCAGATCGCTGTGGAGCACTTCGTATTCCACCACCCTCCCCACTACTCTTCCATCCACTGATCTGGCCTTGAAAGTACCAGTGATACTAACTCAGCAAACTTATGCTACAACAAATATCACCTGCTAAAATACATGACAAATATTACCGTGTAGCGTTATACCTACAGTATCGACTCGTAATTCTCATATCAGTGGTCCATTTCATTTAATCCGGCTTTCGAAAACGCGTTGCGGTGGTAGCTCTTCGTATTCTACGGTAGTACATTCTGCGTATGTTCGTTATTAAGCTTTAAAACGAAGAGAAACCAAAAGGCGAATGGCTTAATTTTCTGGATTCCACATTAAAGACTGAACTGACAGCCGAGCCTACTAGAACATTACGATACTGAACCAGGGGCGAATACAGAACGGGGGGCGCACCTTTCTGAAAGGGAAATATTTCTGTCTTACTTCAATGAGACGAGTTGACAAAAGTATTTTTGTCAATATAAGACAACAAATAAGCTGCTTTCAGTCTATTGTTAGTACAAACTATGTCTCAAGTGTTATAATGTTTAATATTTTGCGCCCCCCCCCCCCCCCATCCTTCTGAGTAAGAATGAATAATTATTCAACTTCCAAGGCCGAAAATACAACTTGTGTAAAAAAAAAAAAAAAAAAACTATAACAACTTATAACTAGTAGAGAAAACTTCGTTCAACGATTTCTTTTATTTCAGCTAGTTCCTCTTCTAGAAGTGCGGATCAAAATATTTGGTATAGTTGCAATTAAAATATTTGATTTAATTATCACTCTAGTTATATGTTCGAGGTCCCAAAGGTCATGTAGGCCCCCTATTGTATTTATGAATATACATTATTTGGCATAATTTGAATGCAATTTGCTTTAAAATCCTCATGTATATACCTTCTGCATCTGAATGCCCCCAACTTTACAGAGAAATCGGCGCCCTTGGGTCGGGCCTAAATGCTAACTCGAGTCGGGCCTCACATTATTAATTCACGGGCCCGGCCTGAGATGAAACCTACATTCACGCATCACATTCAGTACTGGCGTGTTGGCAAAGTAAGAGTGAAATAGGTGCAACAGAAACTGTTGGAAAAGGGCCACGTCTTATTATGGTCCATGCAGGAGGGGAATTTGGGTTTGTTGATAATGCTCTATTATTGTCCAAATCTAAGCAGAAAAAGTGGAGATTATCATGATGAGATGAACAGTAGAAATTTTTCAAAATAGATCGATGAAAAACTACTTCCTAATCTTCCCGAAAACAGCGTTGTTGTCGTTGATAATGCCAGTTATCACAATGTTCAAATCAATAAAAGACTATCTATGTCTTCACTTAAAAGCAACATGATACAGTGGCTATCAGCGACAGACAAACCTATAAACGAAACCGAAATTGAAGCGGAGAATAGAGTAAATACATTGTGGAGAATGAACAAAAGACAATTTTTCATAAGAATTCAAAATGTACGTTATGTAAAACAATACGCGATTGACAAGAAATTTATAAACGCGAGGCACACTATAATAAGACTTCCACCTTACCACGCAGACTTAAATCCTATTGAACTTGTGTGTGGGGGGGAAGGGGGAATAAAGAGCAAAGCAAGCCAATGCATTTCCGATTCACTGGATGAAAAGAAAGAATTACTGGGAAAGTTATTTAATGAATATTCACCACAGAAATGGGTAAAATGTTCTGAACACGTGAAAAAAATTGAAGATTCTTACTTTGAAAGAGACGGACTTATGGATGAGCGTGTAGATGAACTGATAACTAGATTTGGTGAAACCGATTCAGACTCAGATTCATCGGCCGATACAGATTCAGATGAGTGGGAGAGTGAAACTGAAGGAGAAATGGAAAATATTTAGAAGGTGATTTCTGTTATCATTTATTTATTTATTTTTCATTAAGATTCATTGCGAACTTTTCCACCTTTTAATTCATATATTACGTTGGTAAGGAATACCCCTAATCCTACTTAATTCATTTAATATTCAAAGAGAAAATATTAAAATGCATTAAAAATTTAGTGCAATCAATATACAGCATTTACACTCAAATGTCGTAGAAAATCCTCAGACCATTCCGCTCCCTCCAGATTGCAACACTGCAAAACATCATCGTCGCGGAGAAGGGAGTGGGGAAATGTAGGATTAGATGCGCAACAACTAGGCTGCAGCGTTCTGTTTACAAACTTTTTCACTTATAGTAAATTTTCTAATAAAGTGCTTTCTAAGTTGCAATTATAAGCTTAATGTGATTTCTGTCAGAATCTAGGGATCATGTTGAGCTGAAACATTTGACATTCGAAAACAAGCCTGTTAACATGATTTACTTCTTAAGAGCCTTGTATAGATAGTTCTTCCATCTGTGTTCTCGTGATGTGATTCCCATTCTAAGTGTTGAAGCTGAAGGCAAGGAGCACGAATAGTTTTCTTCTGTTGGAAACTTTGCACATATGAGATATCAAGATCAGATGTTAAATAAAACAATGAACTTAAATAATTAGAAACAGGAAAATAAACAGGAAAGTTGGAAGAACATGGAAATTTCACAATGTTTGCATCCAAGTTTTCCTAAATTTAGGACTTGATATTTTAGTGTCTTTCGTTATTTCAAACCACTATATGCATATTACTAATTTTAGATCATTTACAACTACACAGACAGGAACATTATTTTATAGATATTTGAATATATATATATATATATATATATATATATATATATATATATATATATATATATATATAGATAGATAGATAGATAGATAGATAGATAGATATAGATATATAGATATATATTAGTATGATCCTTGAACTAAAGAAAGAATAAGATTTAAGATATTCATTGCTATGGTAAGTTGTCAAGTTCAGTAAATATGCTAGGTCGATATGATATTGTGATGGGAAAGGTGTCTGTCTGTTTGCTATTTTATACAATGGTGTTTGTAAACTTTGTTCACATATAGCAGAACTCGAAGACTTCGCCGCAAGTAGGCAGACCAAGAGAAAGGGATGATGTTCCCGAAAGCGAAGACTCCAGTATCATCGACAGAAGCGTGATATCTTTTTAGTGAAAATTGTCCACGTGTTGATGATACTACTTCTATTGCAGGAATTATTTTCTGTATTTTAAGACGGAAAGAATTCTCCTAGGGTTCTTGTTCTAATTCAATCAATAATGTAGCATTATTATATTGATCCAATGGCGGCTGCAAGGTTCTGCAAGAGGGAAGTCACATCGGCAATGATAGTGGAACCAATTTTCCATCAATTTTCTCAAAACCAATTCCTGGCTTTGACGCATATAAAGTGAAAAATCACTGGAGTCATTCTGTAAGTTCTGATGTGAAGTACAAATATTACAGTAAAAATAACGATATTGCCATTGCATAATCATATATCCAGCGTATGTCCCAACACATTTTACTTAGAACAAATAATTCAAACTATTCATAAAGTGGAAAATGTGTAATTGATGTTGCTAATACTGGTCAAACTACTACTGCAACTTTAATGTCTCGATCGACTCTGTAAAAATAGTTAAGTTACATGCCCATTAACCGAATTTATTATTTGTAATATATACAAAAATCTAATCTGAAACGGATACAAAAATGTAGCAGTGTAATTGAAACAGACAAAAAACTACGTAATGAAAAGTTAACTAGCTTTATTTCCCGTATTTATGTTTATTAATTTGTAAAATAGGGGTACAATGTTTTCATGATGTAACGAAATTCAAGATTGCATTCGATTTCGATCGTTTCTGAAGCAAATGAGATCCCCTTCGACCATTCATTTTCAGCACCAAGATTTAGACCTACTGTTTAACATAGAATCTGAATTACGCTTGCTCCTGCCAGAAATCGAACGACAGTATCTCATACGGAAGACGTGTGTGCTAAACACATATGCACGAGAAATCTCCAAAATACGCGTAAAATCCCTCAAGTGTAATGGGAACTGAATTTACTGAGACCCATGTGAATATTGTCAGCCTTAAACCTACCATACATGACCCGACAATTGACTATTTTTACCTATTTATTTGCATTTTAAAGATTTATTTGAATTATAAGTCTAATACTTCCATATTTGTCTGTAACTTCGCATGCTTGTCTTCGCAGTAACACTTCAGAGGTAGGTAAATCAATTTAAAATCTAATTCAAGATTATTCACTTTTTTCCTGAATGATTGCAATAAATAAACATCAAGTGTTATTAAATTCCAAAATTGTAATGGCCATTAAGAAAGCATTTTATTTTTCCCTTCATATAATTTGTAATGAGCGTCGCAAAGAATGCTTTGAACATGTACTGCGGAGTCCTCTTGCTCTTGAAAGAATATGAGTCAGTTTTCTTTCTGTGACAAGCAAATATTTAATCAAATTTTCATCGTGTGGAGCGCTCAAAACCAACTCAGTGCTGAAAGAAGTTCCTCCCTTCCTCTCACCTTCTATCCTCTCTCACCGACCACAAGAAGGTAGGTAGAGAACACTTCAGTCAAGTTAAAAGTGATTACATTATGCGTAATGGCAAACGCTTAAAGGGTTGTTCTGTGCGATAAGCTATCACAGGAAAAACCTACCGAAAAACGTGAGCAGAGAGTAACATTAAGCATTGTGATTTACGTTATGTTGCTAAATCCCTTATGGCTATCAATCAGGGTTGCGGTTTCCACATTAAAAAAAAATATATATATTTCTTGTTCGGTTTTTCCTTCATTCCTATACAGGAATAAATGCTCAATTATTTTTATTGATTATTATTTTTCGTATTAATTGGGAAGGTACGTGACATTGTACTGCATTACAGAGCCGCTCCTGTACTAATTTTCATTTATGTTATATGTAAAATAGCGTGTTGCTTATTTCTTCCTTCTCATTTCTGAGAGGATTCCTCTTTAGATTCATTCTTTTTTCTATTATTTAGAAAATTCAAGAAACTAACTAAAGGCCCAAAACGTTGTTAAGCTCTTGGTCATACTAGCACCTAAACATGCAATGTGAGGTTGTCAAACAAAGTTCATCGTGTCTGAAATTTACCAGACAAGTTGTGTTGTTCCTAAATGCTATTAAGTAATTTTCTCCTTATACTTCGATAATAATGTATTATATCTTACGTGTTTTGGGGGTACAAAAAGATCAACTTTAAATTTCACATAATTTATTTTGATAACTTCGGTTGAGGATCTAGACATTTTTTTTTTTTTTAGAAATTAATATCTATTTGAGTTAAGTTACATATCTATTTCAGGTGTAAAATTTCTTACCTATTTGAGCTCCTTGTGGCAAAGACTGGTTATTGATGACTTCGATTGCCCACTTGGCTGCCAAAACATGTTGAACTGCAGGGAGATTTAATCTTCCACATTTTGCTTCAAAGAAAGGGCTTGGGTAGCCATCTTTCCCAGGTCCAGGAGTATGCAGGTCTATTAGGAGACCTAAAGAGAAATGAAGTCATGTAAATCAAATTTACAAGTATGTGATTGATAATTCTTTATATGTTACTCTTGAAATAATCTAAATTCTAAAAAGGACTACTAACACCGCTACGTAAATACACGTCCTTTAAGACATTTAGAGTCAAGAACTCTAAATGCAAGTACGATATTAAATAATGAGAAAGAAAAGGACCTATTCGGTTGCAGTGATGGGAACAGACTTTGGGGGAGATGGTTAAAATTCGGCTTAAATATAGAAGGGACTATGCAGATTCTATATTCGAATAGCAAATTGTCCTAAAATGGATGGAACACTCAAAAAAGCACGAAACATCAATGTCAAAGGAAAAATCAATAAAAAATAAAATCCTCCACTTATCTTAAGAACCAAAAGAGGAAGATGGCTGAAATTCGGCTTAAATATAGAAGGGACTATAGATTCTGTATTCCAAAAGCAAATTGTCCTCAAATGGATGGGACATAGTAAAAAAAAATCACGAAACATGAACGTTAAAGTCAATGGAAAATCAGTGAAAAAAAGAAGTTCACATTTCTCAAAAAGTATAACAAGGAGATGGCTAATTGAAAGCGATTGCAAAGACATAGTGAAGAGCTTATAAAAGGTAATCAAGAAAGTTGTGTCGCTTTTTCACCCACAACCTTCGAATATCGATATGTCACCGGAAACGTACTTGCAAGATCAAAAATAGTCCCCATCAATGTCGACGACCTTCTGTCAACGTTGTGTAAGGCCATAGATTCTATTGCGGTAGAACTTGCTAGGTCCTGAAGCGAGGAATGTATCAAATGAAATCTGTACCAGAGATTTGAACTGACGTCATTTTAAAGGTAATTGTCAAAAGAATGGAACAGGTGATAATCGGACGGTGCAATGTCCGGGGAGTATAGCGGATGCAACAGCGTTTCCCATCCAAGGGGTAGAATGCT
The DNA here is from genome assembly GCF_964235325.1 of Thermobia domestica. Taxonomy (NCBI): domain Eukaryota; kingdom Metazoa; phylum Arthropoda; class Insecta; order Zygentoma; family Lepismatidae; genus Thermobia; species Thermobia domestica. The sequence goes on along the minus strand of NC_137459.1, from coordinate 188,997,634 downwards.
GTCCCATGTCATTCTAGCCATGTGGTGCTTAGCATTGTCCTGTAACAGGAGGACACCTTTGCGATTCATAAATGCTGGCTCAAGAGTTTTGAGTTTCTTAAACACAGCTCAACTGTTGACAGTACACAATTTCATTGATGTTCTGACCAGCTGGTAGCAGCTCCTGATGCACGATGACGCGAGCAGTCCACCAAACGCACAGGAGGACTTTCTTTTGGCGCAGTGCTGGTTTCGGCTGTTTTGGAACCCATTCATGAGATGCTAACCAATGATGACGGCGCCGTGGAGCTTCGTACAGGAGCCACTTCTCATCACATGTCAACACTGCCCAGATATGGCTCCTTCGTCAGACGAGACAGCAAAGGAACAGGTGTCTGCTCGCGTTAACTTCTGGCCCGGAGTCAAATTATGTGGGACCCATCGACCCAATTTGTAGTGCTTTTCAGGTTGATGGAGATGTTGCCGAATAGTTTCTCCACTCACACTAAATTGTAGTCCCAGTTCCTCACATGTCTGACCCTGTTCGCCTCAATTGCTGCCTGAAGATTTAGTTTTGTACATGTGTTAATCGTCCGGCACGTGGTGTGTCTTCGAGTGTTTTTTACCGTTCCTAAACTTGTTAAACCACCGCTGCACTGTCCGCGTAGTCACGACACCTTCACCAAAGACCTTCATATCTTCCACCCCACTGCAACGGCGTTTGACCCTGTTTGAACTCTACAGCATACACGGCCTTACGACGCTCTGTAGAGGTCCCATGTCCACTCTGTCCTTACGCAAGTTCTTGGTGTAACTGAACTGCCACAACCAGGTAGTATGTTGGATATACCCACACCAACAACTGACCTTCTCCGTATCTCCATTCGCATTGAACTGACGGTGTAAGGGCCAACTGAACACAGACCTCCACAAAAATCGGCAGAACTTTATTGGTTACTTTATAAAAGCGATGTATAAATAGAATATGGCGTTAGATAAATATGGATAGAATATTGACAAGAGTAAAGATATTCGAGTTAATCAATAATAACGATAAAGTATATACATCTTCGAATTTCCCAAGATGACCCACGTGAAGTTTACGTGCTTGAAATATCTCTACATCTGGATTTGGAATCTCCAGACGAGATTTAGCATGCAACGTGACTTCTGACCTGACCACGTGACAGTCTGGTGCTTATGGTAAACTGAATAGGCTCTTTTAATCATTTAAAGCCTGCTCTCAACTAAAATTTAGCACGGAAATAAAATATTAATGGAAAGCAAAACATACAGGTGAAGAGACATTTCAAGGTTAACTTAGGATGAGGTAATAAAAACAGAGATACAGTTTCCAATGAAATACTAAGCTCAGTGTTTTTATGGAAAAGTGTTAAAGTGAATACCAGCTTTAAAAGAAGTTAAAAACACAGTATATGAACTCTGAGAATTTCGGGAAAGGTATCCAGATTACAATCTCAATTCCAGAACGATAGTATAGAGATGGAAAAAACACTGACAAGGAACTGACATGAACCTATCATCCGGACATCCAAATCAAACGTAGTCCATTTGATAAACATAAAGATGTGTTCATAAAAAAAAAAAAAAGTGCCATGGACAACCGAGTAATCCCCTGGAGCCCATTAACCCTGTTAGTATAAAGAAAATCGTAGACTCGCAGTAAAATAGCTATTGCATCAACACTGTTCATTGGAAAGTCATGGTTTATAGTTCACTCTCTTCAGCATGAAACAAGCTTACCAGAAGTGCTATGTATTTGGGCCCATAACGCACTTAAACAGTGAAAATTGGGAGAATGTCGGGAAAATTCCCTCCAGAAATCTCATCAACTTTGGACCCCTCTGGATTGACCCCGGCTAAAAGCATTAAATTCAAATGTATCTCGAAAAATACTGTAGGGGGGAGGGTAAGAAATGTGTGTGCCAAGTTTTGTATTGATAGGCATAATAGATATGAGGGGAAAGCGTGTATTGGTATACAAGCTTTTCCCTCCTATTTATTCCGGGCTTTTTGAGGCCAGCCATCCTGAGTGAGGTTTTACTGGGTTTTCCTCATTCACACCAGACAAATACCGGAATAGTACCTAACATAATGGTCTCTAGCCTCTTCATTTCTTCCCCTCCAATTCCACTGGCAGTGTGATCGCCAAGGGGGTCATCCCTCATACATGACGAGCTACTAAGACCATAGATGCCGAAAGCCCAGGAATCTAATTCCTAATCCTAATTTTAAAAAAAATAATCATTTACTTATCCAAATTGATTTGAATATTTGTACATCTACAGGGTGTCTCAAAAGTCTCCTGACTAAGGGTAACTTATCAAAATTACAACAAAATACAAGAGAGGAAACAGTCTCCAAATATGATATTTTCAGTCTAAAGTGAAGGGATATTTTAAATCCGACGAGTCGTTTTGGCTGTACACTCTTTATGCGACAATGTTAAATGAAAATGCAACGTTGCCATTTACCTGAACCCACAACATAAGTGAATGAAGTTACTGTCTTTTACGCTAATGTGTCCATGGCCAGACCCCATTCGAAACAGTAACTTCATTCATTTATGTTCTGGGTTCAGGTAAATGGCAACATTGTGGTTTCATTTAACATTGGGCGCATAAAGAGTGTACAGCCCAAACGGCTCGTCCGATTTCAAAAACTCCTTCACTTTAGATTGAAAACAACATATTTGAAGACGGTTTTCCTGTTACATTTTGTTGTAACTCTGATAATAACAGAGGGGACTTTTGAGACACCCTGTATATTATATCATAGCCAAAGCAAGTTAATCTTTCTAAAAAATATGATACAGGGTAAGTTGCATTATTAAAATCAAAAGCGTAGATTTCCAAGTGACAAGCCTCATCACCTGGCGTGGGAAACCCGTGTTTTATTCTTGGTCGTTCAGATTCCAACTTTTTTGTGTGTCTCATAATCTTTGCACTGACTCAACTTGAAAGCAACCAACACAACCACGATGATGTCCTTGATTTTTCAGGGAAAAATCAAATTAAGGACAAAAAGTGGTAAGAGAAGGCAGCGAGCTTGGACAGACTCGTGTATTTCCTTGGACCACCATGGAACTCGCTAAAATGGAGTATCGCCTCCGCACTCTAGGCCTAAACAACGGGCAACATCTAGAACAGTTTACTCGATCAGATCTAGTGCACCAACTACAGGGAGACCATCAGACGGATAGAACTTGCCGAGTTGCCGAAACTGATATTCAACTTTTGAGATTACGGTATCAGAATTCCCTCCGAGTTTTCACCCAGGCATCCTTAGCTTCCAGTATAAGCATACGGGAGATTGTTTTACTCCAGTTGTATATATGTGTATCACTTAGTTGGTGGCCGGACATCCAGGGACAGGTTCGGCTCAGCTTGGGTTGGCTTCTCTTATATGTGGTATTTTATTTCCCAGTAACTATTGGTCAGAACTGAACCAAATTTAGTGGGTAAATAGTTCATGGCCAAATTAATAGAAAACCCTATATTTAGTAACTGGGGTCGGCCAGGGGTAGACTCGGGTAGGCCAAATTCGGCTTGCATGTGGTACCTCTCGGTAACTACTGGCCGGATCTAAATTAAATTCACTGGGCAAGTAGCGTATCTTACATTTGGTGGCCAGGAACAGGCTCGGATCGACAATAGACTGTTCCACAGCTTTGCAAGCCGGGAGCTTCTGAGTTCAGTTCAACTCGGCTTGTTATGGTAGGTACCTTACTAGTTTGATCCTACAGGCACCCACCTGAAGCTGGGACAGACATTCAAGACCCTCAGATTCACGAAGGACCGTTATCCTCCTATCAGTTAATTACTGATTGAAACGATTTAATTGGGCTTACTACCATTAGCGACTACAAGTACTCCTCCATCACTGGGTCAGTAGAGCTAGAAATCTACCTGTGGTACGCTCATGTCATATTAACTTCATTTACTCCTGGGTGTTGAAGGAAAACATAACCCGGTATAGTCCAACCCATCACGGTGAACTCCCATAAGGGCAACTGTCTGAGTCCCATCCCTGCTTACCTCTTCTACAGCAGAACTGCAACGAGCAAGCTGATCCTAGCGAGATTCGTGATTTTTCCATTGAGCATGAGCAATCTGATAAGCAATTTATTAGAACATAGGAACAAGTCGGATAAAACCGGGTAGGCGGATAAAATCAGGACCTGAGTTTTTTTTGGTTATATCAGTGCTGTGGTTATACCGGCCAATGCATGGAATTAGTTGCAAACAGTCTCCAGAGAAAGCTGAGTAAGTGGCTCCTTTGTTGTTGGCGATGCATTGAAGAATTTGTGTAAAAAAGTTTTGTCTATCATTGATAATATAGTTCTGTTTCTAACCACTGGAAGATTGACTTATGTAAGTATACAATATATATTAACACCTCTTTCTGCTGTTATTTCATGTTTTCAAATCAGGATTTCTGTGTTCTTTGAGAGGTGCTAGGCCTGTAGTTCTGAGTAATGGCGTGGTAGAATAAAACCGGGACCTCAACATTCGGACAGAACCGGGTAGTACTCTGTTTCGGACAACTCGTTTCGTAATGTGTGTGCGGTTGAATGTGTTTGTTTCATTTAGTGATAGACTATTAAAGATAAATAAGAATCCTTTATGGATTACGCATATATAATCAGAGTATTCATTTTCATAAATTACGTATAAAATATTACGTTTTCAGCAACTTTGTTAATATAAAACTTAAAATGTGGTGAATGCGGAAGTAAATGAAGGTCAACAACCTACTACAGAATGTACTCTTTTTGCAAAAGGTTATAGAGACCTATCAAGGCGTCGACTTCGAGGCCACACACACGTCACCATTGCTTCAAAAAATGGCTAAGATCAACGATCAAGTCGATAATCAGCCATCTTGTTACTCACCGCAGACTGTAAGGCAGGTGTCTTCTTTTGCAATATCATCAACAGAATTAATGCCTCCTCTAGTACAACAAGGCCCACGAGTTGTGAATAATTTCGACAAGAGGTGTGGGAAGACAGTCATTCTAACTTTGTCCCCTTATAAGCGAGAATTGGAGCAAGAAGAAGCAGAAAAAGCCAAGAAACAAGAAAAGAAAAATCGAAAGCGTAAACCGTTTAAGGAATTTGACTCAAAACCTGTCAAAACAATACGAAAAGGAAACCATCCAAAGAATTCAAGAGTTAAACATCAGATGAAGATGACGAGGAAAGTGACGAATCGTGTATCTTTTGTAATGAATTTTATGCCAAATCAACATCTATGGAAGGCTTAATACAGTGCCTTAACTGTAGAGGATGGGCACACGAACCTTGTAGCAATGCGGACGAACATGATGAAACATTTGCTTGTGGTTTTTGTTCTTAGACTTAACAAGGTCGTGACCTAAAGCTATTTATTTCTATGATATTGGTTTAATATAGTCTAGCTCTCTATTTTCCGTACTTTTTAGGCTCACATATTTTTCACTTGTATCCTGGGTTACTGTACTAGTTCTTAGAGTAATTACATATTTTTCTTATAAAAGAAAACTTTTTAATAGTTATTTCTCTATGTACCCGGTTTTGTTCGACCTGGTTGGACAAAACCGGGATTTTGCATACCCTTTGGATACCGGGTTTGAGAGCATACCGGATTTTTGCTCTCAAATTTATGAGCTTTTTCACTGAAATAAACATTTTTGTGTCAATAACAAAGCTATTTAGCATTTGAAAACTAATTCAAGCTAAACCGTCCATATAGATGCTGAGAAACAATAGAAACGTTTTGGGGCCCGGTTTTGCCCGAGTTTTCTCTACATGTGAATTATACAGGGTGAGTCAAAAGTCCTTGGACAATTGCATAAGTTTGAAAATCGACGCGAAAAGTAAAAGTGACGATGGAAACAGAGGTTTGATGAGGGGCCGGGACTTTTGGAGTGTATATCATTCATGGCCGCCATCTCGAAATCCGCCATTTTGGATTCAAGTCAATTTTTTAAATGGGGAGGGGGCGTATGACACATCAAATAGCACTAGCTTGAGCTCAGGAATTTAGTGGTGTTTTTTCTTTTTACCCATGGTGCTTGCCGACTCTTCGACGCCGAGGGACGTTATCCCTCTTACGTTTGACGGTTTTAAGGTCATAGGTGTCCGTATTACCAGTAAATATGTAGTGCATTCGTAAAACTATTAGTATTATTTTTGATTACTTTGATGGTAACGCAAATATTCTTCAGTAAAATTTGGTTTTCCAACAACCGTTTAGTTCAGTTATTTGTTGCTACTCTTCAAATAAGCATTTTGTAGAATCAACGCCAGCAATAGCTTAAAAATTCTCGTCAAATTTACGAAGCTTAATGCTCAGAGTTCCTTTTAACACTATAGGAAGAAACCACGTAACGCTTACTATTTCAAGTGCTGAATTCAATTTTCCCTACTAGCGGATGTTTGAATGTACAGTATAGAAAGCGACATTTTCGAAAAAAAAAAAAAGTCGCGAAAGAATGCTCGGGAATTCTCGCAATTGAACGCACAAAGCATCGGAACTGAATACTTCAACAATAAAACTATTTATTTTACGCTGGAAGATGCTTAATTTCATTTAAGACATTTTAAAACATTTACTTTATAAAATATGAATTTTATCTTTGTTAATTCTTTAAAATTAATTTTCTGGAATGAACCGTCCTGCAACAAGTGCTCGGGTAATTCCCGTAATTGAACGCACAAAGTGTCGGACGTGAACTTCAACAATAAAATCATTTATTTTACGCTGGAAATATTTATGTCGTATAAGACATTTTGAAACATTTATTTTATAAAACACGAATTATATATCTTTGTTTTAAATTAATATATTTTGTGTTCATATTTGGCGAATGTCACTGAGGCTCCTGGGATGATTCGATCTACATTTGTTCGTTCGTCTGCCTGTACCACACACACTACAGGGTAATGTTTTCAGGCTTTTAAGTTTAAATTTTCAGGGTACAAGCACGAGACACACTAAATTTTCTGTGTAGATTTGGCGGCATACCAACGTAAAATTTCAAAATGGCGGCATTTTTTTCTCAAAATAGCTGATATCCACGCTAGAAAGCGGAATTTTTCGGTCCTTTAAATTTAAATTTTCAGAATAGAAGCACGAGAGACTCTAAAGTAGCTGTATATATTCTGGCGGTGATCAAATGTAAAATTTCAAAATGGCGGCCAGTTTTTCAAAACAGCAGTGAATAGAAAATTGTTGCTAGTTGTGACAATAATAATTTTGAAATATAAAGCACATTTTAACACTTTTACCCCGAAGACATTAAAATATTTCGAAAAGAAAAAACAATTAAACCCGAAAATACCCAATTAAACCCGAAAAAGAATCATATGGACCCAGGTGGGTTGGACTTCTTCGAAAAATCCAGTTTTTTTTTCAAAACCTTCTTGGTTAGCTTTCGGGCATGCGTACCGGACGTGTGTTCGGAATTATTGTCTTCTATATTCCATAGTGTCCCAGTATTTGGTGCTTCGTTCTCTTTTGATTGAGTCATGACTCAATTTGAGTATAAGATCATTTGAGGTGTTCTTTTGACATCAGTCTTGGACTGTAGCATTGCAAAATTGTTGCTTTGGCAGCATTTATACATACTATCAAGGATTTTATTTACTGTATAAGGTACTTTGAAAACAAACACCGCTAAGTTTGAGAGGTGATTCTTGACATCAAGAAAAAAAAAATGTTAGTATGGACTTGCGGGAGAAAGTGCTTAGTTTCACAGCTAAGGCTGTCCAAAAGCGTGGGAATGCTACATTGCATCGGGTGTTATTTCGAACACTAGAAACCATGGAGAGGCAGTTCATTCAGTGTATAGAAGTCATATATTTGCTACCCAAAAATGCATGTAACAATAATGTGCAATGTGTAAGGTCAGGGATTTTCTACAAGGCATAATTTCCGAACATAATTCTCAGATATGGCCTGACTTAAAGATGGGTCCGTACGCGTCTTCGGCGCGACAGACCAAGGTTCGAGAATTCGCGACAGACCAGGGTTCGACCAGGGGAGAACCCCGAGAAAACCCCATGTACACCGTGTTTGTCCACCACAAAGTCTACTTGGCGCGAGCTGGGATCGAAGTAGGAAACCCACGCACCAGATGTGAACGCTTCACCACAGACCCTGGAGACAGAAAAGTATAAGCCGGAAAAGTGCTGAAGAACAATGGTGAAAAATAATTTAAAAATAGAAAACTAGTTATTATACTGTTCACGTAAAACTTGAATTCTGAGGACTTAAATATTTGGATCAAGTAAGATTAGGGAGAAGTAGGCTACCATTAATGAACAGTATTTGAGCACAACGCCTGCATCATGATGAAAATAATTGCGGAGTTAGCTCATCACGTAAGTTTTTCCTGTTAGTTTGGAATGATCGAAATTTTTACGTTGTGACTTTTCTCAAAAGCAGACTCTGATAGCAGCGAACTGCAGGGTGTTTCCTTTCAATTTGTAGCTCTTGATTGATAGTGCTGATTCTGATAGAGTGAACGATGCTTTTCTTCAAAGTCATGGAGATGCATTTTCAAAAGAATGCTCTCACTGAGAATAGTATTATCATCAACCTTTTGAGGTTGACAACGAATTTGTTTTCCTACAAGTCCTCTAACTACATTAAGTTCTCCAATATACCGCTAGGATCAGGCCCGCAACTAGGGTTTCTGTCACCCGGGGCAAACACACAATTCGGCGCCCCCCCCCCCCAAGGTTTAGTCGAAAAGTATCACTTATGGATTGCAACTGTAAATAACATTCTTAACCCGTAAGTACTATGGACCGTCTCTCAGACCGCTGCGACTTTTCATATCATTATATTTTCCACAGTCTCACTACTACAAGTGAATCTTTTCGTCTACCTTCCTGTCTAGCAAATGGTTACATATTGTAAAGTTCGTGTTATAATTGATCCCCTGTGCGCGGCGCTGGAGGGGTCGAGCGGTCTCAGAGACGTACTATAGTAGTTACGTGAGTATTTTGCTGATCAGCTGTCTTTCGTTATCTACTGATTATTAGCAGTTTTGTGTCTTACCGTGTGGCACGTCTTGCACCACACATCAAAAAATGACCCAGAGACTGGAAAATCTGAAATAATCACATTTTATAACATGAGTAAAGGCGGAGTGGATACTCTAAACAAAAATGTACAGATTACACATCAAGTCGTCGAACAAGACGATAGCCATTGACAATTTTCTTTATGCTGGTGGATGTTGCGTGTGGTGTCAATGCGTGTCTTGCATCAAGTCTACGCTAAGTCCACAGTGATGACAAGACTTGATTTCATGAAAACGTTGGCAAAAGGACTTATTAGGCCTCACATAGAACGTAGATTTTTCATCGGACATCTGCCACGAGAGCTGTGTTTTTCAATCAAGAGCTTGAAACTGAGTTTCCCACCATCGCGCATAAGGAGTTCAAAAGGAAAACATAGTCTTCTGTCAACTGAGTTCTAAGCGCAAAGCAAAGATACTCATTCGTGTCAGTGGTGTGGGGTACCGATTTCCTTGCAGTGCAGAAAAAGAAGATATAAGTGCCTACCTGAAGAAATTGCATGCTGTCAGAAAAGTTAGTGCGGTACTTTCTTTACCGTCAAAACGTATTTTCTTTACTTTCTCAATCATATAAGAACTAAAAATAATTCTTATTCATTACCTTTACACTACAAAAAATGTAAGAGTACAACTATAACAGTACCTTCCTGTAAGTTTAAAAAAGCTAAAATTCCATGTTTTTTCTCCGTTTTTACTATATTTTTTATTCTCAGTGCATCTATAAGAACAGTGTATTTTAAATTAGTGTTATTTTGACTACATAGAAGCGGAGAAAAAAATTGAATATTTCAACAATTACAATTTTAGAATAACAATGAAAGCATTGTTGCAAATTTTGACCATGTTCACTTTCTCATTGTTTTAAAAATATAAAGCTATTTTTTTTTACATCGTGAAATTACTATGTTTTACTTTTCTATAAGCAACTAAGATATGTAGGATATCATTTTTAAAAATATGCAATGAAACTATTACCGGTACTAAGGAAATGTGAAGCAACAATGCGGTCTGACAGACCGTTCCATAGTAGTTACGTGATTATTTTTGTCCATAGTACTTAAGGGTTAATGAAACCAGTTATATCGATTTTTAAGTACTTTTACCCTCCAATACGCGCGCGGGCTACCATTGTAGCCCAGCGTTTTTATTTTCCTTGCCGCAAAGTAATTCGAGATGATAACTCAAAGGGTTCTGTGTACCTTTCTATCAACTATCATTCTGCGTGTTTAGGGTGTGGTCAAACGTAAAATCGAAAGGATCTCATTGTTATTCTGCTTGAAAGTTTCATGGGCTACATCTGTAGCCCGCGAGACTATTGATGTCACGGGTGTTCCAAAGCGTCAAAGTTTTTTCATTATAGTTTGAGTGTTGATCAGATGATCAATGAGTTTGCAAAATGCCAATTCTGATCAGAAATGTTTTTAAAACCAATATTTACGATCCAAAATCATTGAGAACATAACAATGCAACAATGAAAAGCTTATTTTTATTTCTGTAAATTTTTCGGTGTAATCCTTTGATGTGGAGAAAAGAAGAAAACTTTCCATCAACAATGAAGCACACAAGAACTCCACACTATATTGTTATGTGTACCTCTCGAAGTTGAGCACTTTCTGTACCTTTTGGGCACCTTTCTGTATACTTTCTCTTTCTGTATATATGCACCTCTAAGGTGCACACAAGTGATAGAAAAAACTGATTCGAGCAAAGCATCTCTCTTTACAGTGCATTAACTAGAAAGTTCATTGAATATGAAAGAAATTGCTTCATAAAATATTAATAAATAGATCAAGATATTTAGATTATTTAATGTATAGTAAATATTATACATTATAAACGATTAATGTAAAAAATGATTGAAATTAACAATAAAGCATAATAAAGCATAAGTTGGACTGATAGATAACAATTCAAAATGCCTCGAAGAGCTCTCAAGCAAAACTAATAGATAAAGCTTCATACAGCCTTCACTCGCAAAATCTCTTGGTAGGCGTACAAGAAACAATTAAATACACCGAGGCGTGTAAATTATCTTTTCCGCCACAAAACTGCCCTCTAGTTTAAAAACATTACAGCAATTGCGTAACATTACAGAGCTAAACTCTTCAACCACCAGCAAGCAACAAAAATCGGGAACTTTTCGCCCCCGCCCCTATTGATAACAGCGTTTTAAACTTCAGAGCTGTTCTGAATGGAATCATACAAACAAACAGCTCCTTGTGGTAGGAAAAGGAAAGGGGGCGGGTTCTCTGTGGTCGCCAAAGGGAACAAATGCATGCAATATTAGGTGTATGACATTACACCTAGATGAGACTCTGTCTCTGTCTCTCTCTCTCTCTCTCTCTCTCTCTCTCTCTCTCTCTCTCTCTCTCTCTCTCTCTATATATATATATATATATATATATATATATATATATATATATATATATATATATATATATATAAAACTTTTGATTTCTTTTAACCTCTAGAATAAGTTCCTCAAGGGAAAGGGTGCGATTTTTAAAACAATTGATATATCTTCTTTCCGGCGCCCCCTCCAACCACGCGCCCGGGGCACGTGCCCCCTCTGCCCCCCCCTAGTTGCGGCCCTGGCTAGGATCCCATAATTTTGATGTCAGTTCTATTACCTTACTAGTAAGGTCATCTGGCGGCATACTTTGGAACTGCAAGATATAATCCTATCACTGTCAGCTTATTCAAAGCACTCACAAATTCAGCATAGAATACAAAAATACAAATTTTCGATTTACCAATTTAAATTATTGTATTTTACAGCAGAACTAAGTACACAGTAGCTACGATGCTTGTAGATTTCTTACTGGAGTGAACATGGTCTTGAACAAGAAAGTTTATTATTATTATTATTATTATTATTATTATTATTATTATTATTATTATTATTATTATTATTATTAACTATCTTATTTACATTGTGCTCTAAATAAATAATACCAGCTGGCGTGATAATTATCTTTTGCAATTAAAGTGCATGCGCATTTATTTTTTCTTAACATATTTTGAATACTATTCGGTCATTAAATATTTGACAAAGAAGAATATGAAGGCAACTTAACTGAATAACGATATGAAAAATATTCTGAGAAACTCGGCTCTGTTCTATTCAGCTATTAATAAGTGGACATCTGAATCTAGAGGTGGTCGTGAAGGCCTCTAAGGTGACCTGCGAGATGGATGACCAAAATCTATTACAATATGAAAAGTTCACAATATGACATTGCACGATCGTCAATTAGAGATTGAAGATATTGCAAAAGTTCTAAACGTTTCAGATGAACTAATTTTTAACACTTTGATCAAAGTACTGTGCATGAAGAAACTGTAACTGGAAGTTCCGATCGCTGACACTTGACTAAAACCTAACGATATTGTCTCTAAAGACAATTATGTTGGTTTGAAAACAAACAAACAAACAAACAAACAAACTGAGTTTTAAATTCTGTTCTTAAAGCTGATAAAACATGGCTGGACTAGTACACTCCAGCACGAAACTACTGTAAAAAGAACGTAAATATCCTGACTGTTACCTCCAAAGAATATCACATGTAATTGTTGTCCGAAAAGTCACATCTTAAGTTTGTTGGAATGCGACAAGTGTTCTCACAGACTACCTTTCATGTGGTAAAACCACCACCACTGTACATTGTGAGTAGTTTCGGTGCCAACTAGCTATATACATAAAGGCAAAAGACTAGGTTTATCAAAGAATCTAACTCATATTGAATCACAACAATGCTCACCGTCACACGGGTATCACTGAAATGGCAAAAATCAATGAGTTGCGATATAATTTGCAGTCAAGTCTGGCTTCATGAGACTTCTCTTTCCTTAGTAGACTTTAGGTTTCTTCAGAAAAGGGGCTTAAAGCACGAACGAATGAAAACGTTGAACACTAGAGCCCTATTTTTCATTACTAGTCTTGTATTTTTTTTTACAACTTGTAAAATATCGTGAAGTACAGTATTAGAATAATAGTAGAAAACATGTTTAAACAATAACCCTTAACTGCCATGCTGAAAATAAATTCAATTCCTGTGAGGTCCAACAGACCCTAATTTCTTCTTTCCCGAATATTATTTTTATTTCTTTCATTCTAATTTCACGTCTCTTATGTCAATGTTGTTCTCTATGTTTCTCACATGGCAAGAAGTTACCAATATATACAAACTCACTGAAGAATTGAACACAAATATGCTGAGAAGTTACTAGGTTGGAGAAATATTAGATTGGGTAAGATTTATTCACAGAGACATTGGATATATTTTCTTCCAGCACTTTGCTATTTTTTTCTCCAGATACACAATGTAAAACTGTACTGAAAATAAGCCGCTTTCTTCTTCCACATCGTCATTGTCATTGTCATATTTCCTCAAAACAAGATTCGTCACTAGTGATTGAGCAACCACTCTCTTCGAAGTCCAACTCATCTTTACTTACATCATTTTCATTTTTTTCTATGTTTCTTCCTCCAACTGTCTTTAAGGTTCCGAATACACTTTATATTAGTTCTTGCCTTGGCGTTTAAGTAATCTAACAGATAATCGTAATCTAATAGATACATACTCTAACAGATATTTGTACAACGAATGTATTTAATAAAAATGCAATTTCATTCCCATTTGAAAGTGGGCTAGCCCTAGAAGATAACGTCTTCTCTAATGACAATGGTATCTGTAGTGTCATTTTGAGAGTTATACGTATAGAACACAAAGTTTATAAAAGCAAAACCCAAAAAACATGTAACATTTATTTATCAGTCACGACATTGAATAATTAAATAAATACTTACATTTGTAGTTGGGTGAAGTCTCAAGACTCCAGGTAACTCACATTGCAGAAAGTCACAGCACTTTGTGTTTGTTCCTATCAAAGAATGCTAGTTCACGCTGAACTATGAGGTCAGATAAGGAATCAGTTGCACCTATCAAGCACCTTTAAATTTAGAAAGAAAAAAAATCACAACGGCTGGGGTCTGTGAGACCCTATCACGGTGGTTAAAAGGCTAATGCTGCTACTTCTAACTTTTTGTAATTTTATGGAGTATACAATAGTAAAATGTTTGATTTTGAAAAGTTTTACAGTACTTAGTCAACTCTAGTAGTTTTGAGAAATATACCCCAGAAGGAATCTGGCTTTCACGATTGCATCGTTAGGCCAAGTGAGTTAATATCCAAGATGATGTTGAGAAAGAATTTTCAAATGAAACTGAACTTCGGCCTTTCTGCTATATATTTTCTACAGTATATTTTTTTTCTTTTTTTGCCCTTTCTTTCGTAAGTTACGTATATGAGGTGTCTACCAAACTTATGTTATATAATAGGGATAGGCAATTCCGGAATCCGGAAAGTAAAATCGGAAAAATTCGGGACTTTTTCCGAATTCTGGAATTTTTCTCAATTCTAGAATTTTCTAAATTCCGGATTTTTTTCAAATTCCGGAAAGTGTAATTTCCGAATCCGGAAAATAAATTTTCTGGAATCCGGATTCTGGAAAATTTTGGTCATCCCTAGTATATAATTAAATTTCTGATACTTTTTCGTGACCAAATTATGATTTTCCGTAACTCTGGTGTAGTCCTATTGGTTTGCCTTAGTAGTTATACCGTATATCATTAAAAAAAATTAACATATTTGAAGTTCACTGTGAGTTTTGACTTCTGGTAAATTTAGCCTAATTTTAAAGGCAATTTTAGAAATTTTAATATAAAATACCCTCATATTGAGTTTGGACCTCTCTCGAAATAAATTCCTACGTACGCTACTGGTTATGCGCCACACTGCAAACGTACAACTAACCAATTTATTTGTATGTAATTTACGACTATTTTATAGATATACCACATTGACTTGACACCTAGTCTTCCTTTCCAAGCGCCGCTGAATTCCACTTCTTTTCGCTAAAGCTCTCTCGCTGAGCAATAGCTGAACCCTTATTGGCTCGACGCGTGGGTCTGTGACCCTTAGTTCGCATTTTTGCCACAGATCAAGGCATTTTGGTAGCACTATAGTGACTTCTCTTTCCACTCCTATTTTATCCAAACTTCTCATAAATAAATACGAAACCAGTGTGGAAATTGAAGCACTTCAAGACGGGAGGGGGGAAGGGTAGTGTGGGCCAAAAATATACTTGTACTAAGAATGTACTCTTGCAGCAGTGGTGTATACTGGTTTGATGGCGTGAGCTACAACTAACCTTTATAATACCTGTATATTATTATTATTATTATTATTATTATTATTATTGGACTTTTTTCCACTGTATTATACAATCTTAAAAATAAGAAAAAACTTTACACCATCCTTTTATCAAGTAGAAAAATATCATTTTCTCTTCACTAGCAAGACTTATCTTATTAGTATTACGGAAAAACGATCGTACATTTCTATCTTTATTTGTTGCAGGAAGTATCACTACAATTCGCATTGGATAGATGGTAACCCTACTCACTAGAGCAAATGGAAGCTGTCCGAGTAACAATGAACGCTGAAATAGGCAATTAGGAAAGAAGGAGCCTCAGTCTGTGAGAGCTACGCAAGCTACTGTAAAACACAAAATTTTCGTTGCGATAACGCAAATCGCTACGGAACGAGGCCCATGATGTAAAAATTCACAGAGACTCCGAAAATCCACTGTCATTACTCGTCTAATTTCCTTTTACTCTTCACTTACGCCCAAGAAAGCGATTTCTCTAGAGGCAACTGCTTTTACCTGGTGGCCTGTTCGTATGCTGTGGGCGGAGGTGGAGCGAAGGAGAATGCTCTGATACAATTCTTTCTGCAGTAGCTAGAGAGTGATTTCTGCTGCGTTGTCATATTGAAGACTTAAGTTTGCAAGACAGGCTGCGTGCAAAGAGTTCAGTGGATCTTTCTAAATGCATTCAAATTCTAAGAAACTTTTATCATTGAAAGAAGATACTAAAGTATAAAATTATTAATATAATTTAGTTTATATTATAACTTTATTTTGTAATATTCTAGGGCTGCTGTCAGTAGGCCCGGTAGTCCACAAAATACGCCACTGCCTTGCGGAGTGTGTTAGTTTCTCAACACATTCCAAAAGGAACTTGTACTCGCAGGAAAATAACTCTGTACAATAGGGAATGGGCTATAATTTCTTAGTTCACAGTATTTTTCTCACAAAAGACTTGAAAAATCAGTTTTTCTAATGTACATAGTGGATAAAGAATCTTGGGTATCCTCTGTGAGAGTGTCTCCATAAAGTGTGCTAATAATTGTAATTTGTGAATCACAAGAACACTGACGTTAAATTTAAGTTACAAATATGCATAACCACAATTATTATGAATATTCATTCAAAGTAGTTAACCTTCTAGTTTAAAAGAGGTGTATTATACAAAAAAGGTAGAACAGATATTTGTTGAAAACTGTCTTATATTAATTGTCCACAGTAAAATAGCTTCCAACGAAACATAGAACTAAACCTGAGAGACTGAAACACACCTCAATCTGTTCACTGTTCAAGAGATGTTTGGATAATTCACTGTACCAGTGGCGTATTTAGGATTTTGTTTCGGGGAGGGCTATGCACAATATGGGGAAGAAAGGGGCAATTGCCCACCTGAGTTTGAGGATTAATATTTTAATCAATTGTCTACTAATTCTGTACTAGGAAAAAACATGAAACTCGTATGTCGGTTGAGGATCTTACCTCCCATGTAAATCCGAAATGACGCCCCTACAAATACACGTTGAAGATTTGTAATCTCATTTGAACATAACTGATTTCAATTTAGAAAAAAAAAATGGAAATATTCAGTTTTATCTGTGTAAATTTTTACCTGAAAGAAAATGTTGAGTAAGTTGAAGCTGAAATATAGAGTAGAGGGGGGCAAGAGTACGTGGGGGGTAAGGATACGATTCCCTAAAATCAGGTGAATATATTCGCATATGGCAATAATGCGTCACGTGGAGTTTGATGTTAATGGCGTCTAGAACCTAAACAAGTTTGAGTGTGCTGCGGCAAACTACAAGCTATCTAGGTAATTATTTATGATTTTCTAATAGTTTGATATAATATTGGGACATAAGTAGTTAATGAATAACTTACACAATTTTATAACGATTTCAAAGTACTATAAAGCATTAGTTTCTAACATATCCATTGTTTGACAGGAGAAAGTAAATTGACTTTCTTCCAACAGTTGGCTGTACAACATCACGGGAAAGTCAATTGTGTAGTGAGGGGGCAAGGGTACGCAGATACCTACGGGGCAAGGGTACGCTTGCGTACTCTTGCCCCTTCTGTTCTATGAAAAAGAATCCAATTTGATTTAGAACTAACAATCAAAAAAGAATGTAGATTCCGTTGTAATAGAGAGTGACGGCAAACTTTACGAATACTGGTTCCCATGTATAGCCTCTAACGTTAAGAATTCTGAAGAATCCTGATATTTTCTTATGTACGAGGGATAAATTTTTATTCTAAATACCATTCCTTACATAACAGTATCTAAGGTGGTGTTTTGAGTTTTCGAAACAGATAAACGTGTGAGATAGTGACATCTGCAGTTATTGAATAACGTTACGCTTGCTTATTTTATTCAGGTTTCAGAAAAACTACGCTTTGTCCTCTTTTATCTTAAATGTCAGTAGTCTTCAGTAATAAATTTCAATGGGCCTTAAGCAGAGTCGTTCTGATGCGTGATTAGTGCCATACTAAAAATTTCGACTACCGTATGTTTCCTGTAGTAGTCAGTTCTTTAGTAATCATACGTTAAAACGACTCTGCATAAGGCGGTATCAGTCCAATGATTGGTATGGGATTCTATAAAGATATATGAAGCTAACCTAACCTAACGTTTGACAATATGTAGCTTCATCAAGGATAGGTCGAGAAGTTATCAAGTTACCCTCGTAGGTGACAAGCATTCTGTAACTGATGGAATAAGCTGGAAATATATTTTTATAAAGGGTCTAAATATTATGTTTTTTTTTTTTTTTTTTTTTTTTTTTTTGTATCCTATGCATTCCCATTACTGATATAAGGAGAATTAAGGATTTTTCTTTTCTTTTTTTGAATGAGAATCTGCAATGTCTTTAGGTACAATAAAGCCAGTAGGCCTATTTACCGAAGAAATGGAGAACGAATTAGTGCAATATATCACATTACTGGATCAATTCTATGAATTAACTTTAAAAGATCTAAGAAGAGTGGCATACAATTTTGCTGAACGTAACTAGTTGTCCCATATCCTTTAGCCGTGTGAATCGAATGGCAGAAAGAGATTGGACAGAGTCTTTCCGTTGTAGACATTTAACAATTGCTTTGCCACAGCCTTCAAAAACTGGTCTGGGGAGAGCTCGTGGTTTTAGCAAGCCACAAGTTGAATGTTTTTATTCTTAATTGTCTAAAAGATCTTGTAAGACAAAACGGCTTTTCTCCACGGGATATCTACAACATGTACGAAACTGGAATAAATACGGTTCCTCATGAAGTTCCAAAAGTCGACTAAAATTCAGTTGTGAATAAAACTGTATCTAGTGATTTTGGAGTTAACATAACAGCTGTTTCGTGGTGAGTGCATCTGGTTTCTTTATTCCCCAGATATTTAACACAAAACAAATGAAACAAGAATTATTCGATGGCTCGCCGCCAGGTTCTGTGGGAATATCTAATTCTGGTTCATCAACTCACAACTTTTCGTAGAATGGTTATATTATTTACACCAACATGTGCGATCAAATTCGGTTACGAAAAAGGTATTTTTACTTGTTGACAATCAGACCTATCACATTTCAATCGAAGCGATTGATTTCTGCAGGCAAAATAGGATAGTGATGTTGAATTTACCACCAAATCCCAGTCATAATTTGAAACCATTAGATCGCTCCTTTTTTGACCCGATGAAATCCTGGTATTCAACTGTGTGTGATAAATGGATGAAGAATCATTCATCCCACATAATTCCAAGTTGCGAGTTTGTTTACTGAGGCTTACTACAAAAAAGACTCATGAAATGCTTCGTGTGGAGTGTTGTACGGTGTGGACATTACGTAAAGGAGATGAAAATCGACTGGAAGCCTTCGAAATGTGGGTGTGGAGAAGAATGGAAAGAATTAGTTGGGTCGAGCGGAAAACGAATGAGAGAGTGTTAGAAATGGTGGGTGAGAAAAGAACACTTTTAGATATTATTAGGAAGAGAAAGAGAAACTGGTTGGGACATTGCCTAAGAAGATATTGTATCATGAGGGACGTCCTAGAGGGTATGATGGCGGGAAAGAGGGGGAGGGGGCGAAGGAAACTACAATTAATGGATGATATAAAAACAGAAAGATCATACGCGAAGACGAAGAAGTTAGCGGAGGACCGTGGAGCATGGAAGCTTCTCAGCTGCGGCAAGTGACCTGCCAATAAAGGCAGAATAACTATGATGATGATGACTACAAAGCTGCAACTATTGGTATCCAGCCTTCAAGAATCTGGAGTTGTCCTACTGAATCCAGATGTGTTCACTGAAGAAGATTTTCTTCCTTCTATTGTGGATGTGATAGACTTAAATGTAGAAGCCAGGTCTGAAGACGAAAGCATTCCTGAAGCAACAAATCAAGCATCAGACCTGAATAGAGCCCAAAATCGTTTATCGGATGATTCACTGGAAGTAAAAAGGGATCCATGCGGTGCATTCAGATCAAACACTCCTTTGCCAGTTGCTCGTCCTCCTCCATCTGTTACCAAACCTTTAAACAGTAACGTTAGATCCTCACTAGAAGCAAGCAAGAGCTCATGCTGACTGTCCACTTCAAACACTCTTCTGCCAGTTGCTCGTTGTCATTCATCTGTTACCAAACCTTCAACCAGTAACGCTAGATCCTCACTAGAAACAAGCAAGAGCTCATACGGACTGTCCACTTCAAATACTCTTCTGCCGGTTGCTCGTTCTCATTCATCTGTTACCTAACCTTCAACCAGTAACACTGGATTCTCACTAGAAGCAAGCAGGAGCTCATGCGGATTATCCACATCAAGCACTTCTCTGCTGGCTGCTCGTTCATCGGTTACCAAACCTTCAACAGTAAACTAGATCTTTACTGGAGGTAAGCAGGGGCCCATGTGGACCATTTACATCATGCACTCCTTTGGTGGTTGTCAGTCCCCCTCCAACTGCTACCAAGCACTAAACCAGTAGATCTTGAATCTCGAAGTTAATCAGAGATTCTGACATCCTCTTCTTTCAAGCAGAACTTACTTTCGAAACGGCGCCCTCCAAAGAGCAAAGGCAATCACCATCTTGCACCAGGAAAGCTACAACCGAAGTTGTAGCTACAACTCCTCAGGTCAGTGAGGAAGTAGTGTACGAGTGTCCAGTATGCAATATCATTTACAGTGATCCACCAATAGAAGGCTGGATCAAGTGCGCAAGATGCCATGAATGGTGGCATGAACAATGCACATCATATAAAGGAGTAGGCACCTTCATTTGTGATAATTGTTAATACTCTTTTGGGTGCGTACTCTTGCCCCTTTGATTTCGTACTCTTGCCCCACATATAGGGGCAAGAGTACGAATTTGAATGTTTTCATTTTATAAGTTCTAGTTCCTCTAAGAATAGAGGCATATAAAAATTGAGTTCACATTTCGTAAAGGAGAGTTCAAGCTTTGTGTTCCATGTAAAAGTTTTCCGTTGTAACTATTTTTTACCAAAATATATAAGTTTAATTAAAATTTGCGTACTCTTGCCCCCCTTTCCTATACTGATTGTAGTTTTAATGGCAAGAATTGTAGACTGGCGAATCTTATGTGATGTAATACACACAAAAATTTAACAACCAAACATTTTATTGTATTCATAGAAGAAAAAGGAAGCATCTTCTTGACGTACATAATTTCCCGGGCTATGTATATCCCCTCTCTTGATTTTCTTTAATTCAAACATTTACTTTTCTTTATAACTGAACGATGTAAATATTCCTTTGCTATAATAACTGAAGTCCCTTTATGCTGATATCCGTGCAAGTTGGTGTGGTACATCAGTTTGGCTTATCAGCTTCTCATAGTTTGGATGTTACTGACGACGGCAGACTCAAATCAGAACCAACAACGGCCGAAACTATGATAGGAGAAACGAAAGAAAGTAACAACCAAGAAACAGAAGAGTAGAATGGACGAAAGATGAAAACAACAACAACAACAACAACACAGTTCTTACATGGAATGAAATTGGACAAACGCAGTATTATTTGTGAACAAAGAGCATAAGAAAATGAAAAGTCGAAATTACTAGAAATGGTGAGAAGGATTAATGGTGTAGTCCTACGTGGAATGCGAAAAACCATCAAATTTATTTCGGGAGGAGCTTGAGCCCGATAACTCTAACCCTAAATACGCCACTGCATTGTACTAAAATTTCTCGGAGTAGATTCTATTTCGACATAGATTCCTTATTAGTAATTGGAAAAACTGATGATTTTAATTTGTATATAAATTTAATTTTTGTAATTACACATGAAGGTTGGGTCATTACCAAGCCCCCCCCCCCTAGAAAGCACAAAGGGAACGAGGTTCCGGGGAAATGTTCAGAGGTGCCTGGGAATTTCCCCCTTTCCCCTCTTCAATTACCGCACTGTACGAAACCAAACGGTATAACAGGTACACACGCACTGCAGAGGCAACAAAACCTAGCTATGAACCTACCATACCTATTGGCAGGAAATCGACAGAAAAGTAAGAACATTTTCAAATCTTAATATTCATAGACGTAAAAGACGATGATGCTGGACTTCGTATTTTTAAAACCGTTCCAAACAGATGAGTAGCGTAATAATATTTAATAACAATACTCAACGTAGTTTGTGCACATACATCAAGTGGCATCCTTACTTGTAACTTATCTTTTCACCGAGATTTGGAATTATGATCACAATACAAATCTAAGCATAACATTTATTCTTGAAGTTACTCGTTTGGAAATTTCGTCATATTAATCAATGTGGAAAATTACTTTTAAAATACTAGTATCATTTCCACCAAGCCAATAAATTTGAAATTATCCAATTTCAAATTAAAAGGTCGTTTGCAAAATTTTTCTTCTTTTCATTTTTGTACACAAAATTGCACTTTATTTAGGGAGTTGAAAACAAACATTAATTCATTTTTAGATGTTCAGTCATTTCTTGAGTCGTCATTTTGCATAGTCGTGTATGAGTATTTTGCACTTTAGGAAAATTTGTGGTAAACGTTGTAGCTCAGTTACTTTTGAAGATATTGATTTCAAACAAAAGAGAAAGAATAAAAGATAATTAAATGTACACTACATGCCCAGTGCACATTTAAGTCCACTTTACTAAAAATGCCTTTTTAAAAACGTTGAAAATTTAAGTTCGAAGAACGAAAATGGTTTCTGAAATTACAATTTTCAACGAAGAAAAAAATATGTTTTAACGACATTTTTTTTCTGGATATAGGTCTTGTAGTACACAAGTTCCTAAAATAGTTTGATATCTAATGGATCTTCAAACAATGCGATTTTTGGAAAACCGGCTATGTTCAATCTGAATATTACAAAAGGGGCATGATTTCAATCCCTCAAATTTTCAAACAACAATTGTTGCTTGTGTAGGAACAAATGGTTAAAATTTGATTATTGAAATTCGACTAGTTTGAGAGTTGTGGTTTCTTTTAATGTGGCAAAATTTGGTTTATTAGCAACTGAAGTACAACTAAACTGGTGGTTTATCTTACAACTAAACTGTGTGTTAGGTATTAAAACATATAGTTCAATTTAACTGTGGAAGTTGTTTTATTGTAATATTTTACTGGGACATAGTAACTGTAAATTACGTTTTAAAAGAAAATAATTTAAAAAATAAAGGTTGTCTTGTCTTACGCAGGTTTATGAAATTCATAAAGTAGTTGAGCTTATTAATAGAAGATTCTATTTAAGCTTCCTTTAAACAATAATCATAAGAAACTATTTATTTTATCCCAAATGCTACTGCCACTTTACATTACATCAGAGGTGGCCAGCGTGGCGACGAGCAAGCTCTGGGAGACAGTCTGTGATTGTACACTCATGTTCAAAATTATTGTCGCATATCTATAACTGTCTGCTTGTAAGAATATAATTTGATAATGATTTTGCAGGGTACTTTTAATACTGATACTATGTGTATAATCGAGAAAAGTATATTTGTAGTAAATTTCATAGGAAAAGAATTATAAATACGGAAACTATAATGAGCAAAATAAAATGTTCCTAAATGGACAAGAAAACTTTACTTTTCTTTTTATTGTTCTTATTTATTGCTATTTTGACATGAAATTTACCACATACATGTCTTTGCCTATTATACACATACTAACATTATAAGAAATACTGGAAGAATTCGTTATCAAATTATATTCCTAGAACAACATATTTATAGACATGCGACAATAATTTTGGACATGAGTGTACGTGTCACACAATCTGTGTTGGTTTACGATTTTCTCTAGTGGGTTAACGAACAGTTAAGTAGATCTACAGTGATTTCAGAAAGGACAACTAGCTATCAAGCCTAAAAGGGTTGGTGAGCACTGCAATACATTAAAAGAGTTTAAGTGTTACACCGCTTTAAATAGGAATTAGTTTGCGTTCTAGCAATAATGAAAAACATAGACATTACTTGCTTAGGAGAAAAGTTAACTGCTCGGTGATACTGTAGCCAGATTTCTCTCTCCCAGAAATGGACAAAATGAGCCATCTTCTTTGATCTCATGATTAAATGGTTAGCACTTCATCCCTCAGTGCGGATCCAGGTTTGATTCTAAGTTGGAGTTCATGTGATTTAGATTCAGAGCTAAGTTGTATGTCCATGTCTTATAGATGTTGAAAAGAGAGTCTCAACTCCAAAAACAACAATCATTTTCCATTCCACTCTTGCCATATTACTAACGTAGACAGCAGAATAAGGAAAATGCAAAACCGATTGTGTACCTGTCCACTCATTTGCTATTATTTCCCTACTGTCTGTCTTTGTCTCCAAACATTCCATTTTTCTGTGCTTATTCTTCGGAGATCAACAGATTAGATTTCCTTCGAGACTTATTTTTTTTACATTGTATTTTTTCAGTTATTTCAAAACAAATTACAATAAGCTAATATTTTATTTTTAATCCGATTTCTAAATAGCGGTGATTCAGTTGTAAGATGCTCACCTTTCAAGTGGATGGTCACTGGGTTACTTTGATTTCACATCATAGTATATGAACTTCCTTTTGCTAAAATACTGTATACTTAGAATTTCTCGCATTTCTACGTTGCCAGGACTTTACTATTCCACATATACTATAGTTTTAATACTATTTTCTAATTTCGTTTATTACTTTAAAATATATCTAAAACTTTATTCACTATTACATTAATACGAAAATTTAATCTTTTGAGCCTTAAGAAATGAAGGTCTTCCTCTTTCTTCCTATAATTGTACACTTTAGCCTGCAGACAGTTCCGTCTGTGGGATTGAACCCAGAATCTTACGTGCAAGAGCAAGTGAGTTAATCATCACCTGCGAATCTCATCTACACTAGCAGTCACAAAGAAAGAAAACAAATTAGGATATATTCTCTAGAAGAATTTCGAAAAAAATAATTTTCAGCATTTTTTCGGGTTCTGTTAGCCAATTAAGTTAAATAACATATAGTATGTACACATTCATTATGTTGTAAGTATCTAGAAATATTTTTAATGAACTATTATAAGCCAAGATTAAGTTCTGTACAGCAATTGTCAAAAAATTTCCTTCATAAGTAAAATTCTTCCACTATTCGAGCAACGAAAAAAAAATGCAACAATGCCATTACAGATACTTGTAATAAAAGGACTTAACGTGACGCTTTCCAGTTACAATTAGAAACAAGCAAAATATGCCAAAAGGCTTCGGCGAGTTGAACCTCCTGAGGGCGGGATGACAACCTAATTAGAGAAAAGACATACGTTAGTGGTTAATATAGTACCTCACAGACAAGAGCAGCCTCTTACAAGAGGAATGAACTTTCCAAGGCCAAGTACCTATGAAGAGGGCTATGAAGGAAGCAATCACCACAATTTACACTTTTTCGTACCAGTATATTAGAAAAAAAAACAGTAATTATTTCTCATTTTTTTCGGATTTAGAAAAAAATGCAAATTAAGAAACCATCCATCAAATGTAAAAAGTGATACAAAGCACCAAAATTACATGAAAGTGTAACTAGTTAATAAATACAAACAAGTGAGTTCGTTTCACAGTGTGCAACTACGGTAGACTTCCTAACTATCCGAATTCAATACTTATACTTGAAGTACATCTATAACCACTAGTTGCAATAGATCAATAAGATCAACAGTAGAACCTGTTCCTCGGATGGTGAATCCATATCAAAAAGCCATTACTCGCTAAGTCTTACTGTTCTTTTGTTTTACGGCGATAAAAGGTTCTAACAAATAGTCGTTAATTTGAACCACTTCCGGTTTGATTATAGGGTGAACGGAGGAGATAGAACGTATCCTTGGGACGCTGAATATCCTTTTTTTTTTTTTTTTAAAGAACAGCGTCTCGGTATCTCTTGCAGTTTTTGCTCCATGGAAATCAAATTGAAAATGAAAACCAAATCTTTCAGATTAACGTACTACGACTATGCTCTTTTAGGCTGAGACGGGTGACTAAGGCAAGTGAATGATTAAATAATCGATAGAATGAGAATGTGGGAGGAAATATGATTGTTGGAGTCTCCGAGAAAACCCACGGGCACGATGTTGTTCATCCATACACATTCTTGGCCGGAGATTAAACCAGGGATCCCACGCGCCAGACGTAAGCGTTCTACCTTCTATGGCAATCACGTTTGAAAATCAGAAGTATTAGTAAATTTATAGCATTTCCGATTTTGGTAATGTGTTACGAGTTGTGATGATACGTTCTTCTGAGACCTGAATCGATTTCAGGAAAACGCTTGTCACCATTTTTGTTCTATTGGGATACATGGTGAAACTGGAAATTGTTACTTTGAACCACACTCGGTTTGTATAGAGGATTAGCAGAGGAGATAAAACATTTTCGGGATGCTGAATAGATTACAAAAGCCCTATCTCGATCTCTCTTACCATTTTTGCTTTATAGAAATCAGTATTGAAGCCGGAAGTCATAGTGAATTTCAACTATTCCCGGTTTCTGTAGTGTATCGGGTTGTGACTTTTCTCTTGAGACCCTGAATAGATTGCAGAAAGCCGCTTATTATCTATTATCAGTTTTGTTCTATGGTGATAAAGTTAAAACCTGACACTGTTCATTTGAACCACTTCCGCTTTCAATAGAGGGTTAGTGGGGGAGATAAAACCTATTCTTGGGACGCTGAATAAATTGCAAGAAAACCGCATGTCAACATCTCTTACCGTTTTCCCTCTATGAAAATCAGTATTGAAACCGGAAGTAGGTGAATTTGAACTACTTCCAGTTTTGGTAGAGTATTTCGGATATTCATAGTATGTTGCCTTGAGGTGCTAAACAGTTTGCAAAAAAAAAAAAAAAAAGCTTCTCGCTATCTGTTGTTCTATAACGATAAATGTTGAAACCGGAAATGGCTAATTTGAACCACTTTAGGTTTGGATAGACTGTTAACGGAGGAAATGGAACATGTTCCTAGTACGCTAAATCGTCCACAAGAAAAGTTTTCTCGATATGTTTCATCGTTTCTGCTCTGATACCTGTCGAAAGACTTACGGACAAAGCCGTTCTGAAATACTTGCGACACTTTAAAAATTATTCACTTTAAACTGTATCTAGAAGTGGCCAAGTAAAATGAAATTGCAAGCTTAGCATTTCTGAAATACTTAATAGAGACAAATATGAAAACGCAAAGCGGTAATTCATCGCAACAAATTGTGTTTAAATTAAGACGTAATCAAAGGAAAGCTTCTTAAACATGATGAACATATAATTCATTCATTCATTAAATTATAAAATGTTCTTAATACCAGTCAAGTGGCCACACTAATATTTTGTGAGAAATTAAAACTTAGTTTCCATTATATACAACAATTTGAGCAGTGACGAAAGTAATTATTAGTACTGTTGATCCTACAATGTGAATCGGAAGTCATGTTTCATTTTATTCGTTCTGAGAGAAAAAGTAATAGTCAACAGACGAAGCATTTGATAACGTTAACAAGGATTTTTTTTTCACATTTACGAATTTAATTTTTTAAGAAACCGTTTCTTTCTAACACATAACTAACTGGGAAAATAAGGAGGAATTATATTTTTCTGTTTATCTTTCTTTCTTCATATGGTTTCTTTGAATTAATTTGTCTTTTACAGAGAGGCTGCTTCATATTCACTTAATAGAATTACGTAGGCCTACTCATTTTCCAGTCAATTTTCAGAAGTTGTTAAAATCACGGGCCGGATCCAATAACTTAGAACAACCCATTAATTTCATTGAACAGGTAACAGACATTTGAGTTAAGATTTTTTTTAAGAATAAAAAATATCGAATTTAAGACTTCAAAAGCCAAGCTTCTGAAATGATAGACTTACTTTTTCCTCGTTCTGTCACATTTTGACTTTTCTAGCGTCTCTATTTATAACAAACATGAGCTTGGTTACAAGCGAGTAGAGAGTTTCTACTGTAAGTTACTTAAAGAAAATGAAAGTGTTGTTATTTTCCTACAAAAAGTGGGCGGCATCTTTCTTCCCAAAGATGAATAAAATTCAATTAAGTGAAAATATGAACACAAGGATAGACGAGTCAATGATCTCGCAAGTCAACCAAAGACTGAAGTGGTTAAGGTCTATCTTGAGGACACTTCTTTGTGTTAGTGTTAGTCTTCCTTCCTCTCGTCACACTATCTGATCACGATAATCACGGCACGCGAACTCACTACTTTGCCTTTATTCGCGGACCTGTTTCATTTATTCTCAACCAAAAACTACTATGTGCAGCTTAGTACATAATTTCCTAGTTATGGGAAGAATCATTAAGCTCTTCCCATCTCTTTCTGCACTGTTCAAAGAGTAATACCATCAAATTCAAGCATCTGAGGAGTCGAGAGAGAATTACTACTCACAATCCGAGCTCAAGGTTGCTAACAAAATAACATAATGTCCCAGAAAATCTGTTAAATCCGACACATCTTTAACATGGAAACATTAATGCATGTCAACTGGATCATATATACCGTTTCAGTCAAGTGGTCAGTGGCTGAGTTGAGTTGATTTTGAGTTTAACGTCCCGTTCAGCAGCGAGGCTATATGAGACGTGAATCTACTGATTAACGTGGAATCCGAACCACATGAATTCCCGCCAAGAATCGAACCCGGGCCTCGCACGCCAAAGGCGCGTACGCTAACCGCTTAGCCACGGGGAAGCTCAAGTGGTCAGTGGCATCCACAACTGCATCCGAGGAAGTTCAATCTGCCCCAAGATCATATACCTTCAGGATCTTTGCGTACATATTAATATGGTGAATGTTTCTTTTATAATGTCTTGTTGAACCGAAGAGGGGTTAAAATCCGCAACCCCTTTCAGCGTAAAACACTATTATTACCTCAAAAGTTGATAATTTGTTTAAGTTGTCCATTTGCTGTAGAACGAAGAATGATCAACTTCAGCTTCTGATGTACTCTTATTACACTGAACTTAGTGTACAAATCCACCATGCATTGGCATCTCTGGCATGTAAAATTTGGGGGGGGGGGACATCAAAGGAAATGATCTAACTGCTAGTGAGTATCTAAATAAATTAAATTAAAATAAAATATTGAATATTTAGTATTTCAAAATATTGGGGGGACGCGTCCCCCCGCCAGAGACGCCCATGCCATCATGCCACATGTGGGGATTGAATTTTATTTCTAACACAATTTACTTCCAGTTCCTGCTATCATTACAGGAGGGTATCTAAAAATATGTCGATATGATTGATTGTGTAAGAAAAGACACGGCATACCTCTTTCTAACGTTCACCAAATTTTATTCCATTTTTTTTTCATAATCTCATTTCACAGAAACTTTGGACAAAATCAGCTAATTTGCATGCATTTCATTGCGGTCAACATATTCGAGCCTTATGCACCAGTTGAATTAAAATTTAGGCAAGCAAATAAAATATCCATACTCACTGCAACCGAAATATCCCAGATACAACATTTTCCGGGACGTCCGGCAGTTTGAATATTTACCGCCAAATTACTACTTACTTTTGAGAGAACCTCATTAAGTTCGTGCAAGTAATAGATTCTTTGAAGCACATGGTCCCCAAATATTTATTTTTCTGCATTTAGATTTTGAACGTGCAAAGGGCCTATCCGATTTCCCATAAGGACCAGACTGTGTCACGTGATCAGGTCAAAAGTCACGTTGCGTGCTAAATCGAGTCTGGAGAGATTCCAAATCCAGATGTGAGATATTTCAAGCACGTAGCCTCCGCGTCGGGTGCCCAGGGTAATTTGCAAAAGATTCATATACTTTATCATTATTATTGATTTTACTCAAACAACTTGACTTGACAGTGTTCTATCCATATTTACCTTACGTGCTACATATCGTTTTTAAGCTCTTCATTATGTCTTTGGAATAAATTTTCAATTAGCCATCTCCTTATTGTGGACAACTTCATTTTTTCCCCTTGATTTTCCATTGACTTTAATGTTCATGTTTCGTGATGTTTCACTAAGTTCCATCCACTTTAGGACAATTTGCTTTTGGAATTTAGAATCTACATAGTATCTTCTACATTTGAACTGAATTTCAGCCACTCTCCCAAAGTCTTTTCTCATGATTGCAACCGGATGGGCCCTTTCTTCCTCCAAGTATTTCTGATATTCGTAATTTTGTGATGCGTATATCAATTAATGTCTGTACGTCAAGTAAAGTTGTTTGTCAACTAGCAGTAGTAGAAAGAACACTTAATAATAACATTTCCTGTTTTATGTCCACTGACTGAACATAAATTTATGTTTGAAAACTACACGTATGGCCCCACAGTGAGATAACAGCTTCGGGGGGGGGAAGTAATTCTCCACACGAACCACCCTCTGAGATCATCACTGCAGTTAAGTGAGATATTCGCATTCTGAGTAGTAAAACCCACAAAGATCCCAAATTTAAATATTATATTATATGTAGGGTGTAAAGAAAGGTTGTTTACAACGCTTGGGAGATTATTCTACACATGAAAACAAGTAAAAATGTCTATATAACACAATGTCCATCTCGGCCTCCTAACCGAGTTACAGACGTCCAAACGGGTGAGAACAAACTTTGAAGGCTAATTCTGGTAAAACAAGAGATAGAAGGACGGTGTTAGGCGGTCCACACGACTCTCAACATGGACTATCCAAAGATACTAAGATTAGATGTGTACAAGGCGAGCGCACGGGATTCCCCAAAGGATGCGAAGCATGCCGCGGACGTTATGAGGGCAAAGCAAGGATGTTATAAATAGAGGATCTGCCCATATGTATCTTCATCCTATTAAATAATGAAGCCAAAAAACAACCGAGAATCAGCACGTCTGGTTGGCTACTCTCGTTTCCGCCATCGTCTGACTGGCTACTTTCGTTTCCGCCATGTTTGTTGGCTTAAAACATTGCGATCATATTGGGTGGGGTGGGCAGAGTAGGTGTGGCGAAACTGTGACGTATGGCTTCAAGGTTTTGGTGTAAGGGCAGATCCTATATTTTATAAGATCCTTGGGGCAAAGTGAGGTGAGAGGGTGTGTGTGAAGTGTTTATGCATACAGAAACGAATAGCTGAAGTGTTTATGCGTATACAAGATGGCGGGAGAAGTGCGTGGTTGCATAACCGTACAGGAAAGAGGCGCAATTTCGACAGGTTTATTCAAAGCACGTTTTCGAGAAAGAAGAAACGGCAGTCCGGCAGTGGGATAGGGAAATACAGCGCTCTAGATAGGGTCGACAGTTGTGTAATTATAAAGCGCTAATGGGGAGGTGATGCAACGTTTACGATAGAGGAACCGAAACCTGTTCCGGTGATAGTACTCGTAGAAGATAAGCTTCAGTTGATTACTACAATTGCAATACAAACAGGAAGAATTAAAAACTGAGTAGTTAAGACTGAATTCGACCACTGCGTTAGAATGTAAAAAACGTTTGAGGATGTAAAAAACGATATGATGAAACTATGGATCACACAAAGTTGTGAATTCGGATAATTGTAGATTACCTATGCATTGAACTATGCATTGAAAAAAGTAAAATATTCCTGATCATTGCCATTGTTGTACAAAAAAGAGCATTTGAATGATAAGCTACGGTTTCCGATAATGAAATGAGCTTGAACAGAAGTTCTACTTGTCTCTTATTATTAAACCAAGTTTTATTTAGTGCCTAAGCTTTTCAAACTGTAGTTAGAAGTATAAAAGATATTGCCAGACGGCACAATTTTAAACTACTTCTTGTTTCGACGAAATTATCCACACAAATGGAGTGTTCTTCAGGTGGAATTCACCCGCAAAGAGATTTACATAGTGCGCCAAGATGCGGAGACAGCAGCAGTGGGAACTGGCAACCGGGATTGAACATGTGGGTGATAGGGCAATTCGATGAGCATTTAAGTAATAATAATAATAATAATAATAATAATAATAATAATAATAATAATAATAATAATAATAATAATAATAAGATCCTCTCGCGTACTTGACGCGTCGGGCAACCAACAGCGCCCACTGTTTTATGAAGCAGTAAAACACCTCTAAAGTGAAAAGTTATCAGGTGATTTAGGAATAGCTTTCTGTGGAGTGTTGGAAATCTGGCAACCTTGCCTGTCATTACGAAAGGAAGAAGCAGAGTTCTTAATATCCGACAGATTATGGCTTAAGTATGGTCGCGTGGAATTTAAGGACTTCCCATTGCTGAGTAAGGCTCCTCTAAACGCTCCTCACAACGTTTCTCGGTTTTTGAAAATTGTGGGAAAACGAAAGAAAGTAGTCGAATTTTGAAAATTCAGCCACACACTGATCATGGAACTCTATGAAGTGATCTTAAATAATTGATTTACCGAAAAGATATTCGATATATTTGAGGACAGCCAAATGATTGTCATAGGCTGTCCTATCAAATGTCTCAAATTTTATTTGAATAGTTTCTTAGTTTATAAGTATCATAACCACTATATGGCTCACTTTCCAAACCTGAATATTTTATTCAATTTTCACACGAATCTCATAAATCGAGGGGAAAATGCTACACGTAGTCGCAAAGGTGAGTTTAGGAGCTCAGTTTCCTTTGCGGAGATCAGAAAAAAAGAAAAACAAACTATCTTCACATGGAACCTGTAATACATTTGTAGATTCATATGTAATTACAGTACTTCTTAAAAAAAAAAAAAAAAAAAAAAAAAATCTCATCACTCGTTAATTTTGCCCTACACAAACGCCACTATGAATGACAGGATCCGTATGTGTGTAAGTTTGTCCATGATTCAATACAAAATTCCGTCCCCGGGCTGCAAGTGACGTGGTTTCTTCGTTCACTAAGCAACATGTGTGGTTCTGTCTCTGGTTTGACACTAGGTGGCGTATCTAATGCATAGGGCTCGTAACTGAATTCCACAACAAGTTGGAGCTGCATTGATAGTTGATGCCGTCGAGTAAATGCTATTTTGGTGCTTCTGTTTGAGTGCTTGTGTGCGTGTGTGAGTGTTCACGTAAAGTGTATAAGGGCCTCAGTGTTCGCACGTGAATGGAAGTAGAAACAATAGAAACAATCATTGAAATAGTTTTACCGCTTATCATTGTGGTACTCCCAGAACCGTGAACGACAGTGCAACTGATAGAATGGCGGACTACTCTTTTGCTGAGCTTGCTGATATGCATCTCATATATGGGGAAGCGAGAAGTAACAGCCGGGAGGCAAGGCGTCTGTATGAAGAACGGTTCCCGAATAGGAGATTACCTTCGCACGTCTTCTTTCAAACCATCGATCGCAGACTTCGGGACACAGGATCACTACAAAAAGCCCCGATAAGAAGTAGGACGAAATCGAAGTGTGCGAACTGTTGCATTTGAGGAAAACTTGCTGGAAGCACTTGCGTCTCATCCTGAAACCAGCACGCGCTCCGTAGGTCAGGTGCTAAACACAACTCATACGACTGTGTGACAGGTTGTGCACGAGGAACGAATGCACTCTTTTAAGATTCAAAAGGTTCAGGATTTATCACCTGCAGACTTTCAACCGCATGTGGATATCTGCCAGTGGTTTCTGCAGCGCACTATTGTTGAGCCAGATTTCAGAACAATTATTTTATGGACGGACGAGTGTATATTCAGAGCAGGCGTACCAAACGGCCACAAAATCATGTATTGGCTGAGGATAATCCTCACGCAACCTTTGTGCAGCAGCATCAGCACAGGTTTGCTGTGAATGTATGGTGTGGCATCATACATAACTATCTGATTGGACCGTACATCTTACCTAATTGTCTGACTGGTGGCAATTATCTTACCTTTTTGCGTGATGTCTTACCTTTACTTCTCGAGGATGTACCCTTGGCATTGAGACAGCGGCTCTGGTTTCAACATGACCGGACGCCTGTTCATTTTGACCAACGTGCACGGGTATTCCTGCATGATACTTTCGGTAATCGATGGCTTGGTAGGGGTGTCCCAGTATTATGGCCACATCGCTCGCCAGATCTCACACCCATGGACTTCTTTCTCTGGGGTGAAATGAAACCGATTGTCTATGAAACACCT